>NC_050176.1:6242595-6610582 GCF_008315115.2 Sander lucioperca
CTGTAATGTTTGTTTTCCGTCTGCTGCGAGCATTTACTAAGATAATGTCATCATCATTATTGTTTTATTATATTCATTAATAATTGAATTTAATATCTGCAGTCTTTTCCTCTAGACATTATGATCCCTCCAATAGAAAAAAGTCCATGGGCTGGAAGTTTATAGGGGACAATTTGCTGCCCTTAGCAAACAAAGAAGTAGAATGAATGATGCAAAGAGTCTCAACAGAGAATATCGAATGTGTATAAGATCATACAGGTGTCATTTTTATGTAGGAAAAAAGGAATGGTTTGCATGTCTGCTTCACCAAGCGTGTAATCTGCAGTGACTACCCACCTCTCCAACCATTTCCACTGCAGGAAGCGAGAGAAGTATATGGACTCGTGGTAGGAGGAAAATGGAGCTCCACTCAGATAATCACGAACTATTCTGTAGTGAGGGAGGGAGAGAGGGAGAGAGGGAGAGAGGGAGGGAGGGAGGAAGAGGGTTGGTAATCATTTAATAACAAGGTAATAAAGATGTGACGATGTACGTCACCAGATAAAAACAGAAAAAATACAAGCACATGTAAAATTTCATGCCAAATCTTCCAGACAGACAGACATCTGGCCTGCTCTCCCCAGAGAACGCCTTTTAACCTTTATGACGACAAACACACACATCCAACTCCCCCCTGAATCACGTGTGTGTGTGTGTGTGTGTGTGTGTGTGTGTGTGTGTGTGTGTGTGTGTGTGTGTTTTTATCATGATACATGGGTCACGATTCAATATATTTCGATACTGTGGGTAAGCCGATATATTGGGTTTTGTTTTAAGTATAATTTTAGAAAAACTAATATTTAAAAAAAGACATGATGTGCATAAAAGTCAAATAAGTTTACTTTAGGTAAACAATTCAGTACACAGGTTCTTAGTGAGCAAATGTTCATGTGGTAAAGTAGGCCAAAGTTCAGCCATAGCTACATCGTTAGCTTCTAGCAAAAAGTCAGGCACTGCTAGGCACTGTTAGGCGAGGACACTAGTGGTGGCAGTGGCACTCAGCATAGCCATCTAGCGGTAGGGGGTTTAAACACAACATAAACGTGAACCACTGTCTTACATGAATATTTTTGCACGTAAACTTAACACCCCTAGTGTTCAGGCATCGCCGCCTGTGTTTCGGTTGAAAGCTGTTGTCTGTGAAAAGACTGGGAAAAAAAACAAAAAAATGAAAAATGTCCTTGAACAGAGACATTCCACTCAACTCAAGCAGGAAACAGGGGATTTGGGGGAAATCGGTTTTCACTGAGCAGGAGGTTGAGCGGAACATCTAATCTCATTTTACCTCACACGTGAATGTGGATGTGGGTGTGATTCTGTCTGAATCTATGCGATTATGTCATTTTTTTTCAGGCATAATCACCCCCAAATATCGGAACAGTCCTGCCATAAACTGAAGGGTCGAGGTAACGGACACCAAAGTTCTTTGAGGAATGAAGGGGTCACCAAAGGACCCAGCCTCATCGTCTCCTGACCATACGCCACCCGTCACTCCACTGAGACTTGTAAGAACATGATTGTTTGACATGACCCTGCCAGCCTCTCATATGAGTGTCCTTTTCCACTGCGTTGACTACAGATGTTGTTTGACTTAAACACCATGTCCTCTTTGACACCGTGGTACCAAACAGACATGAACTCAAACAGGTTTACACTTAGTTTCAAGCAGTGGTGTGTGTGTGTGTGTGTGTGTGTGTGTGTGTGTGTGTGTGTGTGTGTGTGTGTGTGTGTGTGTGTGTGTGTGTGTGTGTGTGTGTGTGTGTGTGTGTGTGTGTGTATGTATGTATGTATGTATGTATGTATGTATATATATATATATATATATATATATATATATATATATATATATATATATATATATAAAGCCAGAATCTGCCTTTGGGGGGGTCTGGGTGTCCTCCTGAGGGAAGTTTTGAGCATCAATGACTTCATTTCCTATATTCGGATACATGTTTATGCACCAATTTACGGTGGAAATACCTTTATTTAGCCTATGTGAAGAAGAAAAACACAGATGACAATTCAAAATATACCAAAAATCTAATGGAAAATATGTTGTTGCGTGTCATTGGGCATTTTTAAGTGGGTATATGGAAATCCTGGAGCTTTCTTAGTGGGTATACTGCGTATACCTGCGTATCACATAGACTACACCACTGGTTTCAAGGGTTATGGCAAGAAATAATACAGGTCAGCAAAAATGTTGTGGCTTACAAATGTATTGTCCTTTCTGTCTGTGCTGTCAACAGATAACATATTTAAGAATACTACACCGCAGTGCTGGGTCCCATTCTAAGGGTCTGGTGTCCCCCCCCCACCCCCCTTCTCTTCAGTCAACACATATGACTCAGCAGGTTTTCATCCTGGATCTCAAGGTAAGACTGAACTAAGACTGAAAACTTAGATGCTTCTATTTTATTTTAATCAAGGCAAATGCTTATTTGATGTTTGATATTAGATGTAGTTTCTGTTATTTCAATGATTGTGTACAAAGACGCTCAAGATCAAGACTAACCAGTTTCACCCCAGTGTCCATTTCAGAATGTCCATGCCAAAAGCAGAGAAAAGCAGTTATTGTATACAAGTATACCATGACTAGCATAACTGGCAAATACTTTAGATACATCAACCTGGTTAAACACTGTATTTAAAAAATACCACCAATATATGCATCCTTTCAAAATATAAATCCCTAAAGACGGTGACAGGCAAATCTAAGTCACTATGAAAAAGGATGGCAATACAAAAATGTGTAATCTCATTTTTATAATATAATCTACAAAAAATTAAGAAATCATTTACCATCTTATAAGTCATTAATTATTTTAGAGTTTTGTTCTGCTCAATCTTGATAGCACATCTTCCAGTTGGCTGACAGCAATAGTAGTTACCTGAAATATAAGATTAGGACTAGACGAACAAGTTGTCAATACAAGCTTTCGATGCAGAGTTTTGTATATCCAGCATTAGAAGACAAACACCTGTCATCCAAATCATAACCAGTAGTATCATGATTGTCAATCGTTGAATCATTGGTATTAATCAGCAATCCCTTCAGATTCCCAACGATTAAGTATAGTACACCTATGCCTTGAGTATAAAAGTTAAAAAGATGTGATACCTGAAATCAATATTATTATAAATATAAAAGAAAAACATCCCAACAGTATGCATTGACATCAACTACAGGACCATAGAAAGCTCTGGTGCAGAGCGGTTCTGATGTGAGCTGTGCTACTACTGAACAAGCAGCACTTTCTCTCCTGCCGACCAGTGTGCTAAAATTCTCTTCTGCCAGCCTACAACACATGACTTAAAAAAAATAAAAAAAAAATAAAAAATAAAACTTACAGCAGATATCCCTCCCTACCACCCAAATGCTGAAGAGATGCTCATATTTGGCAGGGATATTTTCCTTGACCATATTTTAAAATGACTTCATCACTAAGGAGGATGAGAAAAGCTGCCTGTGGTTACCAACAGCGCTGGGGTGGCTGTTCTTGGCAAAAGGCTTGAGAGTAGAGAGTTTCCACAAGGGGAGCACCCTCTGCTTCAGTATGTAAAAGAAAACGGAATTATGTCATAATGGGACCCTTTTGCTTTGTACATGAGATTCCATCCATTTAGACTAGATGTTGATGATTTTATCAGTTGCTCCTCTGCTGCTGCTAGTTGTACTAAAAGCATGTACATCAAAACTAATTAAAATGGATTGCAAAGTGCTGGACGGTCCTGTAACCTTATCAGATACAATAATATCTTTTTAATTCAGTCTTAAGCACAGTATGTGTTTTTCCCTGTATCAAGTTCTGACCTAAATCTGTCTCAAATATCAAACCATGGCCTGAATAACTGAAGTTGCTGAGCTCAGACTCATCAACTGGCTTCCCTCAGTCTTATAAGACAAAACCGGTCCCAAACACTTAAAGAAAGGGGCTCCAGAAAGGCAGGAGCCTAGCAGTGCCTGGCTTGGAGTCCAGCCACGGACAGACACCACTGGGAGTATTAATAAACACAGCCACAATATGGCTTTTGTTACTCGAAGGGAGCAGGGGGAGGAAAAGAAAAGGGGAGAAAAATCAGCACACGGACCTTTGTCAAGACCGGCGATACACAAAACACCAAGATCCACATGTATTGAAGGGCCACGCTTTACTCTTGGTATGACATAACCGTATGTTCCACTGCAGCAGAAGAAAATTCATGGGTGAGCTAATACATCTCTGTTGGTGGGTGTGTGGCTCTGCCAAAAGTCACATTTCCACGTGCAGCACCATGCTTTCCTACTTCCCTCTGAGAAAAAAAGTGAATAAGCCCCAGGTCAGAATTACATATCGGAAAAAGAAAATTAAAGAAAATAAAAAATTACACAACGGAATATAAATAATAATGATAGTGGAAGGAGTGATGACCCAACTTGAACAGGAATCCCATTCAAAACCATTTGAACTGCTGCTACTGAAAACCTTTCAGTAACACAAACATGTGCCTGTGTTGTTCTATGTTTGTACACTCTGCTGTTGTGCCACGCTCTCCTTAACGCTCTCTTTCCATTTCTCCTTAATTTTCCCAATACCTTTTTTTTGCTTTTCTTTCAGTACTCTCTGTGGGTCTTTCTTACTAAGCACCTCATGCTGTGGATTCTGCCAGCCTATCACATCTTCCTCACTCGCTCTGAAGTCAAGAAGTTTAAATGGAGTGGATGCTTCCCATAGCACAAATTACTTCCGTATCTTCTTCAGTGTTATAATTCTCTGGCCACTTTCTTTCTCACACCTTTTCTCTGCCCTCCCCAGTGCCCTTTTGACTACTCAGGTGTTAAAATAGAGATGCATGCCGAAGGGAAGGAAACCGGGCCAACAGACCATGACCTGAAATGCCAAAGAAAGAAGACAGGTGTGTTGTGTTCATCTGAACCTAAACCACTGATGGTTCCAGCTTCAGTCACACAAAAGCCACCACCTTGCCCACCACGCCCTCTTCCAGAGTGATGGCTTGCTTTCTAACACAAACCTCTTGCTATGTTTCTGCACTGCTCATTCGGTCACACAGTCTCACACACACACACAGTCGCACACAGTCTCACACACACAAAGTCGCACACAGTCTCACACACACACACAGTCTCACTCACACACACACACACACACACACACACACCTCAATAACTTGGAAAAATCCCCGCCTGGAGAAAAAAAATGTATTGCAAAAAGTAAAAACAGTGTATCAGTGTAGTCAACATGACCAGCTTCTGAACCTCATTGATTTTAGAACTCCAACAGCTACAGGAGAGCAGGCTGAGAACATAACTGAGTGTTTTTCCAACCATGATTCCCACTTCTCCTTAGTTCCTTCTAGCAGATTCCGGTATTCCCCGGGGAAGCTCAAGTGAATCAGAGGCTGGTCGCAGCATTTCCAGACCCAAATCTGTCTGCTTCTGTGGCTAAAAGTTGGGACTTCACAGAAATGTAGCTTTTGCCAGGACTTAAGAAACAAGGGTCCGTTTTCTTGAAGCCTCCTGATTTGATGAGAGGTGAATTGCATTGAAGTGTGCATCATATGTATTGATGTGATATATTGATGTATGTTTTTGTACATGGTCCCTGACAAACAAATTCGATAAAATAAAATGTGTTGTATGGCAGAAGACCTGGGTCGCATGTCATTCCCTGCCAAGTCACTGCCAGTGAGTGTTTACACAATCCAGCAACATTTTGGTGTATTCTTTTCTATGAAAAAAAATATATTTTCTGGTTAGGGCTGGACAATAAACTAAATGTGTTGTGTTACCAGCATTATGAATCCCTTACCAACCTCAATTTACGCACATCACAAATCTCCATGAATTGTCTAAATTCACTTTAATTAAACTGAAAAAAAGCTACAACAACCAATGATATCTAACCATAACCTCAACAAACCAATCAGCTTATAGTACAGTTCAGCCATCAACCGCTCATACTAATTAAAACAAACACCTCAGAAGTGAGCCAAAACAAGAAAGGAAATGTGGAAAAAATGTATAATGCACTGGCGTATATATCCACTAACAGTAATTATTACATTTATCGTTGCCAAGATAAATATGACAACTAATCATGATATACATTTCACATTATATCATTCAGCTGATGTCCTGTGCAACAGAAACGTACTGTGACAGAGTTAAATTACTGGGCTAATACAAAGTCACGTTGAGGTGTGTGAATGTGTGTGCAATAAGAAGTACATTCGGGGTAACAATCCCCGGTCTGTTTGCGTCTCCTGGCATTCAGAGCAGGAAGCAGAAACACCTGCAAGTGTGTGTGTGTGTGTGTGTGTGTGTGTGTGTGTGTGTGTGTGTGTGTGTGTGTGTGTGTGTGTGTGTGTGTGTGGGGAGCACTGAGGTGGCTGTTGTTTTCATGCCAGCCATCCGGATGCTTTCTCTGCCCACTGCTCTTTTTCATTCGCCTTCACTGTGCATGTGTTAGCAACTGTTTGCAAGTGTGTGTGTGTGTGTGTGTGTGTGTGTGTGTGTGTGTGTGTGTGTGTGTGTGTGTGTGTAAAATACTGCCCTCCAGGTGCCAGCTGCCTCATCATCACTAGTGACAGGGTGCGCTAGTCCACACAGTCTACAAACACACACACTTTCTGAAGGAACAGGACTCTGTTGCACTTTGAAGGCCAGACCCAATCTCAATCATAAAGAAAAACACAAACCATCTATATAGTACAAATAATAATAGTAATAATAATAATAATACAAATCTATATGTGAGATAGAGACTTACTTGGTGCAGTCATTAAAGAGATCCTTACATGGACTCTGCTCCAGCCTCTCCCGACACCCAGCGACCACATCGGGGGGTACGGCTGGCAAATGGGCTGCCGACTTGAGGGTTACAAAGAGAGAGACAGAGGGGTGAGGCAGACAGACAGACAGAGAGGGACAGAAACTGAGTGAGATGATGGTGTAATATAGCTGCAGACCGCCAAGGCTAAAGAAAACAGATCAAAACATTATCAGACGGCCCGTCCCTTTCTATTTGTGAACCTGCACAGTCCGGCTAGTCCGGCTAGTCCGGCTCTGGTCACACCTCAACACAGAAAGGCTTAATTTGTCAGTTTGGTCCAGTTCATATAGGGTGGTGAGAATGCTATACACTCTATTATATCTAACCAAAGTGCACCAAGCTTGCACAACACAACAGTATGTGACACATTTATACATTAAAAACTTCCAACTTGCGCTACAGGACAGCCTGCTTCCTGTACTCTATTTCTAGGAGTGCGTTTCTGGTAATGTGGCTGGTTTAGCTTACACCAGAAATATAGTGTTACATGATGATGCAAAGGTTTAATTTTGGTCTCATTAGACCACAGAACCTTCCAAGAGAGCCAAAATAGAGGTGTGAACACAACATAATACTGCTGCAGATAGAGGTGCCAATAATACACAAGTGCCAGTAGTACACCAATGCTAAAGGGTTAATACACATATTTGGCTTCATACACCTTGGATAAATTCCAAAGTTGTTACAGTCCACCACATATGCATGATACATCATTGGCAAATATGTGTTTAGTCATTACCAAATGTAGATGTAATGATGGCATAATAAAAGAAGTAATATTTAAGTAAAATATTAGCTCCATATTGACTAGCTCTGTTATTAAGTAGGTGTGTGTGCGGCATACCCCATTATTAAAGTATGTGTCTAAAACATTCAGTCCGTAGTCTCTCCTCTTCTCGTCAGGAGCGAGCTGGTACATGGCCTGTCAGAGAAGAACAGACGAGTGAGCAACCACAACAGCGCAGGAAGCCACACTCATTCAGCCATCTTTAGCATCTCTCCAAATAAGGTCAGAGAGGGGAGGTTGAGACGGGGAGGAAGAGGGCGGGAGAACGGTAGAGGGGTTAATGAGAACCAAAAGAGAGGGGAAGAAATTAAAATAGAAATGAGCGTGTTGCCGCAGGCAAATAGAGAGCTGGCTCATCTTAGTCAAGGCAGCAAACTGGCAACCATGTTCATCTTCACGCTTCGCCCGTTACGCTCGTCAGCTACCACAGTTTTCACCCCATCGCACCATCACAGAATATGTTTTTGGTCAAACATGACTGTAGGCAGAAAGTTGGTCTGGAGTTTGACCGCTTTCGTGTTTTTTTTTTTGTTATTTTCAAGCTTGCTGGAGAGGAATGGGACCGAGCGATGTGACTGTGCATCACGGCCAAGGCATGACGCCCTCAGTGGGACTCTAAAATGCAGCTTGTTTCATTTCTTGCATTTTTACGTGTACGAGTCAGTCGCTCCCAGTGTATGTACCCATGTGCCTGTCTACCTAACTTGAAAAAAAGTCTAATGTAGGTTCTTATTAAATAAGCATGACCCCCCCCCCCACCAGTTTTCCTTTCTCAAATACCTCCAGGGGCCTAGACACAAGCTCGAGACTGTGTTTGACTACTCACCCAGGGGACCTGCCTCTGACGTGGGCTTGACCTCATGGAGGAGTGCATGGAGGAAGGGGAGGGGTCTGCTCTCTGACAGCCTGTCTAAGTCGCTAATCACCCCCCTACGCCCACCCCACCCACCACCCCGTGCTACTGCCAAGAGTAGGCAAAGGACCGAGCTCTGACTTTCCTCTCCTATTCGTTGCTCTGCAGGGCCCGATTCAGGCTGGTCTCATGAGAGAAGTCACAGAAAGGCGAAAAAGATAAGAGAGATTAAGACAGAGGAACAGACAAATAAAAGATGATGTGAGAAGGAAGGATAGCTATAAGAACAGAGAATAAGCAGAGTGATGGTAAAAGGTTAATTTAATGTCTTACCACAGTATCCATAAACTCGATGCAGCGCTTCAGCTCTGGCCTGGTGTCACAGTACTGACGGAATAACAGCCGACCAATGGGCTGCTTCTCACATAGACTGGTGTAGTCCCTCTCTGAGGGGAGGAGAGGGTGACAGATGGGGAAACATTACTACACTAAAAGATACACTGTAACAGTGGGTCCAAACCTGAGGGTTGGGACCCTACAAGCAGTCACAAGATGAGTCAGGAAAGTCTAGAGTATGAAATACTGAATAAAACAATTCTTCTAAACAAAATTATCTTTTTTTATTTATTTTTTTATATACTCAAATAATACTGTACAGTTTTAACCATTCAGGCCTCTAAGAAATTTTAAAAACAACATATCCTATTATGTAAGCTAACTCATGGATGGGAGCTGGAGATCTTAAATGCTAACCAAATAAATGTTTTATTTTTGCAAAACAGGCAAGGGACTCATCTTTTACTACACAGGACAATTGAAGATACCCTTGTAACTTAAAAATATATATATATAAAAAAAAAACATCATGTCAGCTTTCCAGAAAGACTGAGAGAAGAACTTCTGAGAAAACCAACCACAGTTAGGAAGCTAACATATGTGGAATGGAGGCTAGCTAAGACAGTCGGCAAACTTTAAATCTCATATCCTTATTAATGGAAAAATGTGTAACTTTATGAACATGTAGGCTACATGATGTTACAAAGTGTATTTCGGTTAGAGTGCACTTTGGAGAAGTTTAAAGGTATATCCCCCTACCTTTGAAAGGTGCTATTGTATCATGCACATCCAGTAACTCAGCTAAAATAGGTGAATCCTATTGAGAAACATACTTTCAAACTGCAGATAATACTATAAGGGTGAGAGCGAAAAAAAGAAACCGTCCCAAAAAGCAAGCTGTCCCTTAATAAGTACATTTGCTTATGCTACAACATGCTAAAAACAAAAACACACTGCATGTCAATGTTTTCGGAATGTGTGTTGTGTGTGTTGTGTGTGTTGTGCGTGTGTGTGCCTCCTGTGCAGCTGGCCCCAGCCTATTAGGACTAATGGCGTCCATTTGAGTCATATTTCCTCTGGCACCAAATGAGGAAGAAGACCCAGGACGTTTTCCATCACTGGTTGACAGTAAGGACACGCACACAAGATAAACATACAAACAAAAATAGGCCACACACATTCACGTACACATGCGCACTTGAATAGAGGAAGAGGAGGGATGCACCGGGTGAACATTTCTGTGGTGGTGACAGCTACAGGACAACCTCCGACAGTAAATCAAATTTTCACAACAGCCATCCCAGCTGCACTGTTTATTACACAGCATTCCCCTCTGCTCTGCAGCTCAGTGCTTCTCATTCAAGCTCACCACTTACACAACCACAAAACCTAAGTTATCGCTTTGGTGAGCAAACAGAGCACAGAGATATGATATTTTTATTGCTTCCCCTTCCACTGTGAGACCACTGTGTTTGAGAAGAACAAAAAGCTCTTTCAGAAAATCTCACTGAGAGATCTCTAACTGTATTGCATTGCACTTGCCTTCAGACAATGCCTTTCATCTTTGATCACCAAGTTTTTGCAGGCCTGCTTTGGTGTTTCCCTATCATCTGTGTTCAGCTGTGAGCTGGAGCTGGGAAAGCCCCTCACACTCATAATTGATGAAAGCAATTTTAGGGCATCTGTACAGCACAAAATGTTTGGAGCAGTTTATTTGAACTTTGGAGCGTTTACTCCTTTAGCTTGATACATCTGGCCAGGTGAGAACAATGTCGTGAATACCTGAAAATGTGGATCTCTCTTTGCATTTTGCAAACAAATGTGTTGAATTCCATCAAAAGCCTGTAACTTGACAAACACTGGACAAGTTGTCAACACTCTGTCCAATAAAAAAAAGCTTCTTATGAGTACACGTGACTTGTGATTATGACATGGTTTGTTTGCAAATGGCCAGTGTGGACCTAAACAAACCAAATTCAACAAAGTCAACTTTTCCACTCTGGTTGAGAAGAAAATGAACTTTGGACGCTCTCTTAGCTTGAATCGTTAGCATCTGCTGTTCGGCAACCAAAAAGCTAGAGATTACAGATTCTTTCCTTTAGTTCATATTTTCTCAAGGGAATTTTGTTTATCCCCTACTGCATATCATTACACTAACGCTCTAGTTTACAATGAGCATCCTGATAAGGTCTGTGTCTTGCTCCAGGTTTTGCTGTGAGGATTTCAGGGTGGTTTCATTCCAATTAGCATTTCCTGCTGAATCACACAACTGGTCACTGTTTGAGGTGATGAACTCCAATGTTCCCAACATGAACATCACAGAAACTGTTGTGCAATGTTCTCGAAAGGATTTGCATGTTTTTACGTAGCTGAGCCATTGATTGAGCAATGTATAAGACGCCAAAATTATCCATGTGTCACTGGGTGGCAACTAACATAATCCAAATGAAGCGATGGTTTCATAATTGTACAAGTTTATATGATTTAAAGTGCTCATATTATGCTCATTTTCAGGTTCATAATTGTATTTAGAGGTTGTACCAGAATAGGTTTATGTGGTTTAATTTTCAGAAAACACCGTATATTTGATGTACTGCACATTGCTGCAGCTCCTCTTTTCACCCTGTGTGTTGAGCTCTCTGTTTTAGCTACAGAGTGAGACATCTCACTTCTGTTCCATCTTTGTTGGGAGTCGCACATGCGCAGTAAGTACTGCTAGCAAGTCAGTTGCAGAGCATGAGGTTGTTCAATGCTAGCAGTTAGGTGAGTATTATAACGTGTTACAAAGTGACGCACGTTCGTCTCTGAAGTAAAGGCTGGACTACAACAGAGCTGTTTGTGAACAGTGTTTTCTGTTGGAAATGGTAAGTCCCTTTGGGGTGGACTGTGGGCTTTTTCACTTTGTAAACCTATAATGTGCACAAAAAGATATACAGTATAACACAATAAAGGAAAGGGAAAAAGCCAAAAAGCATAATATGAGCACTTTAAGCTTTTGAACCGTAGCTCAGTTTACACTACATTTATCTATAAGGGTTATAGCACTGTCACTTATTAGCAAATGCATGCCATATATTGTTATTTTACCACACAAACATGTATATGAATGGATAAAGGAATATGTCTGTGCTCCAGACATACATTTATATAAAATCATGTTAATGGTACATTCTGAGCCAAAAAAACGTACTGATACTGTCACACACCACCTTTACTTGCCATTTAAATAGAGGGGAGTAGTCTCAGCAGTTCTGTATATACTGTGTTATTTTCAGTCAAAATTTGTTTACATTTTAACAGTACACAGAGAAGTGGGACTTGGCAACAATCTGTACCCTGAATGATTTTAGTAACCATGTTTTCATACCTTAATGGTAAACAAGTCAATTTTCTAAAAACATAGCTTATTCCTGTAAGAGCAACAAATACTACAAAGGTAATTCATGTCAACCTGCTATTTAAAAAAAAAAAAGAAGGTTGAAATGAATAAATAAATTATATAAATTATGAAATCCTGTGATGTTTGTACAGCCTTAGTGGGTTGGGCATACAACATTAACTGTGTCTGTTAATGTCCAAATGTCAAGACAGAAACCATGCTAAATCACATTCATGTCTATGAACAGTCTCTCTTAATCTTTTTTTTAACAATGTTTTATTGTTTTTTCAGTAATACAATTATTAACAAGGACCCCCCCGCCCCCCCAACCCACAACAAAATCTCTCTTAACATCTGCCATATTACAAAAGCCAAAAAACAAAAAACAAACCATATGAACGCATCATATGCACAGAACAATGGCACCTCCAACAAAGCGACGATATGCACAAATTGAAAAACAAACAAGAATTGTACCTCTGCTATTACCCTCCAAGACAATACATTTTTTCTTTTATAAATTGGTAAAATGGTTTCCAAATGTTTTCATACACCCCCAATTAGTTATTTAAGAATATACGTTAATCTGTCTCTCTTTATCTTGCCTATTTCTTAGATAAAGTTTACAGACTGCTCACCTGCAAAACTAAGAATCCTGTTATAAAATGTACACGGTGAATATAGAAAGACCAAAGACCCACAGTTTCTTTGGCCTTGGTCTGGGTTAAATCATTTGAATATGAGAACGTAAGCCAAGTGGAAACCAAAGAAAGTTTTCCTCTTTGCTTAAGAGAAACCGCTCCTGTGTCCTGAAGAAAAACAACTGTGAAAGTAAGACGAGAGAGAACGTGCAAGACAAAAAGATGTCAGAAATGAATAATGTAACAGGTAAATTAAAGGAAAGAAAATAATGAAGGGAGAGTTGTAAAGCTTGAACTAGCCTGGACTAGTAGTAACTGTCTGAGCCAGTGAAGTAGGCTGAAATTACAACTTAATTAAAACTCCAATTTAGGATAAGACTGAGAACGTTGGTGAGACAGTGAATGGCCAGCCACGAGTGTACGTATGTGCAGTAGGTGTGCATGCTTGTTATGGAGAGACCGCCGAGATCAAAAGTAATAGGCGCAGGTGTACTGTATGCATTGGATGGATACCAGAGGAGGAAAAAAAAGGGAAGGGGAGATAGAAGGAGAGGAGGAGAGAGGGGGAGAGTGGCCTAAGGCTGGCAGACTAAGTGGCTGCAGCCCACATAATGTAATCTAGGCTTCCTAGAAGTACTGCACACTTGTCAAGGCTAAGGTCAAATGCCTGACATTATCAAGACACAACAAAGACACTGCTATCAGTCGCTTTAATGTATCCTTCTATCTGCTGTGCCTACACTGTGTATGGGCATGTGTGAGCGTCTCTGCACACAGGTTGTGTGTGTGTGTGTGTGTGCGCGCGCATGCCTACACGTCTGTGTGTTTAAGGAGGCAAAAGATTATTTTGATCCTGCGCTCAGTGTGATAGGGAAATTATGCAATAGCATCTATGTAATAGTGACGTATTTACAATTCAACAGCTGCTGCGTGCACATATGCCGCACGCACACACATTTGTAGACTCCTCTGCTAGGTTATAATCCAAATGGCAATAAATATGTACGATATGACAAGCACAATGCTTCTTCACACTTAAGGTGACATTTATGTGCTGTTTTTTAAGCAGGTAATCTATTGCGGCAGACGGCAGATACATTCAAGTTTATGGTAATTAGGTCTGCGAATAATGATTTGTGATATGAAGACAAAACGACAAGGAACACAATTGACGCCGAGTATCAGGTATCGCCGTAGGGAGTATGTTCATCTACATCTTTCACTCAGCCTCCCTTCTTTCCTCCCGTTGTTTTGCTCACTCTCTCCTGTCCTTAAGAGATCTTTCCTCCCGTTGTAAAAGCCGCTCTCTCTTTGTTTTGTTTATTCACTCACTCCATAACTCTCCTGTTCTGCCACTCTTATGTTACTCTGAAGTGGTGGAAAGAGGGAGGGAGAGAGAGAGATGCAGATAGTGGGAGGGGGAGGCATGGAGACAGAAAAGAGGGAGGGAGAGTATGTGGGGGAGGGTAGCACTGCAATCTCTGGCAGAGATAGCTGTGACGCACTATCACACACACGCGCACGCACACACACACACACACACACACACACACACACACACACACACACACACACACACACACACGGAGTGCTGTGGCATTCAGAGGACCAGGGTGGGTGGGGGGGAACGAAGAGATAATGTAGCCCAGGAGTTGAGCACTTATCTGTGCCACACAAAGAGAATGTTGCCCCTACTTTCAAGTCAAACCTGGATGTAGAGAACAGGAAGGAAGCAGGAGTGAAGACGTTTTGATTTGCTGTGTGAGCAGACAGACAGTCACTGAGACACACGCACACCTAATGTTAGGGGAGACTTTGAGATTAAGAAACGGCTGTGCAAACGGATTCCCTGAGTCAGACACACACAAACACACATCTATACACACCGTTTCCTGTCCCCTGCCTGTAACTGCGGGTGGAGACGGGTAGAAGCAGGAAGGAAGTCCAATCTGAACTTCCTCCCGCAGTCAGACCCACCCCAACGACATAGCATGGCACGTTATCTTTCTGCCTCACACCCACACCCACGCACACATGTACACACACTCCAGGTTTCTCACCGATAGTGCGGCGTAGCTCCTCACACTGGCTGATGTGGGGGAGTTTTAGCATCTCCTTCCATTTCTTACTGCGACCATTCCTCTTCCCTCCTCCACCTAAGAGACACACAGAGAGATTCACATCAGCCCATCAATCCTTAGTCACTGTTTCAACGTTGCAGTCTTTCGGCCAATTGTTGGCATTTTCTACACCAGAACAACCGGTCTAGTGTGGATGTGTGTGCAGTATGTTGACCAGGCAGCGACCAGAGGCAGGGACAGCTGCTTCATCTCACCAGTCGCCTCTATGCATCATGACTGAGCATGTGCTGAAGAATGTCGACAGCTTCAAAGATCATGAGACACACACACACACACACACACACACACACACACACACTACAAATTAAGATTTCTGCACACAAAACACATATCATTTTTAAAATATGTGTTATAATTTAAACTACCTAACGATATATAGGCCTACAAGTACAGCTGAAATGATAAGCTAATTAAACACTAAGTTGATTGACAGAATGATTTCAAAAAAGTGAGTTTTTTTTTTTTTTGCATTGAGTACTTTTAATACTTTTGTACTTTTTAGTACATTTTCCTTATGATACTTATATACCTTTACTTAAGTAACATTTTCAATGCAGGGCTTTTACTTCGAGTATTCTTTCAGTGTGGAATTATTAGGCCTACTTGTACTTAAGTAAAGGATCTGAATACTTCTTCCACCACTGGTGCGTGTTAAGTGTGTGGAGTGAACTGAGGTATTTACTACTTGGAGGATGGACAGAGTACTTAAGGTAGTATTCTGAGGAGATGCTGCTTTGATTTGAAAAACTAGCAGCTTTACACACAAATAGCAAAAATGTACAGAGACAAGAGGAAAGCTTACAGTGGTATCAACATGCATGTGTGTGTCGAAATTGATTTTTCTGGTAAAAACGCAACACATTATGGTGGTTATAACTTCTCAATTATGAGAATTTGCTTACTTTGGTGTGTTTTTATTCATGGTCAGACGAAATGAGCTTTGAAGACAGTTTAGAAATAAGTACATAGATGCAATATAAAAGGAAGGGTTGTCACATCGCTATCACTTTCCATCGTTTTTATCTAATTGCTGCACTATTTATAATACATTTACAATAGGATACACCAAGAGCACTTTTTTTTTTTTTATTTGTGAAGATTTTCACTCTATTCTTCTAACTTGTTCCTGGGTTGTTGTTGTTTTTGTTTTGTTTTTAAAAAGGCAGTCTACCTCTTCAGTGGTTTTGATTTATTTTGGTAAAAAAAAAAAAATGAATGAGGGAGTCAGATTAAAAGGACAATTTTTTGTCCTTTAAGGCCGACGGACCTCGCTGCAGATACACATCTGTGGACCCAGAGTCATTGGATTGCTGTTTTTCTCATTACTTCAATTCCATTTATTTATTTTTTAAACACAGAGTAAACAACCAAGCCTGAGCTGGAGTGAACCATGTAGACTGTGACGGTTTGAGGATGACAGACAGGGAAATTCTCTGCCCCGAAGTTCACCAGACACCAGCTGGTCCGGCAGTGACATGTGACAGCTTCAACACAAATACATACAGGGGGGGGGGGGGGGTCACTATGGTCAGCTGCAAAACAACACCTTCCCAACACACACAAGCATACTGTATGTGCAGTGTGCATGCCCTCACCTCTACAATAACATCCCCAACCCTTTTATACCACGAACACATCACTTGTTTTTTTTTTTAAACCAATCTTCATAGTCTTATCTTATGTTCACAGTGAAGAATAACAACCGCAAACATACTAACAAGCACGGCATCACCATCAGCACTACAAGCCGTCATAACTTATTTGGACAAGCAGTGGTAGCATACACATTCAAAAAAAGCAACCCTTTCTTTTTTTTTTTTTACTACTGTGTCAGGCTTTGAATAGCTTGACAGGAGCGTTATGAGCAGCAACTTTATAAGCAAGGCTTATAAGATCCTACTGGTCTCAGGTTGTAGATGTCGACAGGCATGTTGACAGACCAGTTGTGGGGCTGCAGGGCACACACACACACACACACACACACACACACACACAGATATAGAAATACAAGCACATGCACAAAGATGTACTCTGAAGACACTGAAAGCCAGTTGCACATTGCTGGTTATATTGCAGAAGAAATCCGTGCACACACTCTTGAGCCAAAAACACAGAATGATTGACGATTACAGTCAAACCAGCGCAACAACCAGAAACAAATAGTCAGAGATTAACTTCTTCCCTGTCAGAAGCTGAGGAAAATGTAAGTGTTGATACATGTAGTGCCAATAGAAGACGTGAGTGTGAGAAATGTGACCTAAACTTGGGGTCAGAAGGACAAAAGAGAGAAGGAAATAGCGAATAATTGAGGTATGCTATAAAATGGACAAAAGATACTGACAAGGAAAGAAAGACAGGGATTTTAATGGCAAGCTATGAAAGTATGTGTGTGTGTGTGTGTGTGTGTGTGTGTGTGTGTGTGTGTGTGTCTGTCGGAGCTGGCTGGGCCACCCCACCCTGTTTAATGTCACTCTGACGTCAAAGCCATGTGTGCAAGCCCTTAATGCAGACAGGATGGAGCAAGTATTTATTTAACTTTGGTTCTCCCCTCTGAGAGAACGGGGCCCTCCATAAACACCGACTTCAGAGCAGTTTCGCTCATTCATAGCCGAGCCCAACAGCCAGCGCTGAGATCATCGCGCAGGATCTCGGGGCCAGGTCTGCGCATGTGCAGAAGTGACCAGATTCAAAAGTTGGAACATGTTGGGAATGACTGCTGTCAAACCAGGAGATGTGCTGCTCAACTACGAGGATGCACATTCCTTTCCTTAAAAGATTTATAAACAGCAAGGTCATCCTGGACCCAAAACTTGGCCTCACATCATCCCCCTTCTCTCTATTTCCCCATGTTTCCTATCACTCTCTGCTGTCAAATACAAACAAAAAAAAAATGCCATAAACAGCTTTGGCCACAGATGAATGGATGACCCATTACAGCTGCTTTAAAACAACTTAAGGTAACCAAAGTCCTCTTCATTCAACTGTGTTATTTCTTAAAGGGGACAAAAGGTGGCACCAATGGAAAGCATTTATGTTGTATTAACGTTAACATTTTTGAAAGTCACTGAGCAATTACTATCCATCACTTCTATCTCACTTGCAGCACTTCTTACAGTAGTAGTAGTAGTAGTAGTAGTAGTAGTAGTAGTACAGTGTTATTTACTTTGTGTGTATTTTGGTGTTTCCTCCATTTTCAAGTCTGACAGGTTTGATGTATTTAAGCAAAGGCCAAGAGTATTTTCATGTGGTTTTTGTTTGTATGTCTTTCTGTGGAATGAGCTATAAGTGCATTAACGAATGTTACGTTCATGCGCACTCTTCTGTCTCGGCTCTCTCTCCTCCCCCGTGATCAGTTGCTGTTTATGCTCTTAATGCATGTGCAGGCCAAAAACAGTCCAACACCATCCCAAATATGCTCCTCTCTCTCTGTTCTTCCCTTCCTCTCTCTTTCATCTCAAGTAAGAGAAGGAGCCAAACTGGAGGTCACACAGTAGACTGTAGCATAATCTCTGGGTGAAATAGCAAAGATACTTGCGTCGGGCTTTGCGCTGCGCTGGGTGCAAGATAGGGCCCATATCCTATCAGCAGCATATATACTGGCTGACAAGTCACAACAATATGCAATACAGAAATGCTAAATATATGTTTGAGATAAAGAAACAGCATTGGCAAGTTTTGTTTTTTTTTTACTGTAAAATGTTCCACTTATACATATCTTGGTTATAATTAAAAGTGGTCATAATTTAAAAATAATTATAAATATGTCGTGATCTCCAACATCGATATTGGTGTCGGCCTTAAATTCCAGTATCGGCCAGGCTCTAGGTCAAACAGATTTTGTCTAGAAATAAATATCTGCGTTGTATGAGGATATACTAAATATCTTTGGGTTTTGGACTGTGGGTCTCTTGGACAGAGAAAACAAGACATTTTAAAAAGCCACCATGAGCTCTGGGAACTTGTGGTGGACATTTTTCATAATTTGCTGACATTTTAAGACCAAACAATTGATCGATTGATGAAGAAAATAATCATTAGTTACATCCCTAAATTACTATTTAGTTATTCATGGAACTGAAACAATAAAATCATCTCTTTTTTTTTTTTTTTTCAGTAAACAAAGTTACTATGTGGCACATATAAAGTATGAATACATAAAGGGAGTATTTACACCCATAATCAGAGAATAAAGGGTCATTCTGTGAAAATTAAAGAGATAGTTGTGATAAAACTAGATCACTGGCAACTTCTTCTGCTCTGATTCCCAGCTTTTTCAGATGTTACCATGAAAACAGAGCCGTGCGGCGCTGCTGTCTTCACAACTCGTCTTCATTTTGCATCGCCATATGGGAGAAGCCGCTCACCCATCTGATGAACACATGTCACATGCCGACACTCGGAATAACAGCCACAAGGCCAGAAAACCAAGCTCGTCTGTGACTGTTAACAGAACGACCACGGCAGCAAGCAGCCAGTATTTACATCTTCACACAATCCGCTTCGGGCAGTTCGGCTACACGCTTGTACACAGTGACTTAGTGAAAGAAGGTTTAATTCCTTGAACCCTGACTTAAAAAAAAAAAAAAAAAAACAGCATGGGAGGTTAAAAAGAGCAGGGTCAGTGTGCACTTAAAAATTTCTTCTGAGCATAAAATGAAGAGAAAAGTAAGTGAAAAGCCAAACCTGCTGTTAAGTAACTCCACTTCATTTGGGCACCAACAGCATTTTCCGAACTTTAAAAACACTGATAACACTGTTTACCAAGTTATTTTTGGCCAATGTAATCATACCCTGAATGTTTGGAACCAGGCCATACCTTGTCAAATCTGACCCCCACCCTGCAGCAGTCACATAGGTGGAGGTTTGGAATCGGACGGCTGCGGTATCCTCCCAAAAAACATGACTTAAATGGTAGGAAATGAGAGAGGGTCACGCATAGTTTAGGCCCATTGTAATATGAGCATGCACACGCACATGGGCACAATGGAACCTGGCCATGATAAATGAATGGCCTGTTGCTTTCCCAGTCGCTCTCTCTCCCATACAGTGTGCGACTGGCTGGAGTAGCCCCTGATAAAGAAAACATTAGCTGCTAGTATCTGTGTTGCCTATTCAAAGCAAAGGCCCAGTGTTTGCATAAGGTAATCCGTCTGTATACTCGTACTGAAAGACACACATCAGCTGAGAGAGAGGGGATAAGACAAACGTGAATATCAGGCAGCACTGCTCTCCTCTAATCCACACCTCTTTCACATGTCCCCTTCCCATTTTCCTTCCACTTTCCTCTGACTTCTGCTTCTTGCTCCCTCCCCCATATAACCATTTTTTCTTTGATATGCCTTTGTTATTCTTCATGGCCAGATCTCTCTCTCTCTCTCTCTCTCTCTAGTAAATTCCAGGACATGACAACAGAATGAGCAAGGAGCATGATCGGTGGCGGATCTCACATGCAGTTCTTTACTTGAGCAGAAAACACACACACACACACACACACACACACACACACACACACACACACACACACACACACGCTAAACATGCGCTTTTGCTCATTCCAGCAGCGTGCTGTGGTGTTTTGCAAGACCTTTATTTCCTCTGCCCCATCTCTCTGTGTTCAAGATATTCCATTAAATCTTGCAGAGACGTGCTTGAAAACTGACCCTTGTTTTCGCAGTGTCTTGAGGGAGAAAGGGGGGGCGGCCAGCGAACAGGGTGAGACTAACTTGAGCAAGACGCACAGAGTTGTAAGAGAGTTGCAAGTGAGTAAGAGGACAGACTGAAAGGTTAATCATCTATAGGTTATCTCCAGCTGTCTCTCAGATGAAGGGCCCACCAGTTCATTTTCATGGCCACACTGAAAGAGCAGGAACACACAAAAGCAGCCTCTCCAGCACTGAGCCCTTGGGTGAGGAACACATAGCACATATTACACCTTGAAGATTATCTTTGATAAGACAACACTTTCAAGTCATATTTGAAGGCAAGACTGACATAAAATGTTACCAAGAGCAGACGCCAAAATTGTGACACTAGGAACGTTTCAAAAAAGGCAAACTGATAAAGCATGAAGGACCTTTGATATTTAATACACTCGCTACTAGACTTTGACTCAGCCAGACCTTTTAAAAACTCTTTTTAGAGAAACCAAAATCTTTATTTGAACCATACGAACTTGTAAATACAGTCAGCCGTACACATTGTTAAATCAGGCTGACAGCTGGGTTCTCATAGGAACAACGGCCATTTAACATTTAATAAGGCAGCTGGAACAAGGTCCCTATGATGTTCACAAACTGCCACAGAAAGTGCCTCTTCATGCTTAGTCAGCTTGCCAAGAAATTGTGCTAATGAACATCCCAGTAGCCACCCGGCTAAGCGTTGCTGCTAGTGCCGTGCAGCATAGCTGCGTACGCAACACACTGCGACTCGTTCTCCGCACAGCCCATTTGTGGGTGCAAAAACTGTAAAATGAGTCCCACATCAAGGGACAGTCACAAAGCAATGTGTTTTATGAGCCTCAGCTGGAGGAAACACCCCAGAGTGATGACAACAAGCGTTTGCCCAGCTATGACCACAAAACTAATAAAGCTACGCTGGCTTACGTCACAAGAAAACCCTCACAAGTGGTCTGAGAGGGCCTACCATTTGAAGGGTGGTGGAGAGGGGGCAGTATGCAGAGAGAGGTTAGAGACACCAACAGCAGAGATAGGTCCTCTTAAAACTGTAATGTTTAATGGCAACGCTTCCAACTTGTAAAGGCGGAAATGAATTATATAAGCAGGATTAGTGTCTACTGTTTGTCAGAGGAATGTGAGCACTGGACTGTCCACATTCTTTCCTTTTTATGAAGAGTGTAGGAATTATGAAAGAAACACAGCAGAAAAAGATCAAGTGAAATTTGATTCCAGGAAGAGGGGTGAAATGCCCTTCATATCCAGTCACTCTTACATTAGAATATGAAAATATGCGTGGAAATGTAATATGTGGTGAACAAATGTCCACGTCCCCTTTGCATACAAGTTTGTATTAAAGAGTAATAACACTCAGCCGCGCAACTTAATCCTGTTCTTCTCTGCCCTTTGGGTATTTTCATTGCTTCTTAGTTAGCGCAGACACATTTCTCTACCACTAAGTCAGTGACAGCCATAAAATGAAGGTTCACCACTTTGTTTTTAATTTTTTTTTTGATTTCATCCTACAACAGTTTTGGGGCAATGGTCAACTTTTGAGTAGTGCATGTTCCTAATTCCCAGATAGAGAGCGTAAAGTCACATCCTTACATTACCAGCTTTATTAAAGCTTAACTGCAGATCTTTTTAAGCTGAGCTAACATAAGCAGTAGTTAGCACCTCAGGTTGGGAATTTTACAAGCTTAAATGACAAAAAAAGACCAGAATGCATTGCAGACATCCAACAGTTTGTGTTTTGACTAAGGGGCGCAACTATTCTCAACTGGAAGAACTCTCTGTCATGCTCTGACCATGCACACACCACTGCTCTCTACACATGGTATGTATGTATGTATGTATAATATACATATACAGACACAACTGAATGCAACTAGTAAACAGTCTCTCAAAGAGAACTGTGGGAAATGTAGTAAATCTCTAACTGAAGCAAAAGCATTGTCAATAAACTACACATTTACAGATATTAATATTAGGGGGTTATTAACTGACCTCATTTTGTTGGTATGTCCAATTTAAGAATTCCCCAGGTGCTCTAGAGCAGTCCCCTTAGGAACTACAACACCCAGATCCACCTCTTGCCTACGTGTTACATCCTAACTCCAAAAAAAAAAGCAGTATAGAATACAGTGCTTTAGTTCAAGACATTACCTTTCAGCTACTCATAACAGACCTGTTGTGCAGAAGGGCTTATGTACAACATGCCTGTTATATGATATGTCAAGTTTAAAAATAGAGTTAAATTCTATGTTTTTTATATTTAGTCAAATATCACGCCTGATCAGAGAGAAAGAAAAACTGCAACAGTTTGACATAATGAATTACTGTAATGTGCAGACTGCTGATATCTATATCTAACAATGACATTGGCATTCAGGGGTGGATTTGTTTTAAAGAAATTTACAACTTCGGGTTGAGATTCGGGTTAGCATCTGTTGTCAGGTCTGAAAGAGGAAAATATGCCTGATATAAAAAATGTAGTGGCTATTCAGCACAGCTTGCTTCCCTCTTGAAATACAATTGTATGAAACATATCAGTTTCTATATACAAAGGTTTCCTTTTTTATAGGAACCATCTTTTTTATGTGAAATTGACCAAAGGGACCGTCCAATTTGGTTGTTAAAGAGCTCTGACAAATAAATGTAATGGAGGCAGGATATTTTACAGCTGAAGAGTAAACACAATTTTTCTCAACAGACTTGACACCGCCATCTGCTCCGCTATGATAGGGTGCTCTGCCAACTCAGGTGCTGAAAAATATTGTAAACAGTGGAGTCTGCAGGACAAAGTATGATAACCCTGTTTCTAAATTATCTCAAGTGCTTTTAACTGCATTATGTACTACATGTTTTCTGTGAATATCAGCCAATACGTGCACCAGTACAGTCTAGGATTAAACAATATAAGCCGCCAAAACAGGCCCTCCAATATATCAGTCGACCGTCGGATTCTACGATTTATTTGTAAATACTGAATATCAATATTACTCAACTATGTGAAATGGGTTTGGACTGTCAATACAAATATTGAGGAGATGCTTTTGATGTTATACTGTATGAGACTTTGTGAAAATAAGTCTCTGATGCTTGACTGTGGTTTTTACATCCTCAAAAACTCTCACAAAACTTTAATATATTCTCAGGGGAGCTACAGTGATAACTTCCTCTGACTGTACAAGACTGTCACCTCATGCAACTGTCACCTCTAGCAGCTCTAAGGCAAAAGAAAAATCGAAATACTGTCTAAAAAAGTGTTATTTCCTTTCTACATTCTGTACCAAATGTATACACACATTTCACTGAGGCAGAGGAGGGGAGTGGCAGGAGCAGTGTCAACCCTACAAGACCAAGCCACTTCCCTTGACGTGTCATTTAAACGGTGACAGGCCGGACACACCCTGTCATAACACTTCTCACTCTGGCCACCCAGTTTCACATCAGCATCAGGTGTTCGAAAGTTGACTAAAAAGTTATGAGCCTATCGTAACCAGAAGAAAAAGGTATTCTAGGCATTTATTAATCAAAAGATAATTCTGGGATGGAGAATGCTGTATAACGTTCTATGACTGTTTATGCGCCATGCGTATTTATTAGTACGTTGGGAAATTGTCATTTCCCGTCTCCACAACGAGGTCAGAGAGTTGCAGAACAACTGATTTAATGTCTTGCTCAAGGACACGTTGGCAGGGCAAACTCTTGCTGACTCAGTGGTTTTGGACCCAGCGCATGCAGCTGCTGCTGCTTGCAGAGGCCTTGATTCCGTGTAGCACGAAGGTGATCCAGGAGAGACTATTGAATAAAAAAAAGGCAGCTGACCTCTGATCCTCAGGAGCCGTTTTCTGTCTGGATTTGTGTGTTTAAAAGGTGGGATTTGCTCCACAGCTCATGACACTGCCAGTGTTGACAATTGTCACTGTGACATACTGAAACGATTTGACAGCTGCAAACACCCACCTCTGGAAAGCCTAATTAAAATCAAATTAGTCTCCTGTGCACCATAAAGGGATAAATTGGGAGTGATTAGCCGTTTTAATCTGAGTGCTAATTAACACAGTGAATGGTATAGCAGGGAGAAATATAACAAAAAAAACAACAACACTGACTGTACACTCAACATGTCCAACTAACAATGTTATTAAGTCAAGTTTACATCACAAATTATAAGAACAAATAGCGGGTTGGTATATCTTGATAAAGGACTCAAATAATTACTGGAAATAGCAATACAGTTCCTGACAAATGACCACCTGATTAATTAAGAAAATGTTTTCAGCACAAACCTTACCATTGAAGCCAAATAAAGTGAACTTTGGAGAAATACCAGGCCCCTTCTACTCTGTTCATGGCTCATCATTGAGAACCTTTTAGAGCCTCTGGCTGAGGACACTGACAGGTACTGAGCAGCCTGTAGATCCGATCGGTGTTGTACAATCGCCCTCACGGGGTAACACTCATGACAAATGCCAAGCACCGTTTAATGGGAGGTAAAGGAAAGCCTTATGCCTCGTAAGGAGCAGCTGAAATGGATTCACTGCTGTGAATAATCCATTTCACAGTTCGTGTTGGCGTTTACTCTTGAACTGAAACGCAGTCCGAATATAATGCAAACCATAAGCAGGGAAGGCCTCTGCATACCCACAATGAACCGCGACCCCCGAGCCATGTACGCACTGTGAGCGACTTTGCTTTCGAGCAAAATGTTATCATTTATTTGATTATTTTATACTTTTTATTAATCCCCAGTGGGGGAATTTCAATTTACAAGCTGTTGTTGTTATTACACACTAGCCTACACACAGGCCTGGAATACAAAATGCATTAACTTGGACAATATCTTCTAAGGCCAATAGACCCTCATATGCTGTGTCCTATCCGATTGAAAGAGAGAAAAACACAAGTGGAAATCGTTAAGCAGTAATGACACCTTTTTACCCTCCTCTGGCAGCTAATACAGTGTTGTACACCCACCCTGCGTGCGCCCACTCACTGGCTACAAAGTAGCCTCTCCGCTATCTCCTGGAAAACAGATGGATACTCGCCTCTTTTTCACCTCCAAGAGAGCTGCTGTGGGCTCACCGGCCCACTGAGCAGCGTGAACACCCGGGGCTATATAACGCCTGTGCCGCCGGGGTAGGCTACATGGTGGGCCTTCATCTCCCAGTCTCCCACTGAATCCAGAACCTCCACTATAACGTTATTCCTTTCTCACAGTAGCTCCTTATCAACAGCGAAACGGCAATGCAGTGGCATATTTTTGCGTCAAATAATAGGCTTCCACACGTTCACTTTACATTCCTAATTGGGCTTTAAACGCACCAAAACCTACAATGACAGGTAAAGAGAAGCTGTAGCCTACTGAGGCACAGTGCCCCACTGCGCAGCTAAATTTTGGTCCACACTCCATACCATGTAATGTGAATGTCATTAAATATTCATGTTATCGTAAATTGTAAATATCCACAAAACCACTGACCAGTGCTTGTGTGAAAGATTTTGCTCGACTGCCTCTAATGCAACGCTGCGATCTAAGCGCGATGCTGCAAACACTCCCTGCGTTGTTCATCTCCAGCCTGCTGGGCCTTATGTTAACCTGCCCGGTAAATATGTGTGTTGTTAGTGTACAAACAGCTGATTTTAACGGAATATGTGTGGTGTTTGCCCGGAGACAAAGCGCTGCGCAGGGATGGGAGACAGAGAAAGCAGAAATCCCAAGGAGGACAGTCGAAAGCTCGTCCATGGCATTGAGGTAGGGGGGAAAAAACACATTTTAATTTCTTATTTTTGCCGTTCAGCTGTGCTTACCTTCCCTTGCCTTCAGGAGAACCGTGTTGGCCACGATATTTTCAATCTCCATTGTCAGAATGTGAAGCCCGAGCAGTCGCGATACATTTCACTCAGCGGAAAAAGACGGTTTTTCTGATCAAACGTGCCGACGACGGTGTGGCTGCTGCACGCGCACAAGGCGAACGCGGCACTGGCGCATAGTAGGTGTTTAATAGTGGTCGTCGTTCCTCTCCATAGCAAGACGTTTTATCAAACACTACCTACGGAGCTCTATGATTACGACGGGGCTTGTTAGCATTCACAGCCTGCCTCCCTTCTCCCTCTGCCTGCCTTCCTTCCTGCTTCAGCTCCCTCCTCCTCCTCCTCTTCCTCCTCCTCGCCCCTCCTCTGCACAACGAACCAGCGAAAGTAGGAGGGATCAATTTACAACCAGTGCAACCACACACACACACACACACACACACACACACACACACACACACACACACACACACACACACACACACACACACACACACACACACACACACACACACACACACATACAAGCGCATTCATACATGCGTGCAATTTCCTAGCCTCCTGAAAGTATGGATGGTTATGCCATTTATTGTGTGGCAGTTTTGGATTAAAACGTGCTTATGTGTGCCATTTTCTACAAGTTTCCCTCCGGAATAATTAGTCTCCCCAACCACAGGAGCGAGGGCCTGCTGGAAACATCTAGAAAAAAAGAGATGTTCACACATCATCACAAACATGAATAAGTAAACGTGTCCTTTCCACGATGTTCTACTATACAGCTGCATGATGTGCTTCTGGTGTATTGTCAGGAAACATGAATGCCTTTGATACAGACCTCTTCTTGTGTGAACAATGCTGTGAGGGTTTTAAGTTGTTACATTATATGCCAGGTAGGCCTACAGCCTGGAGAAAAGAAATAACACACAGTATGCTCCTCCTCACTCCTACATTAATCTGACCCCTGGATCAACTGAGCCCACAATGCTTTGAGAAGAACCGCATCTGCAAAAAGAGAGGAGAGAAGTTGTGTGCCTCTTAAGACGATGTGAAAGTTGTAATGTAATATAAATATGACATTTTGTTCATGAAAAGATTTAGAGAACCAGAAATGTGATAATTGCAAATAAACAATAATTAGCAGTTTCACTTTTCATTCAACTACTAGGTTCATAAAGGCATTACAGGGAGGCCTGAGGCTATCTGCTGAGCAGGCAGTTGAGGGGCCGAAAGGTCAAAGGTCACCAACTTTAATCTTCACATCCTCACTGACTTTATTAACACAGAATGGGTCAAGTTACTGGATCAATGGAAACATGATCTATCTTTTTTTCATGTTTCACTGTTGACCCTGTGACAGGAACAGTTAAATAAAAATTTTTTTTAGGCCTTTTATTATTTTATAGGACAGCTGAAGACATGAAAGGGGAGAGTGAGAGAGAGAGGGGGAATGACATGCAGCAAAGGGCCACAGGTTGGAGTTGAACCCGCGGCTGCTGCGTCGAAGAGTAAACCTCTGTATTTGGGCGCATGCTCTACCAGGTCAGCTATGCAGGTGCCCAATTAAATCAAATTTTTAAAAAATGACAAAGAGCTCTTTGTGAACAGGTGTGTGTGCTCTGACATGAAATCAATAATTGGTGGTAGTTTATTCTCACACCAGTCTTTAGACATCCTCACCATTATCAGCTGCCAGAGGAACAGGATGCTGGTTATGCGACAGATACAACAAAGGTGCCCATTGACATAATTAGTGATGGGCAAGGAGACCTGATCGCTGGTCAGCTATCAATTGAGAGTCATAAAGGCCATCATATCACAGGTTTGGATCTAAGGAAGTAGTATCATAGTAGTGTCATACTTAAACATCTCAATGTATTCTTACTTTCTATTTAAGGTATTTTTCTCATCAGAGGCACAATTTATGGATGCAACTTAGACAAGTAGGTGCTGTTTCTCTCACTATAACACCTTAGTCAGGATTATGTCAGTGTGAACACCTAAAAAAAGAGACGGTCTGTATCAACTTGATTGTAATGATTTCACCATTTCAGAAATACACCACTGCCCATAATGGTACATGGTTGCTTGTCTGGAACGACAAAAAAATCACACTACTAGACAGATAATATCACAGATGGTTCATGTAGAATCAATGCTGCCACCTAGTGGTGATAATGTATGAATACAGAAAGGACATTACATGCAGTAGTCATGCAGAATGATTTTTTTTTAAAAGGTTTTGACAAAAGTATACATATATTTTACACGCTGTTACATTTAGTTCTCAGGTCAGCCCTGTGTTGTGTACAGAAACTATAGGTCACCTGGGGTGCAGTGGTGGAATGTAACTAAGATTAGTATTTCTCACTATTTTACCAATGAATTAATGGAGATAATAATCAGGAGATGAATTTATAATGACAATAATCCTTAGTTGCTGTGTTATATAAAATAGTTTAAAATTAGCTACACTCTCATACCTATTCAGATATGCACAGATACAAAGATCATCCAAATTTGTGCAGTGATATTTGATCCCCACCACCCAATCATGCAAATTATTATTACAGGACTTTTTCCTTAAATGTTCTGTTCTATTTTGACTTTTATTTTCCACGGAAACCATTAATAAGTACACAGCTTTAATCTGGACTCAGTTTAGCCTGACTTTTTTTAGAAGGGGTCCAAATCTGTATAAATATGTTCAAAGGGAGCGCCTGGGTAGCTCACCTGGTAGAGTGTGCGCCCCATGTACAAAGGCTCAGTCCTTTCTGCAGCGGCTGCAGGTTCAATTCCAACCTGCGGCCCTTTGCTGCATGTCCTTACCCCCCTCTCTCCCCTTTCACACTTTCAACTATCCTGTGTAATAAGGGCTTAAAAATGCCCCCCCAAAAAATGTATTATTAATTTAGGTACACTGTTAAAATATTATATCATGTTGTTTGCAGCTAAACATGTGCCGCATATGAGGATTATAAATGTAGTAGAAAACAATCAAATGCAGAAAATAAAGCAGATTAGACCACAACTTCTATTAAAAACCTCCCACTTTCAGTTACAGCTATTTTTGTGACATAAACCAACATGACATCATGACTTCATGTAAACATACACGCCCACTTTCTTAAGCCAAGTGGATACCAACTAGCCTACAACAAAATGCTGCTTACACATTATTGTGTGAGTGATAATAATATCATTACATCATTAAATATAACCTTGTTGCATATCATTCCCCAGCTTTCTGTCCTCTCTTTACTGTCCGCCCTCAAGTAAAGGCACAAAATTCCTCAAAAATACTTCAGTAAAAAGGGTTGATATGAGGTCAGTTTCCTTATGAACTGTAAAAATCTGATTTAAAAAAAAATAGACTAGATGAACCTAAACAATTTCCATAGGAAACCGCTGAGTACATCAGAAAAGAAACAAGCAATGTTCAAAATAAGAGTCTGAAACCATTAACCAATAGCCAGTAGCTTTTGATACATAAGATACATATGATTGCTATTTTTAGTAAACTGTTCCTGATGCCAGAGGTAAAACTCAAAATATCTCTCCACCAAATCTTGATTTGTAGCTTCTCTCTCTGTTTGTAATGCAGGCCACAGTTAGGACACTAGGTGGTGCTGCTGACATACAAATGTCTAACTACGCCACAACTTTACACAAACGGTCTCAGATGTTAGTTATTTGGAATTTTATCAAACTAACCACAGTAAACACTTATCTACCCCTCATATGCATATCATTCATGTCGACCTCTAGTTCTGCATGTAGAGGGGCTTGTATTCTCTCATTGGTCTTATGTCCTTTAGGCTGCCACTGCATAAAACAGGCTAAGTGAAGATGATGTGTGAATTCTGTCTCCACGAATAATTATCTTGTGTTCGTATGTAAACTATCCTTCTTAGGGAAACTCAATTTGATGACAGTTCTGAGGATCAAAGTATTCAAAGAGAAGAAGAATCTTTCCAGACATGTTCAATGTCTACAGTATACATAACATGTTCTAATACTCAAGGAGGTTCTTTGATCATAAAGGCAAATGCCTGATTGAGTCATATTTTCTGCTAGCTTTTAATATACATCACTATTTTTTCCAAACATGTCCTGGCCTGGTCACACTAAACAGAGGTTCCTAAAATTGTTCATGCAAAGGATCTACTGAGTATAAACCAGAAGACACAATTTCATGATCCATTTCATAGGATTTTTTGTCCCAAGGAACCACATTTTGGGACCCACTTTGTGAAGCAATTAAATTCAATTCAATTTTATTTATAGTATAGTAAGTAAGACTGCAGGATTACAAAAGTGTACACACCGTACCATTAGTTACAGTGAAACCCAGGCTGATATCTCATTTCACTTTTGAATAAATGTGTCTTATTTCAGTTTTTGTTCTTTTTAATCTATTTTTAACAGCTTGTCATACCATAGTATCCCTGTATGCTGGAACAAACAGAGCATAATTAATATGAATCGCTCCTCCTGCAAGGGAAGTGTATAAGAAAGGTGAAAAGAATGATATATTTATAAAAATCTGCATACATACTGTCTTGGGTTTCTGCAACATGGTGTTAGTCCTGGACTCCAAAGTAGCTCTAGCTATGTACACAAAAACAGCACCAGCACATATGATCTGTGAAATTTTTTATATAAAAGCTCACCAGCGAGTTATGACCTTTGAATGTTTCCTTAAAACATAATCTAATCTAAGCTGCAAGAGCAGATCAGTGTTTTATTTATAATTTTTGAGAACTGGTCTCCTTGTTAGTGGTACCTGTAATAACGTGGTGCCAGACTTCCATTAGTATCTCATAGGAGCTGTTAGGCGAGACAGTATATCATACGTTAACGTTTCAGCAGTACCGTATATGTTCCTCTAAACCCTATAGCCTACAGGATGAAAGAAATAAAAGATGGAGGGTAGTTGGCCCTATTTTGTTTTAATAAATCATATTCACAAGTACATTTAGGATGCTGCTTGGATTTGAGACAGTATAAAAGGTTGCAGAGGTCGAATGTAACTAAGCACAGATACTTAAAGTACAGTTTTGAGCTACTTGTACTTGAGTATTTCTATTGTATGCTACTTTAGAGTTCCTTTCCAATACATTTCAGTGGTATCCCACTTTGTGTTCCACACCATTCATTTGACAGTTATTGTTACTTTGCAAATTAAGATTGGCCTTAAACATATATAGGCCTATGTATAATCAGCGTAATTGATTTAAATCCAGTGCTAGAGATTAAACTACTATGTAAAGTAGTTAACTTCACCTCAACCACCTACGTTAAAATGCTTCCTACATATTAATATGTCAGTAGTAATATTTCAAAAATGAGTGGTGGAATGTAACTAATACTTTCTGCTTCTACTTTAAGAGGGAACTATTGTACTTTTTACTCCACTACATTTATCTGACAGGTATAGTTACTTTTCAGATCAATATTTTATATACAAAAGTTAGGATCAGTTCATAAAATATTTAGATTAAACTACCCAACAGTAGGTTATATACAGTTTTTGTAGGCCTACAGGTACAGTACAGATTTTGAATGCAGGACTTTTACTTTTAGGACTTATCAGGGACTACTTGTAACAGAGCTGTGGTATTATTACTTTTATGCAAGTTACATATGAGGTAAGTATGAGTAGACTAGGCCTATTTCTTTCACAACTGAATGGTTGTGGTACTACCTAGGCCTACTTCTACTGAGCTCAAATTAAAAAGCTGTACTTACGCCTATATATATATTTTTTTTATGGATTGGTACCTGCAACTGAAAAAAGTGCGTCTCTATCTGAATGTTATCAAGTTTTCAGATTGCATTGTTAATATGTGATGAAACCAAACAAGCGGCTGTTGATGTGTGCTGTTTCCTGGCTCTCTGGGTGTTTTCACGTGACCACTCTCTAGAACCCGTGCGCCTCTCTGAAGCAGGCAGCGGCAGACACTGAAAGCAAAAGGCAACACCGCAGTTCCAAGCTCAGTAGTTTACCGAATTACTTCAATAGGCCATAGTTAGGGTGGACGCTTGTCGTTTTCGATTATGTTTTCATTCGGGGAGAAAATAGAGTTTCTCATAGGAAACCCCTTTTCAACGCCCGTCGGTCAGAGAATCGGTAAGTCGCAGTTGCTTTTGAAACTAGCCTACCCTACTCCGAGTTGTTCACCGTTGGATTTAATTTGACATCATTTCTTTTACATGATAAATATCATGTTTCAGCACTTTATAACCACACTCAACAGGGATGTAAAACAACTTAACAACACTTTTAATTTGGATTTCCTATTCTAAAATGTTTAAAAATGAACTCCAAATTTGACAGAAACATAGAAAGAAGTCTTTAGAGGCAATGACGCGGCAGAGGCGGGACTCGTTTCCCCTCAATCTTTCGTGCCATTGGTTGCTGCAAGTTAAGTGACACTTACGTTGGCGAATCAAGGATGCACGTTGTGTTAACCTCTCACTTCCTCAATCACTGATGTGTTTCGTCAAGATAGTTTCACACCTTAGGCAAAAGTGTTACTGATGCTCTTCAGCAAGCATAAGCCAAGTAACACCACTTTGAAAGCGGAAGTATTTTCTCATAATGGCAACAGGTTGCTTCTTTTTGTCAGACCACTGAAAAACTGTAAAGCCAACACATCCAGACTTGAGGCTAGCAGCCGATGCCTGGAAAGATGTGTAATCATCAGGAGGACAGTCATGAGTAGTGAGAAAATGTTACACCCCCCCATCTCAAGCCTTCCTTCCTCTTATATCATCCACTCACTTTCTCACACACGAATGTCAGCGAGGCTTCAGCTACCTCTGAGGCGAATGAAAACAGAAGCAGCTGACAGTCACATGAAATGGAGGGAGCCGAGGAAGGAGAGAGGAGGGAGGGAGAGATGCAAGGAGTTGAAGGGAGTTACATGTGATTGAGAAAGGCAAGTGTGTGGGGGATGTTGGTGGAAAGGAATGAAGGGGATTTAGAGATTCATGAGGAACCAGTGAGGGATGAAGTGCAAAGAAAGCTGGCTTTGATTGCTAAATAGTTTGGAATTAAATACATGTTTGAGAGAAAAAACATGTTTCAGTCAGCTTGTTACTATAAACAATGAGTTTCCTATTAAAACACTATTATCTGACTTCACATGAGATATTTCAGCAGTTGAATTTTGTCTGTGCTCTGGATGGGGTCTTGTTGGATAAAGGTATTGACAGGTATTTCCACCAACCAATCAGATCATTCTATGATGACATTTGTGGGTTTGTTTGCTTATGGTGTCAGTAAGAGGCCATTTTCAGGCTAATCTGATCCAACCGTGTCCACACAGTCCTCAAGAAGCAGATTTGATTGTTAAAGGGGCTCTCAACCCAATTTGACGCATGCAGATTATGTTTTCTTTTTTTAAGTACCAAGTATTACTCAGCCTGTAAAAACGGTCGGATCACATCTTATGTGCGTTCTCTAAAGTCTGAGAACATGATGATTTCACCAGGATTGGCTTGCACACGGCACAACAGCCTGCTTTAAGTCTATGAAGCGACTAGCTGATGAACATAGCATTTAGCAGATAAAGAGCCAGATATGTCTCTGAGGAATTTGTGGAGACCCATACATTTCTTGTGTAGCATAATGTGACTACGACTTGCATTTCGTTGTGCAACAACCCTGTGTTGTAGAATGATAATACATGGACCTTGAACTTTGAAAACATTTGTCAGATGGTCAGAAACACAACTCCAAATGAATAAAGATTATGCTCCATGTCTCCTGGATGCATACACAGGCAACGCTTTGCTTGCATGTTTAGAACAATAACAACTTTATAAGGTATATGTTAATATTGTGTTAACAGCGTGTTGCTCTGCCTCCAGGTGGCCAAGCATATCAGGATGAATTGATAATTGATTAATTGTTGCTTATGTAGTCACAAACAATTAGTTTTCAATAGAAACATTTATGATTTTAAAAACACATTTTCAGGTGTGTAATCTCAAGTGTCAGTACTGCAAATGCGGTGTAGATTTTTTGCTTAAGATTCACAGAAAGCTACAAAGAAAACACCCAAACTTTAATAAATTAAGTTAAATTAAGATAAGTGATCTTCTTTCCTATATGGATGTACGCAAGTGTGGGCCACATAGGGCTGGGCGATATGGAGAAAATCCAATATCACAATATTTTTGGCCAAATACCTCGATATTGATACCGCAACGATATTGTAGTGTTGACTATCGGTGCTTTCACAAAATATTTACACAATGAGATTTTTGATAAATAATCATCAGTAATGTGTATATAATGACTAAGTGGGTAAAGGCAAATAAGAGAACAGCTAGAACAGTCTGGTAAATTCAGAAAATGACATCACTTGTCATTGCAATGCAGCCTTTAAAACCAGGAAAAGACAACACTTATGTCATATTACCATATCCAAAATCTAAGACGATATCTAGTCTCATATCACGATATCGATATAATATCGATATATTGCCCAGCTCTAGGTCCACATATCTTATTTTTCATCTTTTCAATGTGGTGTGTTATTAATGTGAATCATGCTACATTCCTCCCAGAATTATATCTGAAATACAACTGAGATTAACAGAAGAAAGACTTCTGGTTATTGTGCAATTTTTCTATTCCCGTATCAGTATTACTGTATAACTTTAACTTCACCTGATTCCCTCTCTGTTGACAGAGCGAGCGACCAGTGGCTCTCTGCAGGCGGAGGACTGGGGGCTCAACATGGAGATATGTGACATCATCAACGAGACGGACGAGGGGTAGGGTGGTCACACAAGTAACACACTTCCATCAAGAAGCCACAAACTATCCCCATTTGGTGCATATTACCTAACCTCTCTGACTAATGAGTACACTGTACTGTATGTAGATTTTATTTTTGTATGACATTTTACTGTATCACTTCCTTTATGGTTTTGTTGTCTCTTTTTTATATTTCTATGAAACTGGTTGTGACTGAATGATCTACGTGTGCTTAAGGCCAATCTAATAGTTTGCTATGCAACGCGATTTGTAATGCTAAGAGGAATGTCACTTCAAGCCTGGAATGCAATGTGTTCGTAGTAGTAGTTGTATACAGTAAAAAGCTTAACATTTTTAGGTTTTGTGACTTTATTGCTAGCTCTCTTTTATTATAGAGATGAGCCATAAACAACACTACTTTAATATACCGCTTCTGCAACAGCAAAGCTTTATCTTTATCTTTTTGTGTTGCTTATTTTCATTCATAAATGTCTTGTTTTTATTTTTTTCTCAGGCCCAGAGATGCAGTCAAAGCTATTAAGAAGAGAATTGTAGGGAACAAGAACTTCAGAGAGATCATGTTGTCACTTACTGTGAGTAATCATCAGTAGGTGATTGTATGTAAAAGTTTGATTCATTATTTCGTGAGTCGAGGATTGAAGGGTGTGAGAGTTTAATTTTAAGGCCAGAACGACCCTTGCCCTGATTGGCTGGTGGCCTAGATGATGTGTGAACATGAATCAGCATTCAATATTGAGACAATGTGAGAAAAAGCTTTATTTTGGAGCAACTTGCCTCACATAGATTTAATTACATTTGCACTTTTTTTTTATATTGTGGACTGTATCGCTGTTGTACAGGTTCTTGAGGCCTGTGTGAAGAACTGTGGCCAACGTTTCCACATTCTTGTGGCGTCGCAGGAGTTTATTGAAGGAGTTTTGGTCCGTTCCATTCTGCCCAAACATAACCCCCCCACTGCCCTCCATGACAGGGTGCTCAGCCTCATCCAGGTAAATATGATAGAAACTGTTTGCACTAGGAATGCAACTAATGAGTATTTCCCTTATCAATTATTCTGCTGAGTTTTTTTCTTTCTTCCTGACCAGCATTTCTAAACCCAAAGATATTCAGTTTACCACCCTATAGAAGTAAAGCCAGCAAATATTCACATTTGAGAATCTGGAGCCAATGGACTTTTAGCATTTTTTGCTTTAAAAAAAACTAGGGCTGTCAAACGATTCATTTTTTAGTCGCTGAATTTCTACAGTTAATCACGATTAATCACATGGTTTTTTTTGCATTTCAGAACAGTTTTTAAGTACATATTAACAATGGAAAGCAATTCTTACCAGTGTATCTTGATTGGGAATCAAATGAATGCAAAGAAAGTTACTTTATGAACTTGACTTTAAGATTATTTGTTTATTATTTATTTATTTACTGTAAACAAAAGAAAAATGTGTGAATCTGTCATTATTGCACAATTCCTCCATGTACCTAACTAAAAAACGACTTTACACAATGTGCATGTGGCTTTCGACTTGTCTACTGAGCCGTCCGGGAGTTTTGGAAAATAAAAAGCGCCATTCAGAATTGGGTTGCTGCGGTCTTTCTCCATCATGCCTGCAGCAGTAGGATGTGTTAGGAGGAAGTATGGCAGCTTGATGATAAGTAAAGGTGCGGCAAAGGGTCAAAATAGTAGCCTAGCCCCAAGAGGCCGTAGATTCTAGTGATTTTAGAACAGCTAAGGGGCGTTGTTAGTCACGACGCAAAGCTGAGTGAAGGGTAAAATAAATTAATAAATGGCGGCGTGTGATTAAAAAAAATGAACGCGTTATGCTCGGCCCTTAATCACATTGCGATTAACGCGTTAATGCTGACAGCCCTAGAAAAAAAACAACTGAAACAATCAATTTGATTATTAAAATTATTGCAGATCAATTTTCTGTAATGTCTAGTCTGCACTCAATTTTATTTAGTTTTACTGGAATTCTTGTTTTGCTTTCTTTAAGTGGTTTGTCTCATCTGTATTGTGAGATATTTCAGTGGTGTGTTGACGCCGTACAGCTTTTAAAGTTGACTTAAATTGGACTCTATAATGGCTAGGGACGTGTTTCATAGTGTTATCTTTAGTGTTCTTTGCGATTTTAAATATCTTCATACATTCCTGTGCTGAAGCCAGTTGTGTGTAATCACAAACTAGCAGTAATGATAACATTAAATATAGCCTGGCTTGTAAATGCTGAAGGCCCATTCCTTTTCTGTTGTCTTGTTCTTTTCACATTTGGCCAGTATGCTGTGTCATTGAACACTCATTTAGTAGTCAGTCGTTGTCATTATGTTTCGTCACATGTTCTCCCTCCCATCCACAGTCATGGGCTGATGCGTTTCGTAGCTCTCCCTCCCTAGCGGGGGTGGTGTATGTATATGACGACCTGAGGAGACGTGGTCTGGAGTTCCCCATGACAGATCTGGATGCTCTGTCCCCCATCCACACTCCAAATAGGGTGAGACTGTCTACAAAGTGAAAATGACACGCCAAGTCAAATGTATGTACAGATACAGATATCAATCTCTACACTGCTCTTCTCGTCATCTTGCAGAGTACCCCAGAAAACGGGACTCCTGAAACGACCCCTGCTGCAGCTCCCACACATCAGTCACAACCACAAGCCCCTTCCAGTGTTCCCACTCAAAATACGTCACCTCCAGTCCCGTCCAGCGAGGGACCAGCCTCCCTCTCTGCAGAACAGGTACCACTGCCTAAATACACTTGTCAGTCAATGACTACATACAGGAGGTGAAGAAAACTATCACTGACTGAAATGGACTTTTTAAAGTTAGTGATATTTGCAGACTCAAGATCAGTTTGTTTTCACTCTGACATTAAATAATCTTTTTTTATTTTCAGTGTCAAAAATCCTTATTACATCCATTGTGATTCAGTGTTGCAGAATAATAAACCATGAAAAGGTCCAAGGAGGCTTTAATAGTTTTGGGTGGAAAAGCCCTTAGAACAGCATTTAACTTAGACTAGAGTTTAACTGGATCTTAAATCAGGTCTGAGGGGGTCCCAAACTGGGCACGGAGCATTGCAGGGCACATGTAACCGGGTGAACAGGCCCTTGTCAGAGCTGACAATTTGACTTGGAAAGCACAGATGTAGCTAATAATATTGTCAATTGCTTCATTGCATTGCAATAATTGCTGGAGCAGAGCCATCATTGATGCTATTAGTTCAGTCTGTGCTTTTCCTGCTATGACATGTCAAAATATAACTCAAATGTAACTGTATGACAGGAGTTATAGGTTGTTTCTATGGCTATCTAGTGTTGCCTTGATGCAGTGTAACAGCAATGTGTCATTCTAATTTTAGTAGTTAAATTACTATAAATAAATTGCTATGGATAAATCCAAAAATGTGTTTCTTATCCAGGAACAGAAGCTGCGAAGTGAGCTGGCGCTGGTGAAGGGAAATCTCACTGTGATGTCAGAAATGCTGAATGAGCTAATACCTGGACAGAGCCAGCAAGATGATACAGAGCTGCTACAGGTGTGTGTGTGTGTGTGTGTGTGTGTGTGTGTGTGTGTGTGCGTGTGTGTGTGTGCGTGTGTGTGTGTGCGTGTGTGTGTGTGTGTGTGTGCGTGTTTTACTATATTCGTGGGGTCCAAAAACCAGGGAATACAGTATACTTGTGGGGCCCAAAATGCTGGTCCCCACAAAGTTAAAGGGCTGTTTGAGGGTTAAGACTTGGTTTTAGGGTTAGAATTAGGTTATGGTTAGGGTGAGGGGTTAGGGAATGCATTATGTCAATGACGGGTCCCCACAAAGATAGTGAAACAAACGTGTGTGTGTGTGTGTGTGTGTTTATAGCATTTACTGTATCCAAGACTTTGCCCCATTGGCATCATCATTTCATCACTAAAACAATTACTTGTGGCAAGTCAAAAGTAAGGAAATGTATCATCACTGACCTGTGTGCATTTGAGCACTGGAACTTTTGGGAGATGTGACTTTATATTTGTTGTTCAGGCTACATTTCTGTATTGGTACAATTTGTTGTATGCCATGAGTTATAGAAGAGGCTGAGATACTAATGAATTATTCTCTCTCTCCTCCTCTGTCCAAGCAGCAGCTGTACTCGGTGTGTAAGAGCATGCAGACTCGAGTGGTGGAGCTCCTCCCCCAGCTGCTGGATGAAAGGTTTATTGAAGAGCTGCTAATGGTCAACGATGACCTCAACAACGCCTTCATCCGCTATGAGAGGTGTGCTGCAGCCTAGCTTTGTGTTTTGGATAATGTTTATATGGAAATGATAGTTTTAAGAGTACGGTAGGCATATTATTTATGGATCATTGTACTACTCATTGTATTGTAATTGTGTTTTAGGTTTGACAGACTGAACAGGGCACAAATTCCAAATACTCAAGAGGTAAGAAGGTGACCACTCTTCCTCATTTCTGCAATAAGAATACACACTAGGTGACGCCCACTGTGTTTTGTCCTCACTCTAGCAGAGCTCTACCACGAGCCCGAGCCTCCTCGACCTCAGTCCTGAACCCTCGACTCTCAGCCAACCTGCTGTCATCCCAACAACCAGCCAACCAGCAGTCAGCACCTTGGCCAATCAACAGCAATCAGCCAACCACAGTGTGTAAACTTTGTATAACTTCTGCTTTGTATGTGCACTCTTTTGTAAAACCAAATCCATATGTTTAACATTCTTGAAAATGATGTCAGGCTTTTGTAAATGAGTGTATTTCTGGTAGCAACAGGATGCTGAGAGGCGCCCTGGTAGCTCACCTGGTCGAGTGCGCGCCCCACGTACCAAAGCTCAGTCCTTAGTGCAGCGGACCGGATTTGATTCCAACCCGTGGCCCTTTGCTGCATGTCATCCCCACTCTCTCTCTCTCTCTCTCTCTCTCTCTCTCTCTCTCTGTTTACAGCTGTCCTATCAATTAAAGGCAAAAAAAGCGCAAAAAACAATAAAAAAAAAAGGAAAGCAAACAGGATGTTGTGGCTGGGCATGACATGAGCATTGAGTGTGTCTGCACCATTACCAAGCCGTCGTACGCTTGCGGTGTGCAGAGTAGGCTGAGTCTGCACACCATTTTAACAATATCTCAGCCAGAGCAAAAGCTGAATGCCCTTGCCAAATTGTGATAGTGGCGTGTATGCCTACCGTCACCACATGGCTGATACAGTACAAACACAACAACAATGCAATCTTGAATTGATGAATAAAGTCAATGTATCTGCTTAATGCGTCGCATGCCAGACTGTACATTTACAACTATGTTACCAGGGCAGCCAGCAGTTATCATTTTTTCCTCTGTGGCATTGTTATCTCGTCAAACGATTAAGGACACAAAAAAACCTAAATCGCTCTGACAGATCCAAGCGTTGTTTAAGGTGACATCTCCTCCCGCCAGCAAATGTCCCCTCATTTAAGAGCTTTGCTCCGCCCTCGCTGCTCGTCATCCCTTCTTGCCGGATTGTGCCCCGGCTGTATAAAAAGGAGTGCACAGAAAAGAAAGGGTTGTACGATAACATCGCCATGGCTAACATGTCCACTTAGAAAAAGGGAGGAAAGCCTAAAAAATGCACTGTTGGATCATATTATGTGTTTAAAAGTTGCCATGCCTATATTCAGGATCCTGTTTTTCCATAAATTACAAATAATGACATTTTGGTACAGAAATATAAACATATAAGCATTTTAATAATGTTTAAGATTTAATATTAAATATGTGTAGATACCAAGATGGAGGGTTTTCAGCTGTTACTTAATCAGTTAACCATCTGTCTTGCAGAAGAGGAGGAGGAGTTTGACATGTTTGCCCAGACGAGGGGCAGCTCCCTGGCTGAGCAGAGAAAAGGGTGAGTGGTGCTAACTGGTGACACACAGACACACATCATATCATGACGCGCGCTCTCGCTACATGCGTTGTGTTCTTATTTGCGTGCAGCACTGACAATGAGTGACGATGAGTGACGAAAGTGCCTCGTCACCACATTAACCTGACGTAGTAGCCTTAGCTGTAACTGGATTTACATTACAGATATCTGCACTCTGTGACTGAAGGTAAATATTATTGCAAGTTTGCAAATGTTTCAGTGTAGTTGGATGAAATTACAATCAAGTTACTTTTGTCACTAAGCCTCCAATGAAAGATTGCCTACCTATAGAGGGTTTTCACCGACGTCACGTTCTGGGCGGTAACCTGGATGCGCGGCCATGTTGGAGGCACTCGGTGTAAACAACTGAATGGAGTAATGGAGTATTGTGCACTTTGGATGCTTTAATACTTTATATCTAAACAACAGAAAAGCTCATTAAAACGCGTCCAAGATGCAAAGGCATGGAAGGACTTAGACCACAAAAAAAGGCTTGATATTTTGAGAAATTACAGTTTACTGGCGGTGCAGATCCCTACAAGTTGGCTCCCTCTTCTTGGATCCATGGCGACCCGGTGATTCTTCCTTCAGTTGCATATCCCGATATAGTCAATTACCTGGTTTTCTCGCCGAGCCCATAGACAGCGGAAGACCTTAAATCCTACAAAAGTTTGGAGGCTTATAACCAGATGGTGTGTGGATGGGTGAGGGAGACGCAGTACCAAGTCATTAACGACCAATGTGTTGTGAGTAAGTAATGTAATAATGTCTTTAATCAACCTAACCTTAACTGTATGATATCATTGTGATACTCAAGGTGTAGCTAAGTGACTCTCAATCATTTATTTTCATTTCAAAGACCGAACAAGACAGATTTTTCCCTCGTAGATCCTGGTTGAGCTTTGCCAACCACAAGCGCCTCCTTTCCTCTGATAACTTCTGGCATTCCACTCCCTGGTTTTTAATAACTTTTGGAAGTCGATAATATTCCAAATGTTTTTCTTGGTCTGACCTATTGGTACAACCTAAAACACGGCAATAATTAACCATTTTCCTTGACGACGTTCGGGATCTACTTCAGTGCCTGTGCTTTGTTGTGATGCGGAGTACCTCCAACATGGCGACTTCGGGTCTGATGACGCGTCTTGAAAACCCTCTATAGTTTAGTTTTAGCCTACAGTACATAACACCACATAAGGAACACAAAGCCTTAGCCATTTTAATTTTTTAAATTAGGTTTTCAGTTGGCAATTTGGATTTTAACATTAGCATCACAAACAAAGAGGTCCTTTTACCAATAAGGAGTTAGAGACAGCCGGTCTGGGCCACCCCCATAGTCTTATGTTTACAGGGCAAGCCACGTAATTGCAATGTCCACGGTTTGACTCTCGGCCAAAAACCTGTGCTAAAATGTATTATTGGTTTAATGCAGCCTACATTGCATCACAGCATTACAATACATCCTATCCCCAGTGTCAGGTATGAGGACCCAGGAGCTGTGGAAGGCCTAGCTGGAGCTCTGGATACGAGGTTGCAGGTCACAGGAGGGGTGTGTATGCCACCGTATACCATAACACACACATGGATTTGAACAACATAGTCCCTGTAAAATAAAAGTACAAAGTATCATGCTAATTGTGTAGAGCTAAAACACAGTGTCACCTTATCCCTCTCGATTGCTTTTTTTCTTAGATGGTACCCGAGAAAAACTCTCTGCAGACCAATGTTGACAAACTGTTTTCTTGTGATATGGTAAGAGAAAACATGTCTCTCTATAAACAGTGTTTATTGTTTTTTTCAAAATAAAAAAATTTGCGATGGGTGATATAGGATGATGTAGTCCATATCGACGACGTTCCACTTCCAGGATTGTTCAGGTGCCGCCGGAAATTCCGCCGGATGTCCCTAATTTGCGGCTGGATGTCCGTCACCTTCCGCTTTCTTGTGTTGGCATTGTTCCACCAAAACAAGTTCCTTCCCGAGACTATTTTGCAGCGGCACCGTCTTTGTGTCCGGGGCTTAGCACCACCCAAGACGATTGTGATTGGTTTAAAGAAATGCCATTAAACCAGAGCACGTTTTTTCTCCCATCCCGGAATGCTGTGTGGACTAGCCAGACCCTCCGCAGCGCTGTGGAGGAAGGTCTGGCAATGGGAGACTAAAGCACAATTTATGGTTCTGCGAAGGCTCCACGCAGAGCTTTGCCGTAGCCTATGTGAGTGGCCTGAAGTTTATACTAGCGACTCTAGAGTCATAGTGAGAGAAACAAAGTGTCTCCCCTGTGTTTTCTGACCAAGGTGGGAAATCTGTAGCAGGAAAAGTTAACCCTCCTTGGTTGTTTATGGAGAAGGAGAACCAGGAAATGAGTCAGGGGAAATGCAACGCTACCAAGCCCCGCGTCACCACGACGTGTAGTTACATTTTTGGAGAGGTGCACGTCAGGCTACGGCGTAGGTTTGTGTCTTCACATACCTACGTACGTAGCCACGGCGTAGATTTTACGTGGAAGTATAAATCATGCTTAAGGATGATGTGATGTTTACTCTGTTTTTTTTGTGTTTGGAAATGCAGGGAGACCAGTCTTCAGTTAGTGATGGAGTGTCCAGTGAAGGTACGTTTTTCTCTTTACTGATCCATTGCTGCCATTTTTGTGTAAAAATGTTTAATATTTCTTGCTTACTTCCTGTCTGTTCATGCGCACACACGCTAACTAGAACTGTCCCTTTCAGAGTTTGATAAGTTTCTGGAAGATCGGGCAAAGGCATCAGACCACAGCAGTCAGGCAATTTGCAGCGTGCCACCCTCCACATCCAGACTGCCGGCGCAATCTAACCAGCAACAGGACAGATCAGACAATCTCTTTACACTTTAGATCTGGGGACAAACAAGCAAAGCAGGTGGATGTGAAGGTCAACATATAAACGCCATCATATTAAAATATACCTACAATCAAACACATGCTGTGTTAAGTCAGGTTTTCTCTGAAAGAACACACACACACACACACACACACACACACACACTACAGACCTGTGACCTGCTGCATTATCAACTTATTGCATGAATGTAATATTTCTTAGTTAATTCCTGCTGTTTGTTATCTTTATGTAAGTATAAAATAATGTATGTGACTGTATTTATGAACTGTATTATTATAATATTGATGTATACAAAAACTGAAATTAGAACAAGTGTTTACAGTTAAGTATAATGTTGAAGATGTAATATTACGCCATCATGTGCCTTTGACCTAGACAGCTGATTGTGTCTAGAGGAGAATAAATTATTGTCCTGCAAACATGTTGCATCTGCCCTCTTTTCAAATAGTCATTTGTCTTTGTGTGTTATTTTTCAAGATCTTGTGTCTGATTATTCTTTTTTTCTTGTTTTGGGCTTGCCGTGAAATATACTTTTTCATCTAATACAAATATATCCTTGATGACATCTCAGTTGGTATGTCCTTAAAACAACGTATGAAACTAAACTCTAGCTTCTCACATTTGTCCACAAGTTAGCCAAAACAGAGCCTTGAATAAGAAGTGGGAGCTTAGGTGTGCTTTGGCCAAACTCAATAATATGTCTGCTGTTTGTGTTAGAGGGCACTGATTTCAGTAGGTTATTGTTCACAAGCTCAAGGATGTCTGGTGTAGGGTACATAGAGTCCCTGAAGCACCCAGAGAAGAACTCATAACTGAACGGGTGAAGAGAAAAATGAGAAGCGATTTATCATCCTTCTGTTGTACCGTGCACACTGAAAACCATGCCTAGATCGTTCAACTGTGGTGTCTGTCTCTGCTGGATTTCTGTTTCTGTCCTTTTACATGGATCTGCATCGTTTCCTTCTAACATTTCAACCCAGATGCAGTTTCCAAATGTGACTGTTGTTCAAGACGAGGAGGACACAGGCTGGGATTCACCATTTGTTCAGCTGAGAGACAGTCTACGGTCCTACTCAAAGCCTGTCCGCCCATACACCCTGCTCACAAACGCTGAAGACTACCACTACCTCCCCAAACCCAGAGATCGCCGCCGTTCTCGTCTCCTGCGTCTTCTGGGATCCTCTTTTGATCTGTTTTGGATGTCCATAGATCAGCCTTCTGAAGCGTCGAAGCGTCGTGATGATGGTCAAACTATGGGTAACTTGACACTGCGTGACAAATTACCCAACTACACCAGTGCATGGAAGAAGTTTAACCTGAGTGCTTCTCCAGAGCTGAGAGAGGCGGCAGCAAACCATCACCAGATGCTGGTAAAGGAAGCTGCAGACCTGGACCTCGGTTCTCTGCCTTCACATGTTGCCAGTTCCATCAGAGACTGGTTAGTGCGCTCTGCCACTTGTGGATTAAGCTACCAATGGGTGGATCATGGTCCTGCTTTTTGGCCACGTTGGCTGCGGCAGACTGATTGTGAAAGATCAGATGGAGTGCGAAGTTGTTCATTTCCTGGTGGGATGAAGTGTGTGCGAGCTCAGACAGCTCACATAATGATTCTGGCTTGGCACTGCTTGGAAATCAGAGAGGGAGGCGATAGGTCTGATGGCAGCATTGAGATGGGGACAGGTGAAGACACGAAAAGGTGTATATGGAAGCAAGTGCCTTATCCTGTGGTCACAGCATGTACATGTTCATGTTAATGAATGTTTTTCTCGCGAGGGCCTAATAATTTCAATCCTCATACCTTCATCTTCAGCTAGGTTTCTATATGCATATGCATTTTATACTGTCATTGAGTTGTTTGATATAATCAAATTTGCTGAACTGATTTTCCAAACCTAATCAGAGCTTTTAATCACTTAGTAAGGCATTGCATGTAGCCTACCTTACTGGCTTTAAGCAGAATTTAATAAAATATTTCCTTGAAATTGTTGAATTATTTGTCTGTCAAGTTTTTTTCAGCAACAATGCTCTTTTTGGTCACAAGCTTGCCTAAAAATCAAGTAAATGTATGGTGTCAGGTCAGTCCTATATTCCTTTTTGGTTGTGCTACATTCAGATCATGTGGGAAATTAATGTATCAGTGGTTCCAGTGTGTTTCCATAAGTGTTTTCAGTACACTGCAAACATCTTTTTTTTTAATTTTACATCAAGGAAAATTTTAAATAACAATCTAAAGGGATCCTATCCTAAAGTGGGAAATCCAACATAAATTGGTATCCTGTTGGGCCAGTCTGAGAGTGTGATGACAAATTTATTGTTGCAATAGGAATGGTTTTCTTTTGTATTTATAATAACAGCACACAGGCAACTATAAAGATCTCCAACTGCAGAACATGGGATGCTGAAGATGCTGGTGTTCATTACAGATAGGAGCTCCTGGGTTTAATACACAGGGAGCATGGTGTGAATAGAATAGTTGTGGGTTTGTAAGTCATAAGCACAAACCTGCTGTCTTTGTCACATGACAACCGGTTGGCCACAGGTTGAAGTTAAGATGATGTCTATTTAATCATTAATTTACACCAATGATATCCTATTAAAACAGTCTATAATAATTGCCTTGTGTTTACATTTGTGAGTTGTGTTTTTGCAATACATGAAAACATCACTTAAAGAACTAACTTAATCAGCTATGAATGTGTTTCTGTACTTAAATGTTTCGAAAATAATGTAGAAAATAAAAATGTAGCCTACTACCATCAAGCTTTTAAAATGTGTACCTTTTCTGCCTATTCTGGCCTCACCCTATTGGTAATGTCTGAGCATCTGTATTGGGGTAGTCTGACGTCACTTTGATATCAAACATATTCCTCCCACATCTACCATAAAATTGCTTTGGACTTTTGATTACTTTTCTCTTTTTGTCAGTAGCCACCATTTGTAGACATTTATAGTTAATCTTTGTCTGAGGATCAATGAAGGCAGCAGTGTCGATTCATCACACCTGAGCTGTACGTAACGTTACAGTGTACACAGACAAGATGGCTGCTTCATTGGAAGACGAATTTGAAGATGCGCCTGATGTGGAGCCTTTAGAACCAACCCTGAAGAATATCATCGAGCAGAAATCTTTGAAATGGATATTTGTGGGTGGAAAGGGTGGTGTTGGTAAAACGACGTGTAGGTAAGTTGAAGGAAATGCTCATTAGCCTCCTGATATTGCCTCACGGTACGTCGCAAGCTAACATAGCTAGCTAGCTATCTAAGATTAGCCGTCATCATAACTTGACGTGAATAATTCTTAGTTAACGAATACGATGTTTTTCCACAACACGGATCTAATGAGCTGTGGCTTTCTGGCTTACGACGCGCTAGCATAACATGTCACTATCAACGTTACATTTTAAATCAGTAACCTAGGCTAATGTTAAGCTAGTTGTCAACTTGCCGGGTAACGTTAGCTAGCTAGTTAAATGCTGTCAAGCACTGTCACTAGCTAGCTAATGCTAGCCAGCTGACAGCACATGTATTCATGACTTTCTCAAGTGGTTTGGCAATCAGACAGCTTGTTCTCTTCTGCCATGTGTTTATTCAACGCGTAACTTTGTGTTAGCTTCTAACCAAGCTAACGGTATTGGATAACTACCCGTGGGTGATAAATACACTACGTTAGCTAACGTTAGCGTTAACATTAGCTGTCAGGTCTGCTGACATATTACGCCTCCTCCTTTAACTGTGGCTAAAGCCATTGAGTGATGCTTAACGTTACAATATCAAAAAGAGTAGCTAACTATAGCATAAAATCAAAGGCAGATATAAGCAACATTTAAGTAATGTTAGCTAGTAACGTTACTAATGCCCACGAAGTCAAAAATCCCGGCAACGTTAGTGTGTAGCGCACTTCTGGGCTATGACAATTATTTTTTAGTACTTTAAGATATTTAAACACATAATAGGTTTAAGAATCAAAGCCCTGTGGGTCTGATAACCACAGTTTCATTCATTACATGCACCCAGAACCATCTCAGTGCAGAGAACGTATCCCTTAGCTTGCTCACTGCAGTTTACTACATGCAACTGCGCTAAAAGTAAATACACAGAAATACATACACTACCGGTCAAAAGTTTGGGGTCACTTAGAAATATCCATTCCACTCCATTACAGACAGAATACCAGCTGAGATCAGTTGAATTGTTTTTTTTTACCAGGGCAGCAGTTTTCAGATTACATTATGTGCTTACACAATTGCAAAAGGGTTCTCGACTGTTGTAGAAAGAAGTGGCTGATCTATTAATGCAATATCTACATTGCCCATTATCAGCAACCATTCATCCAATGTTCCAAAGGCACATTCTGTTTACTAATCTGATATAATTTTAAAAGGCTAACTGAGAAAACATTGGAGAACCCTTTTGCAAATATGTAAGCACATAATGAGATCTGAAAACTGCTGCCCTGGTTAAAAAAAAAAAACAATGCAACTGATCTCAGCTGGTATTCAGTCTATAATGGAGTGGAAATTTCTAAGTGACTCCAAACTTTTGACTGGTAGTGTATAAGGCTAAAAAATAACAATAAAAACAAGAACAAAGCTGAACAAGGTAAACAAACATTTGACTACTATGTACAGATTTACGTTTCTATATAAAAAGTGTATATATACATATACACATGCATATGCATACACATATGCAAACAACAGCTCTATGAAGATTGTAGACAGTTATACACCAGATCATCAGGAAAAGATAACATACAGACCTTTCCTGTGTTTTTTTTTCTCCCTAGCTGCAGTTTGGCAGTCCAGCTCGCTGCTGTCAGGGAGAGTGTCCTCATCATCTCCACCGATCCCGCTCATAACATCTCTGATGCTTTTGACCAGAAGTTCTCAAAGGTGCCGACTAAGGTCAAGGGCTATGACAACCTCTTTGCAATGGTAAGTCGCACTGTATTTAAAAAAATAAAAATAAAAATAAAAGTCAGCACCTGTGCACAGGAAGACACTTCTAAGACTGTTCTCACCAGTTACAAAAGGGATTTCTCACAGCAGACATTAGGCTCGTTGGCGATGAACTGCTCCTCGCCTGTAAAGTGGACGAGAGCAGGCGGCAGCAGCCGGGGGCGGTGACAAAAATCCGCGGTCAAGTCGGACAGTTTCCAGCCGTTTCCAGCAGCCTTCAGGCTGAACAGGAAGTCACAGAAACACTGGTCCGATTCTGATTTATTAAAATGTTATCAGACCCATATGTCAGCTTGTACACAAGTCTCCAGTTGTTTTAATTATGACAGAGTAGCTCTCAAAATGCTCTACATGCGATCTGTTGCTGATTTTAATTAACACGCTCAGAACGGATTTAGTCTCTGACTTCTAAACGTAACTTTCAGCCACACGTGGTTTGTACAGAATACGCCTTTAAATCAGACAAATAGCAGTTAAAATCCCTCCAATTCAATATCAATAAAAAGTTTATATAAAACGTCATCATGTTGAGTCGATTCTGAACTAATCAGCTGAGAGGCAGGCGTTACCCAGCATGCCCTGGGTCCGCCTGGGTCTTGCAGTCGGTGAAAAGCAACTGCGCTGCCTGCGTCTCAGACCCACGTGTGCATGACGTCAGAGCCAGTCGGGATCAAGTCGGACACAAATCTAACCGGCATGCATTGGGCGGCGATCGCCGGTGATCGATTCTGAGCAGACCTGGCCCATCTCGAACGAGCCTACTTTGACTTGTCATAGCAGAAAAGCACAGGTGAAACTAATAGCATCAATTAGTGTCTCTGTTCCATTTAATTACACAAGTGTGCCAACATGCACATTTATGGACCTTCACCTGTCACTGTCAGATGTTTAAATACATTTAAATGAGAGAAAAGTTTTAACATATTACGTTCCTATTTAATCAAATAGGATGCCAGGAATTTAAACCGTAAGGATAATGAAGTGGAAACGTTTTTAAAACTTCTGTTTTCTTAACATTTCCTTTTGTTTCTAAACCTTAACACATCATATTGGAGTGACAAAAATGGCACAGGTGTTACTAATAACGGTAACGAGGGCTATGTTCTGTTCAGGCGTCCCAGTAAGCTGTGACAGTGAGCCAGCATGCACAATCCCAGGACCCTAAATTAATTTCAGCCATCATTAATTTAGTTATTTACACCTTTTACTTTTCCTACTGTGACATGTCAAAATCCAAAAACTGTTTTGCAGCATTTTAAAAGTGGATAGAAACATAGCTATATATGTTGACAAAGATGTTTATTTATGCTGTTTATGCAAAATGAAATGTGCATTAGATTAATATCTTTTTAGTGTCATGAGGATAGTCCGTTCCACATCTGGGTCTCAAGTGCAAACCATCATTATGTAACAACCTGAACTGCTGAAGGGGGCCGGTAAACATTTGCAGTTACTAGAGATGGTCCGATACCATTTTTTGCTTCCCGATACCGATTCTGATACCTGAACTTGCGTATCGGCCGATACCGAGTACCGATCCGATACCAGTGTGTCATATATTTGATTATGTTTTAACAACTGTATACTACTATCCCTGTATGGATGTGATATTATTTCTATCTTTGTTGTCGGTCTGGCTCAGGTTAAACTCTTTGTGAAACATGAACGCCCCAGAACTTTCTTTTATTATGCAGTTTGACGGTCAGTTATAACGGAAAAATAACATAAATAAACTACTTAACGTAGATTTTCTTTAGGGCTTTATTACGTGGTATTGGATCGGTGCATAAACTCCAGTACTTCCCGATACCAGCGTTTTAGGCAGTATCGGAGCCGATACCGATACTGGTATCGGAACATCTCTAGCAGTTACCCCAGGCCCTCAGTTTGTAATGTGCTGATAATTTGTGTATGTGTGCGTGCAGGAGATTGACCCGAGCCTGGGTGTGGCGGAGCTGCCTGATGAGTTCTTTGAGGAGGACAACATGCTCAGCATGGGTAAGAAGATGATGCAGGAGGCCATGAGCGCCTTCCCTGGCATCGACGAGGCCATGAGCTATGCAGAGGTCATGAGGTAAGACGACGTGGTTACTGGAAAGCCAGACCACACTTTATTTAGTAGCATTGCTAACCCAGAGTTGCATTTACTTTTCACAGTAATACGACCAGTGTTATTCTAACTCCGCACTACCTGTATGTACCCCCAGGTTAGTGAAAGGAATGAACTTTTCAGTGGTGGTCTTTGACACTGCCCCTACCGGTCACACACTGCGGCTGCTCAACTTTCCCACCATTGTGGAGCGTGGTCTGGGCCGCCTCATGCAGATCAAGAACCAGATCAGCCCTTTCATTTCCCAGGTGAGGAGCGACTAGCAGATCCAGTCACTCACTTGTTTGTAGACATTTACATTTTTTTTATGCAAGTTTAAATGTCTGTAAAAGCTCCACAAAGCTTCTCTTCTCTATTTTCTCTATTTCTCTCTCACTGTTGATGTAGATGTGTAACATGCTTGGCCTGGGTGACATGAACGCAGACCAGCTGGCCTCCAAGCTGGAGGAGACCCTGCCGGTCATCCGCTCAGTCAGTGAGCAGTTCAAAGATCCTGTAAGTCACACCGGTTGCAGTAATAACCCAAGCACTGTTACTACATGATAATAAGTGTTACTGTAGCGTGGCTTTTATTTTGTTGTTTTGGCTTTGTTGCAATACAGGCTTTTCACCCTGCTGCACTTCATTACTGAAGTGTTTCTGTATCTGCATACTGAGAATCTGTTGCTCTCTAAGTGGACCAAAGGATACATTTATCCATTTCGGTATTGCCAGACAAATCTAGCATTTTTGAGATCTAGCAAAGCCACTTCCACTGCAAACGTTCTCCTTGCTGTGGCTGTTGCTCTGTATCACTCTGGACATACAGACATCTCTATGCTGGATGCATCTTTACAGCGTGACTGTGTCGCACATGCAAGTATGTGTGCTGTGGTGATGCAACCTCCCAATCCCTTCCACTACTCTACAGTGGGTGAGGGAGATACATCGACAACACAGTACACTGTTAAATGTTTTTCTTTCTTTTTTGATAATTACACCCTTATTGAAAAAGTCATTTTAAACAGCTTTTCTCCAATAAAAGCTAGTCTGTTTTCAGTAGACTGCTTTAAGCTGCAGACACACCAACCAGACGGCCGACCTTCGGCAGAAAAGGCAGTTGGGCTGATCAGTCTCCCCGAGTTGGTCAAAAAAGCGCCTCGGAACACACCTAAGCGACGAGACGTAATACGTCTCCATAACAGCAGGCGGCGCTAATCTGTATTGTCGCCCAAAAGTGGAAACCGCCAGCTGATTGGACGAACGCGTCACGTGGGTCTGGTTTCTCCGGAAATTCCAAGACAGGCTTGTTCAGAATACGATCTCATATTGTACTAAAATAGTTCACCGAAACGTGTTTCTGAAAACCTTTTAAGTGAGAAATAGGCCATGCAGTTGCTGAATCTGTCTTCATTTCAGATCGACAAAGGTCAGTTTGAAAGATTTTCGTCAGATTTTGAGAGACTCTAGTCACGCTCATCCCGCTCCTCGTTTACGGGTTAGCACTCTACCAATCAGATGGGTCATTTGAGTCCGACTGCCGGCAGTGCCCGCCCCGCCGATTATACATGTCAAATCGGCCAAAATGAAGGCCGACGGCCCCTCGGACGGACAACGACACGGAACACACCGAACAGACTCGAGTCACTGACCTCGCCAGACTGTCCAACGGCCGATTATCGGCTTGGTGTGTCAGCGCCTTTAGGCGTTGTGCAGACTTCCTATTTCTATTGCGTCCTCTCGATTGCAACTCCATTATACCGTATGTTCCAATGTTGATTTTAAATTTATACTCTGTTTGTAATAATATTTCAAATAGAACAACTCAACCCTTAAACCCGTCATATTAAAAGCTTTCTGTAAATGTGTTGTAACTCGTCTGTCTTCCCCACTTTCCCTCACATCCATCAGGAACAGACCACCTTTATCTGTGTGTGTATCGCTGAGTTCCTCTCCCTGTATGAGACGGAGCGGCTGATCCAGGAGCTGGCCAAGTGCCGCATCGACACGCACAACATCATCGTCAACCAACTTGTATTCCCTGAATCCGAGAGGCCGTGCAAAATGTGTGAAGCTCGCCATAAAATTCAGTCCAAGTATTTAGACCAGGTACGGGTCCGTAGTTAGTTTTTTGGGGGTTTGTGACAATACAGCTGCACTGTTTGCATCGCATGTCCTCGTCCTCATTAATGGTCGTGTCTTCGTCCTACAGATGGAGGACCTTTATGAAGATTTCCACATAGTCAAGTTACCACTGCTGCCCCATGAAGTTCGAGGTGCTGACAAGGTCAACACGTTCTCGAAGCAACTTCTGGAACCCTACAAACCCCCAAATAAGTGATCTCCCTCCCTGCAGGACCTCCCCTCTCCCTCCTACAGACCACACCTTTACAGTCTGAACTCACCTCCTCGGAGCTCCCTCCCCCCCCCACCAGCCTCAATACCTGCAGTAACAGCCTCACGTTGATCCACTCAGTCCGTCGTCCAAAGCAGAGCACTGCTACAGCAGGACACACGCCCTTGTTGAAGGGGAGCTGATGAAATCACAAACACACACATACATAACCTGCTATATTGTTGAACAGGTAAGACAGTACATATTTGTGCTGCCTTACTCTCAGTTCACCTTCTCTTTCCTTCATATCCTCTGTGTGGCAGTCGTACTATTCCTACTCAAAGCATTTAACTTTCTCTCTACAAAAAACATCCCCTCCTCCTCCATCCTACGCAGTTTCCTCAGTTGTTAAAAACGTTGTTTCCAGTGACGGTGCTGTATATTTCAGGATAAAACAGCTTTCAGATGGTTGACATTTATGCCTTGTTTATTCTGTGTGGTTTGGTGGCTGTGTCTGTTCTCCATTTTGACCTTTGACTAAAAATGTCATTCAAATTCATCTGTCACACATCTGGAATTTACATCAAGATGTCTACAGATTCAGGGTGTGATGAAAAAATACAATTACCTTTTTTATAAAAACCATTGGCCAAGACCATCCTTGTTATTGCAATAAAGCAAACCAGAGCAGTCTTTTTACCATGTGTAAAATCATTAGACCTCACATTAACATGTGATCCTGGTGTAAACGCAGTAAGCTAATGTCAATGAAATTTCAAATCCAGTCAAGTTGGGAGCTTTATATCCATATATGGCTGCATCATTGTTTGAACTGTTAAATATTTTTAGGGCACAGGGGTTGCTTCAGGTGGTATTTGGTTGGAAATGCCACCAGTTTTATGAGATTCAAAGGCAAAATGTGTAATGAGACTCTTGATGTTTAAGTGGCTGGAAGAGTGTCACAGCAGAAGTCCCAGCACCAGGTTCCTACTCAGTGTCCATAATCCTCATCAAACATTCTGTGTCCACCCTGTTTACTGAGAACTATATGGGAACACTATTGAAATACATTAGTAGCCTTATTTAGTGCATTGCTATTAAATATATATATTGAATGTTGCTTGATCAAATGTGGAACAAATGAATGGCGAGTTGTATAAGTAGAATCAAAGCATCTTTGCCCTGGTGATTGAATACTGGACTCTGATTGGCTCGCCCGATACTTCCAACTGGAAGATACAGTAAAGATGACTTGGGAAGCGTAATTACCCTCTCTTTGTCACTGAATCCTTTTGAGTCAATCTGTTTTCTAAAGATTTTCTTTAACTTATGTTGCGAGTGTTAATTAAAACAAACTTGCCTCAGATGAGAGCATCCTGTCATTATTTTCGATCTGCGAGCTGCTTATTAACGCGTGTGTTAATTGAAGTAGACGGAAGGCCATTTTCATATGGGCGCCCAGACGTTAACCGAGCAGACTGCAGATTGCCTCTGACAGAGCACGAAGCCTCAGTTAACCTTCGACCCCACAGTTCAGGAGAGACTGACTTTTACTGTATTAAATGAACGATACAAGGGAAGAAGATATGACCGCAAAACTAAACTACAACAAAAAAAATAGTCCTCACAGGCACAGCGATTGTCTCAGGCTATCCAAAGTCGTTAAAAGTCATCCAGTCTGTTGAGTTGTAATAAATGATTTCCGTTTGAAAAATATGTCCTGGTGGGAAATTGCATTTGTAACAAGTGGGATTATTGCACCCCACTGGGATTTGTTTTCCTTATAAAAAGTTTGGACGCATGAGAAACATTTGTTTTCCCACTGGTGGGATATTGCAGTAAATATGTATAGACTTTTTTTGGGGGGATATTCAACAAGCTAATTATAAACCTATAATCGTTCAAATTGGTTGTTGTTTGCATATCGCTTAACACGACAGTTTGCCATGGTCCACTTGCTCCTGTTTCATAATGGCCTGCTGTACTGTACGGTCCTGTGCGCTCCCTGTGCCCCGGCGCCGCGGCCTGTCGCTTGTGGTCCATCACCGAGCCGCGCTTTCCCGGTCGGGGGCCGCGCTAACGAGCTCCTCCTCCTCGTTTTGGGGATTTACCCCGGGGCGCACTGACCACTGGACGCACCGAGGAGGCTCCGAGGATTACTGCCATGCAGCCGAGCGAGCCTCCAGTTATCCGAGCTGACGCCAGGGGATATCAGGGTTATGAGCTCTTTGGGAAAAAAAAACAAACTCCACTGGCAAGCACAGAGAAGACTGCGTACTGTTAAGTGAAAATGTGAATTCACTTCTCCAGCGGTGCCAATTACGCACAGAGATGCGCTAAGCTGGCACATTCGTCAAGAAACAACACTACAAAAGGTAAGCAGATATTCTTTTCAAGACAAAATACATTACAGTCTGTTCATAGTGTCATCCATGACGGCAATGGGAATGAACTTGATCTGTAAGTCAAATAAATGACCAGAGAGAGTTGATTAGATTGTAAAGTGAATGATTTAGTCAGTTAAACAACATATCTGTTCGTGGCCTCAGACCCACCTGAACTTGAGCACGTTTGTTCCAGCTGCAGGTGTAATTACAGACGCTGTTGTTTCTTTCATATAGCTCTTTCATTGAGGACCTGTAATCTGGCTGTCACCAATGACTGTCACCTACACAGCCAGAGTTGCAAACGCCCGTTTCTGTGGCTTCTCCAAGCTGCTTTTGGCCTGGAAAGGCAGCATCTACAAGGTGTTATATAAAGAGTTCCTGGCTTTCTTTGCCATGTATACCGCCATCAGCATCACTTACAGGTAAGACAGAGCTCGAGGACAGCTTTAGGCAACACTAACTGCAGACACATTCATCAGTGCTTTGGTTTACAAATGACTGTGTGCCCCTGTTTCTCTTTTAGATTTCTCCTGTATGATGATCAGAAGAGGTATTTTGAAAAGCTGGCAATTTATTGCAACCACTACGCCAGTCTTATCCCTATGTCCTTTGTACTGGGTAAGCACTGATGATGTTCTAGTCAACTTTGAGATAACAGAAGCGGGGACAGAATTTGAGCTACAGTATGATTGTGGATAGGATTTTAGGAAGGTCCCTTAAAAGAGATAGCACTTACCATTCTTACAGACTCCACAGTGCATTTCCTGCATATCTTCTTTTCACACCAGAATACAAATACTTGTTGCTAAGTCAATTGTAAGGCAAAAATAAGAATAAGAAAAATAACTAGTAAATAACTGTATGAAGTAGCATGGCTAAAAGTGCAATAAATAGTTAAGAAAAAGTAAAGTAAGATTTAAAAAAAAAAAATCCTATACAATGGATTGTAAAACTGCTATATAAATATATTTTTTCATTAAATTTTTATTCTTTTTTCCTTCATGCATGTAAATCAGCCAAAATACACACTATAGCTTACATATACAGTATGTGATAAGTCAAGATTATTCGACAATATTGGCACTTTGTTGTATCCTTGGGCTCAATAGCAGAAATTAGAGTAAAGCCAAAACTATTTTTCATTTTGCTTGTGGTCCCTGAGCAGGGGCGTTGGAGTGGGGGGGGGAAAGGGGACTGAGTACCCAGGGCCCTCATGTGAGGAGGGCCCAAAACGATGCTAGAATGAATAGCTGTGGATGCGGGGAGGGGCCCATAGAAAATGCCTTTCTACAGGGCCCAGAATTTTGTGCTACGCCCCTGTCCCTGAGGCCACCAAGGAACCCACAGGACAGTACTTTTATAGAAAATCGGACATATATAAACACCGTTAGCCCCTGGTATACAGTATGTGTCTCCAGAGTAATCCCCTGTGTCTCCTCTTCGCTGCTGTTTGCAGGTTTTTATGTGACCCTGGTGGTGAACCGGTGGTGGAGCCAGTACACCAGCATCCCTCTCCCTGACAGGCTCATGTGCGTCCTGTCGGGGGGCCTCCAGGGGAGCGACGAGAGAGGCCGCCTGCTGAGACGAACCATGATGCGTTACGCCAGTCTGTCGGCCCTGCTCATCCTCCGCTCTGTCAGCACGGCCGTATTCAAACGTTTCCCCACCATGGACCACGTGGTGGAGGCTGGTGAGTAGGTGGTGAGGGGGGCGGTAGGGTCCATCCTTAGCCTTAAAAATATATTTTTTTATTCAATTGTTATTTACACTAAGATTTACTATATGTGGGATTCACTTTTTCCCCACACTGTTCTCAGGAAGTGACAGCAAACGTTGTAGATGGAGTAATGTGATCAGTCACTCATGGTATCAGTGTGTGTGTGTGTGTGTGTGTGTGTGTGTGTGTGTTTTGTTTCCTCTCCTGTACATTCTCTACACCAGTGAACAGTAGAAATCACAAGGACAGGCACATCTTGAAATTCACTGGTGATTAAAAAAAGTTTATCATTATGAGAAGCTGGTGTAGCAATCCTCCCCTCGCTGTTGTCTAAATGAACTTGGTTGCAACTTTTGGTGGCCCGTCAAAGTTTGATTTACACCCTGACTTGTTGTAAACAAGATGTCAACAGTAATAACATATATTAACAAGCTATTATCTACACATTCAATTAGTTCTCACTCACTATATAAAGACTTATTTGGAAATGAGACTCCAAGAAAAGTTTAGGAAACCACAGATTAAATCATACAAAATATTCATCTCTCATTCCTCCCTTTCTGTGAGCCAAAATTTACATTAGGAACAAAATGTAGGTGTGCTGTTTGTGCAGGATTCATGTCAAGAGAGGAACGGAAGAAGTTTGAGGGTCTACACTCTCCTTATAACAAATACTGGATCCCCTGCGTTTGGTTCACCAACCTGGCTGCTGTGGCCCGCTGCGAGGGCAGGATCAAAGACGATCACACACTCAAACTACTGCTGGAGGTGCAGCACACACACACACACACACACACACACACACACACACACACACACACACACACACACACACACACACACGCACACACACACACGCACACACACACACACACACACACGCACACACGTTAGTTTCACTATCTTTGTGGGGACCCGTATCTTTGTGGGGACCCGTCATTGACATAATGCATTCCCTAGCCCCTTACCCTAACCTTAACCATCACAACTAAATACCTAACCTTAACCCTTACCCTCACCCTAACCATAACCTAATTCTAACCCTAATCCTAAAACCAAGTCTTAACCCTCAAACAGCCCTTTAACCTTGTGGGGTCCAGCATTTTGGGCCCCACAAGGCTGTGCAGACCCCACAAGTATACTGTATTCCCCGGTTTTTGGACCCCACAAATATAGGAAAACACACACACACACACACACACACACACACACACACACACACACACACACAATTACACAGACCCACTGATGATGAGGAACACTCCTTGTGTTTTGACAAAGATTCAGGTAGATATGTATATTTATCAGACAGACTGACATAAAGACAGAAGAGTTTGGATGAATGCTGTAAAGTGACCAAGTCTCTGTATCTGTGTGTGAACAGGAGCTGAATGGGTTCAGAGGGAAGTGCAGCATGCTGTTTCACTACGACATGATCAGTGTTCCCCTGGTCTACACTCAGGTAAGTGCTCTGCTGTTTTTTTTACACAGCTATGCACTATTTATTTGATCATACTCTTCATCTTTAATTGAATTTTCACACACCAATTTAATCGTTTTTTTTCTTGATTTTTGTCAGTTTTCTACATTGTTCCTCGAGAAGTGTAATTGCATTTTAACAGTTGAAATGACAAATAAACTTGAACTTGCGGGCGATTGAGAGTTACTGGCTGATATGCACATTGGCTGCACCCATGGGTGGAGCTGCTGGTTTGAATATGAATTTACAGTATAATGATAACAGTTAATGACTTAAAGTCTTCCAGGTTAAACAATAGTATAGGTTTATGGCTATAGAATTTTTTGACTCAAACGTCAGTTTGCTATGTGCTTTGGTTCTAAATACAGTTCCCATTAGCCTTAGTGTCAATTGCTCTGGAGAAGATACCAGCCAAAAGTACAGCACATCATGTTCATCAGTTCAAAAATGGATTGATTCAAACATCTTACCTTCATTCTGTTATAAGTAGTGCAGGCACCTGAATATTAAAGGGACAGTTAACCCCAAAATCAAAAATACATATTTTTTACCTTTTACCTGTAGTGGTATTTAACAATCTATTCTAATGTTAACCTCTTTCGCTGTCACAAGCATGTGCCTCTCGTCCATGAGTATGCTTCCTTCTGCGCGGTGATATGGTTAGTGGGTGTAGTTCGGTAGAAAGAAAATAGTTCCTACAAGAAACTGCCCTCAACCAGGTCTGTGGATTATCTTAAGTAACCAGGTCATGACTTTTGGTAAGAAAGATTGCTGTTGAGTTTTTGAAATGCGTCTTTTGGCACTTTTAGCCCCACAAGCCGTGTGCCATCTAGTTCAATTATATTGGAAAGAAGGCACTACACCCGATATCTCCGACACTGGGCAACTCATACCAAAACAATCTAGATTGATTAAAAAAAATATGGGGGGTTGAACTTTCCCTTTAAGCTCAGAGATAGACATGTCACAGTACGAAAAGAACAGGTGTAAATAATAAGATTAATGTCACACTAACTAGAACAGAGACATCGTTAGCAGGGGCGTCGGACTGGGGGGAAAAAGGGGACTGAGTACCCAAAAGATGCTAGAATGAATAGCTGTGGATGCGGGGAGGGACCCATAGAAAATGCCTTTCTACAGGGCCCAGAATTTTGTGCTACGCCCCTGATCGTTAGTGTTATTAGTAACACCTGTGATTGTCCTATCACAAGTCAAAATGCGGAATAGCTCCTTTGGACAACATTTTTATCTACATGGTCTTGTACAAGTTTTTATTATCACACCTGCTATTTGCATATACTTATATTAGGAGAATTTCAGGAAACCTGGCTTCCTAATATATAAATATGTCAACTTCAGTACTTCAACACAAAACACTTTGACTTGTGCTAGCAGGATAAGCACAGATCTAACTAATGATGACATTAATGACTTCCATTTTAATTGCCCCAGTAAAACAACAACTGTGCCCTGACACTGGCACCCCTAAATGAAATACAGCTCCAATACGGTTATTGGTTGGTGTATTGCTTATTGGGGAAATGTATCTTTAACTGTTAAACACTAAAACGTACCTCCATGAAATAACTATCCATTACTAAGAAAGAAAAAAGCAATGAACTACATTACAAAGTTCTTTTTTACTAACTTCTTCCATTACATATCATAAAAATACTGTGAGATTTTCAAGTGTGTCTGCTTGTATGAATTTGTGGAATAGATGAATAAACATAGTCATGGAAAAAAAAGTAATTTGTATGTCATTTTGTATCGTTCCAACAGGTTGTGACTTTGGCAGTGTACAGTTTTTTCCTGGTGTGTCTGATTGGTCGCCAGTTCCTGGACCCCAATCAAGGCTATCCCGGTCATGACCTGGACCTCTACGTGCCCATCTTCACCCTGCTACAGTTCTTCTTTTATGCTGGGTGGCTCAAGGTCAGAGAGAGGCTCACATAGCATATGTTTAAATACCTGAGCAAAGTGGCCTGGTTAGCTCAGTTGGTAGAGCGGGCGCACATATATAGAGGTTTGTTCCTCGACGCAGAAGGTCCAGGGTTCGAGTCCGACCTGTGATAATTTCCTGCATGTCTTCCCCTTCTCTCTCCCCTTTCATGTCTAGCTGTTCTATCCATTAAAGGTGGAAATGCCCCAAAAATAATCTTAAAAAAAAAAAAATACCTGAGCAAAATACAAAGATAAAATCAAATATTCATGTAGTTAGCTTGTTACATTTTCTGTTATGTCCTGAAGGTAGCAGAGCAGCTCATCAACCCTTTTGGAGAAGATGATGATGACTTTGAGACCAACTGGCTGATAGACAGAAATTTCCAGGTTTGTCTGATGTTACTGGTGTTTCCTTTTCTTTTCTTTTACTTCGTTACACCTTACTTTAAAGTATTCTGTCATAATATACCCTTGCAATGAAAACACTACTGCTCAACCTACCTTTAGCTTTACCATCATGTCTTTATTTAAGTTCAGTATATCTGTAATGGGATGTGTCTTCGTGCTCTTAACTGGCAATACTTTATCTGTCTGATCTTTGCTGTGCAGGTGTCTATGATGGCGGTGGACGAGATGTATGGAGATCTTCCGATGATGGAGAGAGATCGTTACTGGAATGACTCCAACCCCAGACCCCCCTACACCGCCGCCACTCTCTTTGTCCTCCGCAAACCCTCTTTCCAGGGGTCCACTTTTGACATGGCGTGAGTCTCTGGGTTTTACCTTCTCGTTCTACGTGTGCTCGACTTGTGCCTGTGATACTTTCAGTTTGAATCCCCCCACTGGGTGGGAAAGTTTGGGTGATGAAAGTGAAAGTATTCTGCCTTAATTCAAGAACTGGTATGAAGTTATCGGGACTGAGAAAGAGTAAACATGTCCAAACACAACAACTGTAAGGTAAATTATCTCAACGTCTCTTAACAGGATTCCTAAAGAGGAGATGCACTTCCAGCCTCTGGAGGACATTGCTGAGAACCTGGAGGAGTCAGGTGGTCGTCACCCCAACATGGACCTCTTTAACCGCCTACTCAGTGCGGCCCCTTCCCCCACTGGCTTTATGGGAGGGGCTCTTCGTCGCACCTCAGCACAACTCCAGAGGCTACGCCACTCCCCCAGCATTGACCAATGCACCAGCGATGATGATGATGATAGTGGTAAAATAGGTAAAGGTGGGTCTCTGCCGTCAGGGCTGGAAACCCAGAGCACTGTGTGCAGTTTCTGGGAGGAGAAGACCGCCAGAACGCCTCTGCTGGAGGTTCAGTTTGCAGTGACGCAGGAGAGGCGAGAAGGGCATCCTGCCGCCAATAAGGAGGTGCGTAGAGTGGAGGGGAAGAGTGATGAAGAGTGGCAGATCAGGGAGGAAAGAGGGAAAGCGGAGAGTGCAAGCGAGGAGACCCAAACTCCTGTGTCCCTGCTTCCTTCTTCCCCTCAGTCCTCAAGGGAGATGTCCACTCAATCAGCCTCCGCCATTCCCTTCACCTCCCGGCACCCCTCTGCCTTTGTGTTTCACCCAGCTGCCCATTCCAGTCTGGAGCACTGCAGCTCCCAGCCGGCTATCAACCAGAACAGAGCTCCCCCCATCATTCCAAAACCTCCCTTTTGTGGAAACAAAATGTCCTTCCTCACTGTGCCGTCTTACAACGAACCTTCACGTTTTCGCAGTGTGAGCATGGGATCAGAGCTCACTGGGTCTTAGGTGGACAATGGGTTGTGTGAATGGGTTCCTATAAACCTTTGGCTGTTTAAAACCATAATGCTCGATTCAGTGCATGTTTTCACAAGTGAAACTAGTCATAGATACGAAAATTCAATTCAAAAGTTTTAAAGATGTACTCCCATATATATATTTTTTTTTATAGAAAGCAATAGCTCCCCATTTTCCAAAATATACTCCCACCTCACTGTTAATAATGTCCGAAAGTCATCTCTGAACTGTGCAAAATTTCTGTGACATTGGAGGAAAGTTTTGGTTGATATTTGAAGACACAAAAGACCAAGTCACTGTGATGTCGCGCTAACACAACAATCACTCCCGGGTAGACACTTGGCGGTTAATTTGCATTGCGGAGATTTGTGAAATCGGCAAACTTGTTTATTTCTGTTGTCATTTTTAGCCTTAACTGTAAAGTTTGAAGATAGGCTATATAGTTAAACACGGAGGTCTGACCTCTTAGACGTTTCTTCTGTGCTTATTTTCTAAGCTAGCGTCTTTGATAAACCAAATCAAACGCAGTGACAACTCACCACCGGTCGGACTAAAGGCCTTTTTATGTTTCTGCATAGAATCGACGGTGTACCTCCGCAGTACCCTCTGCGTCTATGCCAGACCCTACGCTGTAGCCTGACCTGCACCTCTCGAAAAATGTAACTACACGTCGCAGCGACGCACGTTTCTCGGCCGTGGCTTGGTAGCGTTGCATTTCCCCCGACTCATTTCCTGGTTCTCCTTCTCCATAAACAACATGAAATCAAGGAGAGGGTTAACTTTTCCTGCTCCAGATTTCCCACCGTGGTCAGAAAGCACAGGGGAGACACTTGATTTCTCTCACTATGACTCTAGAGTCGCTACTCGCTCCGAAGCTAATCGCCGTCACTCTCTCACTTCTCCCTTTCTCTAACACACAGAACCATAAAACGGCCTTAACTGCTAGTTTTGGGTGGTCATTTAAATTGTATGTACCGGATACAGGGGTTTTCTACCTGGACGTTATTGTACACAAACGTGATTGGGTCTATTGGAACCATTAAATAAATATTCTGTGTATTTAATACAGACATTACATGTTTGTGCTAAGCTAGGCTAAACAAGTTTCCTAACGTTAAGCCTAGCTTAGCACCAAGACTAGGCAGGGGGAGATTGGCCTCCATCAAAAAAAGCAGGAAGCAACACCAAAAGTTTCTTTACATGTTGAATCTTAGTAGCTAGCAAACTACTCACCAGTGTATTAAAGGTACATTGTGTAGGAATTTTCTCCCATCTAGCAGTGAAATTGTATTTTGCATTCAAACGAATAGTGCTCTCTAGCGCCTCGCGTTTTCAAATGCGTGTTGCAACTACGGTAGCCGTTATGTACCAAGAAGCTATGACAACATGTCTTCCAATTTTTGCTTTTTTGGCGACGATTTAAACCAATGACATATTTATGAATGAAGACATTGATTTTAGCTTATAAAATACTTAAAACACTACACAGCGTACCTTTAAAGAGTCACCTGGGTTTAGGTCAGTGTTGTGAAAGTCTAAGAAGCCGACAACTTCACCATGAGACAGGACTTTGGATAATTATAGGCCTACTAGCTTGCATAGTAATTCAGCTAGCTTCTTCGTATTTAAGCTTAAATTAGTTTTTTGTTTGTTAAAATACAAAAAATACAACACAATGAGAAAGCTATCGAATTGTTGCAAGAGACCTCTGGTAGAGCTGAGCTAGATGTTTACCCGTCCTTTCAGTCTTGGTGCTAAGCTAGGCTAAACACGTCAAAGCTACATGTATACAAAGGAGATGAAACGGAGACCAATTGTTTATTAAAATCGAGTGTGTTTAAAGGAAAAAATTACTACACATTATTTTGTAGAATATCAATATATTGCCTATTTTTACTGAAGTCTAGTAGAGAGGATTAACAAAAGTTTGGACTGAACAAATGGTGCTGAAATGAACAGACACAATGGGTTTTCTTTGTTTACTTTATTTTCTTTGATTAATAAAATGTCCCTTTAAATAGAATGATTTCTAATGTATTATCTGTTGTATTTTAAAGCTTCATTTAAACAAATATTGAATTAAATGAATGAGATAACCGTCACATTAATGACAAAATGAATAGTCATTGTTTTGCATTATTTCTAAAAGAAATTGAATCTCACCTGCAAAAATAAATGTATACATATTATACAATGAGGAATGGAGCAGATACTCTGGTGATTACTGACAACCACACATTTAGGTAAGAAACAGATACAAAAAAAAACTAATTTATGACACTACTAGATATTATATCAAGTCACAAATATAATTTCAGTTCCAACAATGACCAGCAGGGGGTGATAGCAGCCAACCAAATAGAGTACAGACAGTGACTAAATGAAGAAATTCACACCTTCCACAATCTTGCTTTTCATCATGCCCATGAGTGGGCTGCACTCCTCCATTTCTCCCTGCAGATGGAGGCTCCTACCTGGGCTGCAGCCGGGGGGAGAGTGCCCTCCTGGCCTGGGTGGATTGCCTCTGCTTGGCCAGGAAAGATTGAGCCGGGCCTGGAGCTCTGGAGTCCTTACACAGACTGAGTTGCCGCAGAGCTGAGGACTGCAAGTAGCAAAAACAACTGTCAGCTGTTAGTGGAAACACAATAGTACAGTACTAAAAATGTACGCATGTTAACCAGACCAAACTGACACCTGCTGAGTTCTACTACTATACCTGCAACATTAAGATGGTGTCTAACACTTGCCTTAGAACCATATCAACTCTATGAGTAAACAAAAACATTTTGAAACACCTAATAACATGTCACTGTAAGGAGTGCATTGGTAAAACAAGACCAGGGCTCAATCCTTGTGGGAAGCCGGTGAGGGATAGCATGACCTCTGTGTACGAACTGCCCCCCCTGACGAAGCTCCTCATTTGTAGGTTAAAAGACGATACTTTGTGTATCAGAGAAGGCACTTGCCTGTCGACCACATCCTCCCCATGGCCAAAAGTGGACTTAAAGTGACAAAGACTGCAGTACAGGGGAGCTGGCCATAACATAACCAAATTGGGGAGAAAAAAGGTGTGCAAAAGGTCAACAGAAAACATATGTTGTTTAATCGACCCAGCCACTTGTGGACTGCAGGGTTTTGCTTAAACTGTTCAATGTGCATTTCATTGAACGATACAACACAGGATATTGTTACAACTTTCTTTAACTTTCATGTCCTTCTGATAAAAGGCATCTAATTGATTGAAAGTCTTAAGGGATACAGCTATATGCATTTTCTTTCCTCATGTACTCACCATGCTTTGCCAGGCTGTCACGATCAGTTTCTCTTCTTTTTTCTGTCTGGCCCTTGTATCATTATCACCCTGAGTTTCCTGTAGAAGTCATTTGAAAGAAAGTAATTTTACCAAATCACTTTAACACAATGAAATGAAATGCCCAACACAACTAAAGAAAAGTAGTTCAGAGAAGTTACAGAGTCTGGACCAGACTCTAACTTGCCTCTGGGGCAGCTGTTGCCATGGTATCAAGCGGTCTGGCCTCCTTGTTGCTGGTCATCATTCGAGATATAGCACAACACAGACAAATCCAACCCGAATAATATAAGCAAAGAAATGTTTGCGTGACTGGCCGACTTGTACACCAACAGCCCCCTGACCTGCCCCCGTCTGTCTGCAGCTCAGTGCTGCTCTTGGCTGCATTTTGCAGCAGAGGCCCTGGTTTTGTTGTGTGGCAGACAGAACAATATGGAGAGGTCCTGCAGGCTTAAATGCTCTGGCTCCTCGCCACAGCCAAAGATGCCATCCTGCTGACTCGGGTACATTCGGAGAGTCATTCACCAAACTGAGGATTAGTAGGTAATCACCAGAACACAATGCACTTAGCTTGACAATAGCTTTGACATTTGTGAAATTCAGTACGTTAAGTTGGGTATCTCAGAATCATATTAGCAGAGAAATCATGACCTGATAAAGCAAAAAAAAAAAAAAAATGCATTCTGTTTATTCTTTTGTCAACACTTTGATGTTTTCACTAAGATCTGTAAGTTAGTGTGCATGTTTTTCTGTCTGTTTAACTGAGTCATTACTAGTTTCAGTGACCCAGAAATGCCGTTATTCCCCTAATTATGACTTGACCAGCATCTAAGGCCAGCAGTATTAGCATATCATGCAAGATCAAGCAACAGAGAAAATGTCTGGCCACTGGTGGCCAGTTGTCTACTGGAGCTCTCTATCTGATGCCTCCCAAAGTCAGTTCTTACAAAGGTCAACCCATTCCAGTCTTTGTGCTGGCTTCAGGGGAAATGTGGTTTATGTTTTTGTCATTAAGTGTGAAAACACAAGTGTGGGGGAGGATTTCAAAGAAGTGTGTTTGTACGTGTTTCTCTGGAACCAGGAGCATGCAGGCTTACTGAAACTGTTTAATTTAACACTGAGATCTAGTCTGCATCTCCTCACAAACGACCTGACCATATTTACCACATGGTGTCCATGTGTGTTGCACATTTCACTTATCAAACCGTTTGGGTGAATTTGTCACTGTGTAATTTCAGTTTGTGGGATTCTGTGGAAAAGAAATGTGCTCCTGAAACGGAAAAAAAGAGAAAGAAACAAACCACAGAAACAAAAATGTGGGAAGAAAAAAAAAGTTCACAGAAAGATTTCTTAGAATCTGCCCTATCTGAAATGTGCGCATGTTTACTCTTTTATGAAAGAGATGCAGATCACAAGGCCACGCGAGACACACAAAGCACTGCAGATTCCTGTTAGCTAGCGGTTCCTGAACATCTGTTGTGAAAGCTTCCTCCCACTGCTATAGTTTCTGAGCTGAGTTTCCTAAAGATTTCTGCTTCATCACAATCCGTTTCCTTGCATCAGCACGTCACATGAAGAGACCAGAAAAACGCCCACATAAGCCGTTGTTGTTCAATTACGACTCTTAATTCCGTTTATAGTGGCGGCGCCCTCTAGTGGCTTTAGTAATTATGACGGGAGGAAAGCAGGAAGTAAGATGACGAATTGATGATGAAGTATAAGAGCGCCAAATTCCGTTTTAGGAGGGTGGTTGGGGTGGTGGATGGGAGAAACAAACACTGGACTTTTACCCAGAAGACTAGGGTTTTGTCTACCATAAAAATAAATGGCAAGTTTTTATTTTATTTTATTTTATAGAAAAGCAGAACAAATGGAACTACGTCATGTTCTACAAATGGAACTACGTCACGCTCTGCTTCACATATGTAACCAGAAGTGAAGTAATGTCTGATTTGAAAACAAACCACAATCTTTTTCAAAACTTAACTAGGTAGTTTTTGTCCCTAAACCTAACCAAACTACGACCGTTTCATAACATTAACGACAGGTTCAAAACTGCGTCACATTCTCAGGTTAAGGAAAATTAGAATTTATTACACCTTAGGTCTTATTCTTGTAGTTATGACAAAGTTATGACAGACATTGTTTGTATTGGTTATTATGATAACAATGTGCTCACAAAAGAAACTGCTGAGATCTGGGAACATGGTGACAAAGTAAGTTTTTTTTGTGAGATAATTTTTTATTTGATATTTTTTGGGCTTTTCCGCCTTTATTTGACAGGACAGCTAGGTGAGAAAGGGGGGAAGACATGCAGGAAATCATCACAGGTGTGATTCGAACCCTGGACCTCTGCGTCGAGGCATAAACCTCTCAGTACATGTGCGCCTGCTCTACCCACTGAGCCAACCCGGCCACTTGTGAGATTATTTTTAGGCTTTTTATTAACTTTTACCATAGTGCAGCAGCAAAATGACAGGAAAGGGGGAGAAACGGTGAATGACACGCAGCAAAGGGCTGCGGGTCGAACTCCAACCCAGGCCGCTGCCAAGGACTCAGCCTACATGGGGCGCACGCTCTACCAGATGAGCTATGGTCGCCCCAAAAGTTAGCATTTTGAGGTAAAACTAACAGTGAACGCACCTGAAATGTCAGTAATAACCTTTTGTTGCACAGTAAAACTGTGTGCATTTAAAGCTACTGTAAGTACAGTAGATCAAAGTTGAACCAGGAAGATGGACTTCAAACTGTGGTAAATTCTAACGGACAGTTTGGGTAATACTTCTATTGTTTGTCCTTGTTTCCTCTTCCAACTAAGGGACTAACCTGAGGGGTTTGTTACAAACATGTCTGATCATCTGACTGTTTGTCAGCTGGTCATCACCTGAATTTTTTGTTATGTCACAGAAATTGACATCATCATTACCAATGGGATCAAAAGAAGGAAAATGCGACAAAGTTGTATGAAACCAGAATTTTCCTTTAAATAGTCACATTTTGTCAGTGTGACATCAAGACAATACTGACCGATGAAAGAGACTACAGAGCAGTGCTACATTCATAGGCAGTTTGAAAACAAATGTCATATGGTTTCAAATAATTTGAATCTTTCTAGTAAATATACTAGAAAAGCCCCATACAAGTTTTCTCTGTGATGTGTCATGATGTAGGAGTTGGTCACTGGAAAGTTAAAGGGGTTGTATTGTTAAAAGTAGACACTATAGAAACAAACACTGGATGGCCAAATTAGATGAAAATAGAACACAAAAATATATAAAATACAAAAAAACATTTAGCTGTAGTGTGGTATGTTCATTCCAAAAAAAGGGAAAAAAAACAGGAATTGTCCCAGGAAGAAATCACCTACACCCATAATAAGATAAACTCACACGCACAGTTATGCCAGTAGGCTAAATACATACACTCACCAATAAAAAAAATTAATATGACCGCAACATTTATTTTAATTTGTTTGTTGAGTGAAATATACACTCAACCTAAACATAAGGCAGTAACAGGATCCCACATGCTCTTTCAACTGAGTAAACACACACGTGACTCCACTAAGTGTTTATTGTACCAATTCTAACCCTGTACTTTCACATTTGTTTTTGTCTGGTGTGTCTATGTTACGGGCACTCCCTGTATTACACACCCTGCTTCAAGAAGAAGTACTCTCTGTGCACAAGGACCTGTCTGTCTGGTTCTCCCCAGTCATGCGTGTGTGTGTGTGTGTGTGTGTGTGTGTGTGTGTATACAGTATCTGTCTATCAGCAGTGTCTGTTACAAGCTGGTCCTCTCACTCTGTCACACACACACACACACACACACACACACACACACACACACACACACACACACACACACACACACACACAGTATATTTTTTGGCTGTCTGCTGTACTGACTTTGTTTAACACAAGACCACTTTATCAGTATTGTCTGACCCAGAATGAATCAACTGTTTGTTAATGGTCTGTCTGACAGTCTAATGTTATCAAGATGGATGGCAGTAAAGAAATACTCGTTTGTGAGGGCTGGTTAAGTGTGTGTGTGTGTGTGTGTGTGTGTGTGTGTGTGTGTGTGTGTGTGTGTGTGTGTGTCTACAATAATCATTGTGTGTTTAAAGCACCCAGCAGATAACATATTCCGAATGTCTTTTTTTAATATTGATCTACAGGAAGTTTATCTCAAAAACTTTTTTATATCTTTTTATATGCGGTAAATGCGAGGCGATGGACTCCTTTCACATTGCTAGTAGAAACCTTGTCTTTCTGTTTCTTTTGGTGTGTCATGTTCAAGTCACTGCTTCAAGAAAAGAAATATTCCCGCGACAAAACCCCAAATTGTTTATACATTGTACAGTTTTTGTACAGATTAAACAAACGACATATAAAGTGTTAATTAGTGAGCTTTAGAGGTGTTAGTATGCAGATTTTGTTACTTTCAGACAGAGCCGGGCTAGCTGTCTCTAGTCTTTATGCTATGCTAAGATAAGCTAACCGTCTCCTGGCTACATGTTCATATTGAACGGACAGATATGTGGTATTGATCTACTCATGTCAAACTATTCTTTATTTGTCTGTTTCCCCATATCTCTGTGTGCACAAATGGCTGCAAGTAGACTATAATCTGGTTGACAATCATATTTAGCCACAGTAGTTGCCAAAGTGAGATTCAGGAGCTCCCCAGAAGTTGAATATCAGGGATCCAGATTAAAAGTAACTATGTTTTCCTCCCTAATCATCAGCACAATATGTAGCCTACATATAAGGACTATTCTGCATAGGTTTTGCTCTTCACTCTGCTGCATGGCATTAACTCACAGTTATATAATTCTGAAGTTATATTTACAACAACAGTCTTCTCAGATGTGGCTCCAAAGGATAACATTTTAAATCTAATTAAACGGGGTTCATGGTTTAATGGGGAGATATCTTTTTTGGCAGGGAATGAGCCGGGGGTGGAGGTGAAGAGTCTTTGATGTGAAAAGGCTTGAAACCACACAGTGTGTTTGTGTAAAAGTCATTCCTAAAGTTCTGACTTGTCAAATAAATGCTGGATCCCCAACAGGTGTCTCAGTTTTCTGTGTGTTATAAAACGAGTCCTTCCAGTGTTTACGCCTGAGTGTCACAGCGCAGTAGACATGTCGGCCACTCTGTTCCACTGCCAACTGCTACCTGCAGCAGCAGCCTCGCAGCTTCCTCTGCCTGGCCACACCACTGTTTATGTCTGCGGGCTGCAGCCCTCAGCAGCAGCAAAACATGTTTTCCTCTAGGATCTGAAAACTGGGCCGACAACGTCTCCACATGAAGGTTATTATCTAAGTCAACCTGAGGATGTTATTATTACTAAGGGTAAGGTGGAGCTGACTTTAGTGATGGGAGGGATTTCTATGGTGTTTGGTGTTTTAAGCCCCCAACGTCGTCTTCCAGGCAGCGCTGCATGGAAGGCACTAGGGTTAGGGTTAGGGTTAAGGTTAGGGTTAATGTTAGGGTTAGGTGCTTTGAAGTCGACGGTCGCAGCGCTGCCTTGAAGTCGACGGTGGGGGCTTAAAACACCATCGAGCGATTTCTACCAGCAAGCTGAATTTTAAGAAGGTATAACTTTTTTTTGCAGTGGTGGAATTAAAGTACATTTACTCAAGTACTGTACTTAAGTACAAATTTGAGGTACTTGAAGTTTACTAGTTACTTTACAAATTAAGATGTTTGCACAAAACACATGAAGTTTATAAAATACGATGTTTTATTATAAATTAAACAACCCAACCCAATATAGGCCTACAAGTCCAGCTGAAATTATTAGCTGATTAAACACTTAGATGATTGACAGAACGGTTTCAATCGTTACCAGTTTCTAAAAATGTTCAGCATTGAGTAGTACTTTTACTTTTAATACTTAAAGTACATTTTCCCTGATGATACTTACATACTTTTACTTAAGTAACATTTTCAGTGAAGGACTTTTACTTGTAACAGTATTTTTAAAGTGTGATATTAGTCAGAGTAATTACCTCTAAATCACCGCCCATGTCTCTGATTTATTTAGCGATTCAATTGATCTAAAATAAAATGGCAATTCAATCTGATAATCAGGCTAAAGAAATGATTCTTTATGTAAATAAATTCTTCCTCTGTAGTACAATTTTTGTTCCCTTGGAACAGAGCCATGCCAGCTGTTTCCAGTCTTTATGCTAAGCTAAGCTAACTAGCTGCTGGCATATTTACCTTACAGACGTGAGAGAGAGGCATGACTTTTCTTGTTTAACGCTCAACTAGAAAATGAATATGTTTATTCCTGAAATGTCAAATTATTCCTTTAAAGAAAACAACATAAAGAGTCTTATTTTTATTCTCCTCAAACCATTCAGTGTCCGCTCATGCCCTGTATGAAAGCATCTTCATTAATTTTGTTTCTCCACTCATTTCTTCAGGTTTTTCTTTTAATTTTCCTCCCATCTGTGATGATATGTTTTGGCAATTAGTCATCAGTGATGTACAGTGGCCATTATTTGTAGTAGAAGCGGTAAACATGCAAAACAACTGGCACGGCCCTGTATAGAAGAATATGTTGAGAAATCCAGCAGCTGCAGGGTTACACATCTGCATTGAGAACAGATGGACTGGGGAGGTGAGGAGGTGGTGTGGGGTGTGGGACAGAAAACAAGCGTACTCGAGGGCTGAGGGGTGACTAGTTAAGGGCCAACTCCCGGCCCTGAACTCTGCTCCTCCTGTCTTGCCTGCTCTCATGTCACCCCTGGGCTCCCTGATGGATGCTGACAGTAACGGCTGTCCTCCGTCCCCTAAACCATCACCCCCAGCCATCCACACCCCTCCTCCTCCACCCTCTTCCACCTCGCTCCTTCACACTGCCCCCACGCTATTGCCCGTTCAGCGCTGACCCCGGTGACCTCGCTTTGGAAGTTGCCATCCTGCGGCTCAGAGCTTCTTGGGGGGCAAAATGTCTGAGCCCAGCTGTCAAAAGCACATCTGGGACGTGATCCGCCACCCATCCATGAGCATTACTCTCTGGTGGACAGTTGTGTATCTCAACGCTACAGGCAAATCACTGCATGTCTCTGAAGAAGCCAAAATGGAGTTTTATTGCATGTGTCAATACTTCTCTGGTGACTCCATGGAAATAAAAGCTAAGAAAGATTTTTGGGGTGATTAAGTTTGACACCTGTGTTAAGATTACACAATGTATCACAAGTAAAATGATCACCACATTTCAATCAGTGTTCTTATAGGGTGTGGCACACATGCACAAACACAACGATACACTCTTCCTGTTGTGCAATTTCATAAACTACCAATGTGAGGGCTGAACTTGTTGAACTGGATGGAAGATGGCAGGTAATCAGCACAAAAGCCGACATGGAAGTAAAACTGGGACAAACACACACACAAACACACACACACACACTCCAAGCTGACATTGGTCAGTAATGATGAAGTAAACTTTATGAAACAGCAGATGAGAGAGGAGAAAGTGGAGGATGTCATCTTTCAGGGGGGACATGTATTATTCATGCTGTCAGCGGCGACGTTGGTGAAGGCACAGGAGTGTAAGTAATAGCGTGTGTCACATAAATCAACAGCAATGATGACCTCATTTTTACCACATAACTCCCTTCCGCCCACACACTCTTTAAGGAGCTCCAGATGCATGAGGGCTTACACGCACGCACGCACACACACACACACACACACACACACACACATACACACACACACACACACAAACAAACACACACACACCCCTTTGAAACATATGTGCACTCATGTTTGTCCTCTATAAAAAAAACTAAACTAAATAAACTGGAGCTGAAAAACCACAAAAAGACGGATTCAACGGATTCAACTTTTGGAGAAACTAAACAAAACATAAGCTCTTCACTGCCCAGGAATTTGTATAACAGCTGACTGTTTCCTGCAACAAGCTGCAGCACAACGCACAGTCCCTCAGTCTCTTTTCTTTCTCTCTTTCGCCATGAAATGAAGCTGCCTTCAAGTGCGGTCGGAAATGTCGAAATCTATTAAAGAACACAACATGACGTCACACAAGTGACACAACCCTGCGGAAAATCGCCGGATGGCTATCTTTGGTCTGAACGCGCCCTGATGCTCCAATGGTGTGACACCTTAAGTTCGGACTTTGTGTTGCAAGAAATAGAAAAACTTGTGGTAGTTTTTCAACGATAACAGATTATATAGGACATGTTTTTGTTTGAAAAACTGGGCTACGGTGAAGAACGAAGGCATTTAGAAACAGGCTCAAATCAATAATAGATAGATTATAAACTGGTATAATGATTAACAGCTCTAAAAGCTGATCGTTTCTGCTGCTCATTTGAACCTTTGCCCCAAATGATAATAATACAGGGGTAAAAAAGGAACTTGCACACCGTATACTGCAAAAGCCTTGCAATAATAGTACAGCAGTGCAGGTTGAAGGCATAAGTACAATTGTGCGGGCCCACTCTGAGCCCATTTTGCAATTTGCCAATTACAACAACTGGAATACAGAGCTTACAAAAGACTCAATGCAATAGTATTTCTTCTGTGATTTTCTAGAGCGGATTTGCTGTGTGGGGGAATTTACTGCTCGGAGCCCAGGCGCCTCTGCAAAATAGCCTCTGGAAGGAACTTGTTTTGGTGGAATGTGTACGTTCAAAAGTTGTTTTAGTCATGCAACAGAAAACTCAGATTGGACTAGCTAGCTGTCTGGATTTACCCTGCAGAGATCTGACCATAGTCCTCATAAATCCACCGGAGTTTAGAATTCCAACACAAAGGAGGCGAAAATAAGGACATACGGTGGATTTTCCGGCGCTAACGGTGCAATCGCGGAAGTGGAAGGTCGAGGATAGACTACTAGCTGGTTTAATCTTTAACAATTAAAGTACATTGTATTTCATTGTCTTATTCTGTTTTCATGTAAAATCTTAAACTGAAAAGTAACAATCTGTCAGATTAATATAGTGGTATGAAAAGTAATATTTCACTCTGAAATGTAGTTGAGTAGAAGTATAAAGCATAACGTTTGCTAATATTCAAGTAAGTTCAACCTTAAAATAGCCTACCTGAGTACAGTACTTGTACTTACTTTCCACCACTACACACAGTCACGTACACACACTGTTTCCAGATGTTGTTGTCTGAGAGCTCATGCAGGTGTTGTACCTGGCAGCGAAGCCAAACGCCCGTCAGACTACCACCACACCTGGCTGGAACCACAGACAACAGCATGGCAAAAAACTTTCTTTCACATGCACACACAAACACACACACACACACACACACACACACACACACACACACACACACACACACACACACACACACACACACACACACACACACACACACACACACACACATATATACACACACATACACACACACAAACACACAAACCCAGACATGAGTGTACATGGCAACACACACTCACTTGTAGCCACTGATGAGGAGATAACTGCGGTACAAGTCATTCCCATTGTTAAATACAGACAGAAAGACAGCTAGACAGTGAGGCAGCAAGAAAGACAGACACTCTCACCATGCAAATGTGAAATCTAGTATGCTCCCTCCTACCCAAGAAAAAAAAAACTGAAGTTGTGAGCTTCATTTTCCCATGGCCTCACAGCCACACACAAACAAATCTAATCATATAACAAAATACGTCTCTGGTCTGCCCTGTGGTGAAGGCCTTATAAAACACTCAGCAGCTACTAGACAGGTTTCCTTCGTTTCAGCAAAGGAACATGTCTTATAATCACAATATTTCTTTACTGATTTTTTTCAAATTTGTTTCCAAATCACTCTACCGATGTTTTCTGAGAGACAGTGGGACAGGTTCTCTCTCGAATCCTCGCCTCAGGCCAACCTGAATCCAGGACGGGATGTCAATAATTTCCCAAGCCTTTATTTTCCGCCTCCGTTCGTGGCAGTTCTTGTCTTGTCTTGCTGCCTGTTGTTTTGCAGCTTAGGAGCCTTGAGATGTGATCTCATCTGGGCCTCGCTCCTCAACCCCCGCTCCCAAAACAACATTGTATTTATCTGACCAAAATAGCCACCTCAGGCTGGAAAAACCCTAGTCAAGACAAACAGAAATAGGCCAAAAGTTTCCAAGGAAGCCAGTCTGGGCTGGAGGTGATGCTTTTGACTGACAACAGCCACGGGGCAGCTGAACAAGACTCTGCATTTAATTCTGTAAGGTGATGGTTAGAGGCAGATATAATAAAAGCTCTTATTATTCTTGAGCTACTGACAAACAATAGAAGTGTGTGGGGGGGAAGTGGTGGACACATTAATTGCAACACCTGTACAGTGTAATACAAGCGAGAAAAACGGAACCATTTAAGCTTCAGGAAAATGGTATTTAAAGGAGCACTGATTGACACTAATCATACAGATGTTTCTGTTTTTTATTATGATGCTTACTGGCAATATTAGATGATATGTAACATTGACTGAAGGCTGGTTATCCAAACCATAAATTATTATTATCAGTATTTCTTAAGGTAACAATCACAGGTGAAGTACAGTTGAGTCATTTGTATTTTGTAAATTCACAAATTTGAATCAGAGAGCTTTGCAATTTGTAAAACATACTACACCTTAATATTAACAACATGCAACTTAATATTAACAACATACAACATACTATACCTTAATATTAACAACATACAACTTAATATTAACAACATATAACATACTACACCTTAATATTAACAACATACAACATACTACACCTTAATATTAACAACATGCAACTTAATATTAACAACATACAACATACTATACCTTAATATTAACAACATACAACTTAATATTAACAACATATAACATACTACACCTTAATATTAACAACATACAACATACTACACTTTAATATTAACAACATGCAACTTAATATTAACAACATACAACATACTATACCTTAATATTAACAACATACAACTTAATATTAACAACATATAACATACTACTCCTTAATATTAACAACATACAACATACTACACCTTAATATTAACAACATACAACACATTACACCTTAATATTAACAACATACAACATACTACACCTTAATATTAACAACATACAACATACTACACCTTAATATTAACAACATACAACACACTACAACTTAATATTAACAACATAAAACATACTACACCTTAATATTAACAACATACAACATACTACACCTCAATATTAACAACATACAACACACTACACCTTAATATTAACATCATACAAATTAATATTTACAACATACAGTATACTACACCTTAATATTAACATTCAACATACTACACCTTTAATATTAACAACATTCAACATACTACACCTTTAATATTAACAACATTCAACATACTACACCTTTAATATTAACAACATACAACACATTACACCTTAATATTAACAACATACAACACATTACACCTTGATATTAACAACATACAACACATTACACCTTAATATTAACAACATACAACACATTACACCTTAATATTAACAACATACAACACATTACACCTTGATATTAACAACATACAACACATTACACCTTGATATTAACAACATACAACACATTACACCTTGATATTAACAACATACAACACATGACACCTTAATATTAACAACATTCAACATACTACACCTTAATATTAACAACATACAACATACCACACCTTAATATTAACAACATACAACACATTACACCTTAATATTAACAACATACAACATACTACACCTTAATATTAACAACATACAACATACTACACCTTAATATTAACAACATACAACATACTACACCTTTAATATTAACAACATACAACATACTACACCTTAATATTAACAACATTCAACATACTACACCTTTAATATTAACAACATACAACATACTACACCTTAATATTAACAACATACAACACATTACACCTTGATATTAACAACATACAACACATTACACCTTGATATTAACAACATACAACACATGACACCTTAATATTAACAACATACAACATACTACACCTTGATATTAACAACATACAACACATTACACCTTGATATTAACAACATACAACACAGTACACCTTAATATTAACAACGTACAACATACTACACCTTAATATTAACAACATTAAACATACTACACCTTAATATTAACAACATTCAACATACTACACCTTAATATTAACAACATACAACATACTACACCTTAATATTAACAACATACAACATACTACACCTTAATATTAACAACATACAACATACTACACCTCAATATTAACAACATTCAATATACTACACCTTAATATTAACAACATACAACTTAATATTAACAACATACAACATACTACACCTTAATATTAACAACATACAACATACTACACCTTAATATTAACAACATACAACATACTACACCTTAATATTAACAACATACAACATACTACACCTTAATATTAACAACATACAACATACTACACCTTAATATTAACAACATACAACATACTACACCTTAATATTAACAACATAAAACATACTACACCTTAATATTAACAACATACAACATACACCTTATATTAACAACATACAACATACTACACCTTAATATTAACATCATACAACACACACCTTATATTAACAACATACAACATACTACACCTTAATATTAACAACATACAACATACTACACCTTAATATTAACAACATACAACATACTACACCCTAACTATGAGTCTGTTGTAAGACTATAGATTTCACTCAGTTGGATTAACTTCTGTAATTATCTATCATATGTGATGCCTTTAGAATTTCTAAGGCAAAACTCAACTTTAAATATATATATAATTCATCATACATTTTTAATAAAATCAAATATTTCTCTTTATTCTTAAAGAACCCTAATCAACTTTAAAATCTGCTTGTATATTAACTTATAATTTAAGAATGATCTGATCAGCTACAATATTAGCTTTTTAGTGTTGGTTAAACTAAAGTTTTGGACTCAGTAGACCTACAGAAGCCACACTTTCAGTCTGAGTGGCTTTGCTAACTCTCTCTAGACACCAATGAGATAATCTCAAGCATGGACTAGACACACATGTGAAAAATCAGACACACCACAACATTTACACAGACAGACCAACATTAACCCATGGTCTGACCCTCCTCTACTCCGCCAAAGGGGGAGGAGGGGTGGGAGAAAACAACCTGAAGAATTAAAAACACATTCCACTTCCCGTAAGGCCGGGAGAAGGAGCAGTGAGTCACTGGAGCAGCTTGAAACGGGCCCTTTGTAGTTTTCAGACGCAACATCTTTGAATGTCTACATGTGAAGCTTTTAACCTCCATGGGTCCTCCTCCAATGTTGTTGATGGTGCCTCTATTTGTTCAGTTGCTACTAAAACAACTCATTAACAGACTCGTCTGAAAGTGACTCTCATCACTCATTTTAACGGCAGGTCATATGGGTACGGCATGTTCTGAATCATTCTTTTTTTATTGCTGTTAACACGGTTTGCCCAATTCATTTTTAATTGTTCTTAATGGCCAGAACAGTTAAACATTTAACACACACATTAAAGCACAACATGGCACACATAAGTACACTCCCATCAAGAAAACCACACATTTAATCACAGCCGAGTGTTTATAATAGACCTCCATCATGTTGTTTCCTCTGCAATGATGCCAGGAAATTATATTGCGAATCATTGTGGGAATAAACCCTCCTCTCTTTCTTTTCATCTTTCTGCGTCCTCCTGTCAGTCCAGACAGAGACCCCCCAAAAAACAGACTGAAACCCTGAAATGATGCTGGTTTTCCACTTGATTCACAGGCTGCATCCTGAGTCACAGCCATCAGGTCCCTCTCCAATCACACACATGCTGACAGCCTAATTGACTCCACTGAGGAAGAGTCCATGGTATATCTGTTCTCTATTGACTCCCCTGCTGGCGGGACTGACTCACACTCTGACGTTCAGGTGGACCAGCTATCATTCAAATCTGTTCACACTCTACAGGCGGCCTGATTAATGGCACATGATTTAGACCAGCTGGCTCAAGGCTTCTGGTTCTTGCTCTTGTTGCAAAGTCATCTTCTTGTCCTTTATTTTTTTCATCTTCTAGTTTTTCTTATATTGTCTTATCTTAAGGTGTCTAATAAAACCTGATAGGTGAAAATTATACGTTAGATTTCCCTTTTATTATTACCTTGAAGATTAAAGCTGGGGTATCTCTATATACTTTTGTATTGTCTACAAATCCAAAGCCAATTTGTTCCTACTGAAGACATCTTTCATGTCACATCATCAACAATTAATTAGTCATTTCATGGGATTTGTTGACAATAAGAAAAATATTGAACACTACCTTAATACATATTTATAATATATATAAAAAAGAACATTACCAGACTTTTCATTTGAAAGGATGGATTTTAAAAGATGGTTACTGACTAGTGTGTGTTCTTGAAAATGAGATAAACTGTTAGAATGACTACATAACATTTTAAAAGACAAATATATTTGTAAGATAATTGTAAGTGTTCATGTCTGGGCAGCTCCATGGGACAAGTAAACACACACACACACACACACACACACACACACACACACACACACACACACACACACACACACACACACACACACACACACACACACACACACACACACTCACTTTACTCACTCTCAAACACACACTCACACAAACCCTTCTTCATTGCCCTGGCTGTGCACCCAGAGGGACAGCAGTGAGTCAGAACGAGTCATACACACACACACACACACACACACACACACACACACACACACACACACACACACACACACACACACACACACACACACATAGAAACACGCACACAAAACTATCACATACACGCAAACACTTGTATGTGCCAAACTGCTGCAACCTTTATTGGTTGCAGTCCTTTGAGCTCCTGTTGACGTGAGTTGAGTGATTAGGGTTGAATAAGCTGAACACAACACACTTTTCTGACCTGCATACAGAGAGCTGGAAGATCTGATGACATGTGACCTTGTGACCTGTTATCACATGTGCTCAGATATCACTCTTTTTGTCATCTACAATTTTTTTTTCCTCGTGTTGCTAAAAAAATAATCAATCACATGTAACTGACATTATAATCAGGAGCCATAAAAGTGACTTTGTGAAGATAAATGAATTGAAGCTAAAGTTTACATTTATCAGTACTAAAGGGTGCCAGTGCTAAGTCTTTCTTTGATGGTGGATTAGGGATTAGTATTTAAATATATCTTTTGTTGTCATGTCAAAATGAATCTATTTCAGGAGATGCTGCCTAAAACAAGCCAAAATAGTTTGACAAGATTTCCAAGCAACTGACATCTTTAGTTATTTGTGGGGATAATTATAAGGTCAACAATAGAGAAATCCATGTTGCATGTAGAGTGGAAGGAGGACAGCCTTTCACTTAACAGCCAGATATCATAACATAAGATTCAAGTTTGTCACCAGAGTTGGTAGGTTGTTGTACAAATGTAGGTTGTAGATGCCTTAAGGGGATAGAGGAGAAGGGATTTTGGCTGAGTTTTTTTATCCACCCCCCCATCCTCATGTAGAACCATTAATCAGAGACAATATGAAGTCATCACTCCCTCATGGGATTTACTGCCTGTAAAAATAAACCTTACATGGCTCATAAGCTAACACTGATATCACAAACTAACAAGCTCTGGCAGCCTGTGGTGCATTCGTATTTTCTAGGTGACATTTTGTTTTAGAAAATAACTTTTTTAATCAAATCAACTTACGGTTGATTAGGTTCCACTGGGGGAGTTTTATATTTCCCATGAAGAGGGAGGAATGAACCACAACTCCCTGAATACGTGCTCAGATGGGAGAGGACGAGAGAGGAGAGGAATGGAAAGAAAAGGAGAAGCGAAAAGTGGGGGAGAGAGAAGGAGGAGAGGAGAAGAACTGAGAGAAGAGACGAGAAGAAGATGGAAAGGGAGAGGAGTCAAATATGAGAAAAGAAAAAGAAAGGAGAAAAGAAAGAAAGTGAGGAAAAGATGTGAGAACAGATGGATGTATGTTGTAACACAGAATGGGGAGGTGAGAGAGGGCGGTTAGCTGGCATGGTGTTTGTGAGCAAATGTATGCGTCACTGAAGCTATTCCAAGATGTACAAATGCACTCTCTCTCTCTCTCTCTCTCTCTCTCTCTCTCTCTCTCTCTCACACATACGCACACACACACACATGCACGCACGCACGCACGCACGCACGCACGCTCGCACGCACACACACACACACACACACACACACAAACACACACACACACACACACATATATGCACACACATGTACACACACACACACACACGCACGCGCACGCACGCGCACGCACACACACACACACACACACACACACACATACACACACACACACACACACACACACACACACACACACACACACACACACACACACACAAACGTTTCCTTGACAACAGTATAGTATTTTCAGGGATCAGAGGTGGCAGTGTGAACATGTGTGTGTTACATCTGTGCATGTTCAACACCGCTGTTAAAAGCTTGTTAGTCAAGAGGGAGGTGGCCAAAATTGCAAAACAAGGCCATTTTTTCTGGTGAATTCAACAGTTTTGCGTCACTGAGAGGAACTACTTTCTTCATGCTGTCTGAAATGAGCCATCACATTCCCATTCCTCATAGCAATATTCAATACAAGTAGATGTCAAATAAAGGGGAGTGAGTGTGAGTGAAGGCCCAGGAGAGCTTTCAAAGGCCCTCTACCAGCAGACGAGGTTTGAATTTGTTTTGCAGCATTGGCGATCACATAATATCGCCAATGTATCAAGTCTATTCTTGGATCATCTAATTGCTTAGAAATTCATTGACGTCATTTAGAGACCGAGAAAACGAACTAACAGTAGATCTAGATGGATTTGAAAATATCAAGTGCACTTCCTTTACTGCTTTAAATTTGGTGATAAGATGGAACGTCACACTTATTTGCAATTTATTTTTGTTACTGTAATGATCCTCGCACATCTGTGGCACTGGCAACCAAATAATTGTCAATAGGAAGTTGCTAAATAAATAACAGCTCTAAAATAAACAGCTCTAAATAAACAGGATGTTCTAACGGTTAGTAGTTAATTAAGGGCTGTTCTCAGAGGATGTTTCTGAGAAGTGCACTCCAGTTAATAGATCTTCAAATGTAGATGAAATGTTGACACACATATACAAAAACACACTCAAACCCAACATCTCAAATACACTTACAGACATACACACAAATGCACAATAGCCCCCACCTACACTTCACTACAGGAAATCAAGCATTTCCTGCTGCATTTGGCACAGGATGTGAGGTTAGTAACTCTGTGTGTTTCAGTGCATTATGAATGAGAGCCGCTCTCTGTGGACCACAGTCTCACTCACAGCACTTTTGAAGTTCTATAATCAGTGGTAATCATATTTACACGAGATTCTCTGCTCCCACACATTTGATGAATGGAGATTTGGGTTTATAAAAAGGCAGCAATGGCATGAATGTGCACTTATATAAGTATGAAAAACGAGAAGACGGTCAATTAAAAACAGAGTGCATGCTGAGAGAACTGATTGGCTATTTTCAAAGATTGAGGTCTAAACCCTAAATAGCTCCTTGTGTATGTGTATGTGGTGAGAAACAGTACAGTGTGAATGGCTTTGGACAAATGCAAAGTTAACAATCAATCAATCAATCAATAAATCAATCAATCAAGCAATCAATAAATCAATCAATAAATCAATCAATCCAGTAATGGTCATCAGAGATTGGAGTTGGCATTAGCTTTAACCATGAAACCATAAGCGCTCTAATGTACTGTTCTCAGAGTCAAAACCAAACACACTGCAGGTGCCTTTAGCTTCTATGCTGCTCAAATGTAAACATATTACCAGAAGAGTTCAGACTTGAGTAGTCTCGCATTGCCAGACCTTCCTCCACAGCGCTGCGTTCCGGGATGGAAAAACGGAAAACGTGCTCTGGTTTATTGGCATTTCTTTAAACCAATCACAATCGTCATGGGCGGTGCTATGCGCTGGACACGTTGCCTCTGCAAAATAGCCTCTGGAAGGAACTTGTTTTGGTGAACATGTGCACGTAGGGACGCTAGCTCTGGAATTAAAATGGCACTGGAACAATCCTATTATGAAATGGTGTCGATATAGACTACTCCTTCCCAGACTCAAAGTTTATGGGGTTACCAGGTTGAGAACACTGAACCCAATATCCCACAATGTCAATGTTAGCTGGATGCTAGTCTCGCATTGCCAGACATTACTCCACAGCGCAGCGAAGTATGCTGGCTATGTTGACAGTCATAAAAGCCTGTGCTCTCACAGAGCTCTGTACCTGGCTGACAGTCACCTTGTCACGGCTTAAAATGACTGCAACGGCTGCTAAAAAGACCGCGACCTCGTGGCCCTCTGTACCTGACTGACAGCCACCCTTTCTCGACATAAAATGACTACAACAACCGCCAAAAGACGGCGACTCTCTCTGTCGTCTATACCCAGGTCACAGTCACCGTTTCTCGGCTACAGCCACTGAACAGAAGCGAGGGAAGAATTTTGGCAGGGGGGAGATTTTTGGTTCCACTACTTTCCAGGCCGTGGCCCGCTTGCCCAGTCCTCCGGTAACAATAGCAGTTAGCGTGTTAGCATGGCGGCGTTAGCCAGCACCAGTCAGGATCACTTCACCAGCTGTGTCTCAATTATTTTGCGAGTAACTAACTCCAGTACTCTATATCATTTAAAGGAGAACTCCGGGCAATTTTTATGTTAATCTTGATCGCTATACTTTTTTGAGTACTGTCTATAGCAAAAACCACGAGCCGAATTGGTGCTAGCAACATGGAGCTTCTGTAGCTAATGCCCAGAGCTCCCGTTAGCTAAAACGGCAGTTATGGGGGCATAAGCTAAAGAGTGCCTTTGTGCCTCTTAACAGACTCAAAATGCTATTAAAATGTCTGTGCAACATGAACAGGGCCCTTACATGACAACAAGATGCGTTTAGCAACTTAGCCGTTGTTGAAATTCACATACCCTGTTAGCTGCTAGCTGCTGTCTGGGATGAGTGAGTGTGTTCAGCCAGGCTTCGGTAATAATCATCACGCTGCAGTCCCGTGTGTATTTGTAACATAAATATCCATTTAGTGTGCAATCCATCTGGCGTTGGTGAGTAGGAGTCTTGTCCGTGTCGATCGTTGTGGTTTCCTTAGCCGGACTAGCATGCCCGGCCGGCGTCCCTGCCTCTGCTTCCTCCCCGCCCTCCTGGCTTCACGCGGCCGACAACAATCTAGTCTGTCAGTCTGTTAAGAGGCACAAAGGCACTCTTTAGCTTATGCCCCCATAACTGCCGTTTTAGCTAACGGGAGCTCTGGGCATTAGCTACAGAAGCTCCATTTTGCTAGCACCAATTCGGCTCGTGGTTTTTGCTATAGACAGTACTCAAAAAAGTATAGCGATCAAGATTAACGTAAAAATTGCCCGGAGTTCTCCTTTACTGCGAGCACACGAATGTTGAAATGACTGAAAATGCCCATCCCTACTACTAGCTGTGAGAAGCTCAATGCTTAGTAACCTGTTCAGGAGGAAATTATACTACTCAGCGTCCTTTTGGGTTCAAGCTGTCTCCATCTTTTAAATGCATCTTCAATATTTACCAGTCCTTCCAGAAAAATGTTTTTTTGTGATTGTTGCGGGCAAAACTCCTTGATTATGCGGCACGTTTTCTTAAAAAAATGCGTTGGAATATGCAGGATATTTATGCAATTTTATGCAATGAAATTGCGGGAACTTGCAAAAATTACGGTTTCATCATGGCTTGATCGCGGGGTTTGCAGCTTTTCAATGATGTTCACGTCACTTCATAACGTCACTTCATAACGTCACTTCATAACGTCACTTCATAACGTCACTTCATAACGTCACTTCATAACGTCACTTCATAATGTTCCCATGGCAACAGGAAAATGGCTGCTCTTGTGTGACGTAAACGTAAACATTTTTCACCTTTCTGCTAAGATATATGTGACTTTTTTGCAACGAAAATGCGGGGATTATAAAATCTTGCAAGCCCCGCATATTTTGCGTGGAAATCGGCAATTTATGCAGCGAAAGTGCGCCGTAGTTGAAAGAAATGCGGCCCCCCGCATAAATATGCGGACTTTGGCTGATTATGCATTGAATTATGCGATCGCATAATCGCATTTTTCTGGAGAGACTGATTTACCCGTGTTTTACCACGTCTCTGGTCATGCAACGGTTTAGAAAGTTGCAGAGTTTTTTTTTAGGTTGGGTAGAATGAATCTAACTCTGTTAATCCAGTTTGTTTGTTTGCTTGCTTGCAGCTCCGGCTGCAGCCAGCGCGTTGTTTTTGCGTGTTTGCGTTTGATGTCTGGCAACCCAGGTGTCAAAAGGAGAAGTTCACAACAACACATAGGCCAATACAAAAACAGACATTCTGTCATCATGGACATTTCAAAGGAGAAAATACTGGCTTTAGCATTGTTGTCAGAGCAGATAGTATTTAAACTTGGCATGTTTCCTCAATATCTGATGACATATTGTGGTCATTTTTCGATTTAATACAGTGAATATATTACATATTGGATCTTTAAATATCGCCCAGGGAAAGATAATGGCAACATGAACGCCTTGTCACAGAGATCACCAGAGGTCTCTGCCACCATGGCCACTGCAGCAGAAAGCACATATGTTTACTGTAAATAGTCTTAAGTGTGGTGTTTTTCTTTGGGTTGTTTAGTTTTTCTCTGCTTGACTGGCATAGACACTGAGGACACTCTCAAAACGCACCTGAAGCGGATTTCCTAAGCAGGAGAGAGACGTGAAGATTGACAGCTACTGATAAGTGTCCTGGTGGGAGAGAGCGGGCGGATTGAGGTGTGGAAAGGACCTGAGGTGGTGGCGGGGCTAGACCGCTGGTGGAGAACTGCAGAGACAACAACACACAGTGTGCCTGGCGTGGACAGCTGGATCCAGGATAAAAGGGCAGGCTGCCGGACAGAGAGGAGTGCGCTAAATTTAAAATCCTGGTCCTTACTTTTAGAGCCATTCACGGTCAAGTTCCTCCCTACATCTCTGACTTGATACAGCTTCATACTCCCACCCGTAGTCTGAGGTCATTAGGTCAGAGACTACTAGTGGTTCCCCACACTCATTTCAAAACTACTGTACAGGGAATGCGGAATGTCTTGCCTCCCTCTCTACGTTGTGTGAATTCTGTCGAATCTTTTCAAAAGCAATTGAAGACTCTGCTATTCAAGCAGGCTTTTAGTTAGTCGAGGGTTTTTTATGGTTGTTTGTTATGTTTTCTATTTGTACTTGTATTTTAATTCGTTGTATTGTATTACAATTTGATTGATCAGGCCTCGGGGATAAAGTACCTGAGTGTACACTTTGTGACGATTACTTTAAAATATAAGCTAAAGACACCTTTTTATTTAGTTTTTTATTTATACACCTATTTTTTTTTTGTCAAACATTAGGTAGTCCTCATCCTAAAAGCCTCTTGTAAAAGTAATACTTTTCTAACCTCTATTGCTTGCCAATGTATGTTTGTTTTACAATAGGCATCAAAACAAGGTTAGGTTAGAACAAATAACATTTTAAATACAACTTAACTACTAGTTCTAACAAGCTTTACCCACCAAAACATCAACAATGGTGCTTTAAAAAAAGGATAGAAAAATGTCCTCTACATGCTAAGGACTTCATCAACAAACGAGAATAAGGGTAGTCAGCTTGTCTAGGACATGTAGCTTTACCCTCAGTCTATTAGGATTATATCATGTAAGCAGCCATCGTGAACATATTTAGGTACCTTTTGAGAGTTCCCATTTTAAAACAGGTGGAGTTGAAGTTTTCAAAACATTCACTGTTAATTAGCTGGCCAGCTACAGATGATGAAATCCGTTAGCTAGCTGCAGTTGTCATTTCAGCCATCAAAATTTGAGTTACAAAGCCTGCTTTTGTCTACTTCTGTCTAACATTAAAGACTTTTCTTTTGCAATGATGGCTTTTCAGTGGTAAATCTGCCACTGTTATCATTGTGAACCCCAGACGATAACAAGGGCTCAATTAGTCGAGCGTCTGCAGAACAAAAAGTGCAAATGAAAAGAAGACTTTGTGTAATCATTATTGTGTGTGCACCTACTGTATGTGCTTCTGCAGTGGAAACAAGGGTTTCAAGTGTTGCCCCTGGGCAGAATTTTAAATACACTGCTTGTGCCGAGAATTCCTACATAAAAAACACCCTAAGGGCGAACAGCATGCTCAGCTGAGCATGCATAATGCACACATAATGCACATAATGCACACATGTACAAAAGAGACAAAAAAATAGATGGATAGATAAAGACAGGAGATACAAGGAACAAAAGAAGGCTGTTTTATAAAGGAAAAACTCAAATTCAAGCAGAGATCTTTTTACACATCGCCTCATGGTTCCTATAATACCCATCTGATTGAGTGATAACACCCTGCACCTCATTTCTGGGCACTAGACTCCACCAGTAATACCAGACAGCTGGGAGACAGAAAAAGCAAAAGTGCAGTTTAACCGTTTCACTGCCAGACAGAATTGAGTCGGTTGTGGTTGTCTGACTAAAAGCTTTCTCTCTCAGTCTCTATAAATTAGTGGTTTTATGAGTATTGATGAAAGTGTCACTAGACCTCTCCCAGTAACGCCTGTCTCTACCACTACCTGACAGATCACTGAACACTACGAGGAGGAGTCTCTGCGTACTACCTATGATTACTAATGGCTGGTGTGCATGATCTGCACCTTACTGAAATTAAACCAAATGTTATGATAAAACTGATTTAAAAAAGCACATCTAGTTTATCTCATCACTGTAAATGCTACATATGAAGTGCTCACTACTTCTGGATTTAAGTGCTTGTGCAGAGGGGATGTTTTTTTTCTAGAACGTATGACTACAAATGAGTGTGCATTTTCCCCCCTGCTGTGTTTCTCTTTCCCCTTTGCTCTCATGGGAATGTAAGGGGAGTAGTAAATATGAGGGGTGGAACTCACAAAAATGATGTGACAAAAAAAGATATGAGGGCAGTGATTAAAGCAATACGATGGTCTTAAATCTAAAAACAAATGTGAATAAAACATAAGTGAATTGATAAATCAGCCTTTAAATTCAAAGTTGAATAATAATTAGAAGAAAAAAACAGACTTGATTTGATAAGAAAATCTGGGTACACTTTATTTGAAGGGGTGTGCATAAGACTGACATGACACCGTCATAACTATGACATGACACCTGTCATGAAAGAGTCTTTTTGAATGTTCATGACTGTTGTCATTAAGTGTCATTCAATAATGACTAAGTTATTAATGCTAAGTTACAATGTTTGAGATGTTAGTGTTATGACAACTTGACATTAACGAAGACAACAATCTGTGTTATGACAATTTGACTTTGACACTAACCTAGACAACAACCTGTCATAAATATGTCATGGCGGGCGCCTAGGTAGCTCACCTGGTAGAGCAGGCGCCCATATATATATATGTTTACTTCTCAATGCAGTGGCTGCAGGTTCGACTCTGACCTGCGGCCCTTTGCTGCATGTCATTCCCCCTCTCTCTGCCCTTTCATGTCTTCAGCTGTCATCTATAAAACAAGGCCTAAAATGGCCAAAAAATAATCTTTAAAAAAAATAATGATCAAACTTTGCACTGTGTCGGCTAATTGGACAGCTGTACAGCTAACCAAGCTAACTAGCTAACAGCAGCTAACTACAGTGGTGGAGCGGTTACTGCAGCGGTTACTTTAGCAACAAGTAACGTTTGACAAGTTGTCATAACAAAGACATCGACAGGTTATATTGTCTTCATTAATATCAAGTTGTCATAACACAAACATCTAAAAGAAATGCTAACTTAGCATTAAAAGTGTCATAATAATAATAATAAAAACAGTAAAGACTGCTTCATGTTAATGATAGGTATCATGTCATAGTTATGACGGTGTCATGTCAGTCTTATGCACGCCCCTTCAACTAAAGTGTTACCGAAAATCTTTGCCGTGACATTTGCATTGGTGTTGAAGAATTATGTGCACTTTTACACAATTATGTGCACCCTTGAAAATTAATTGAGAATTCTGTTGAGTTGTATGGGAACGTAGTTAGTTACACTACAGTGGGCTATCTAAAGTTAGCTAAAACTAGCCACCATAAGCTACTGGCCATACCAGACCAAGTGAGGCTATAGCAGCAAAACCCCTGAGTGTGCTAAACTAAGAAAAGGTGCATTGGATTGCTTTTTATTTTTAAGAGGAATATTGAGTTAATTTTTCTTTTAAAAGTTAAACTTTTATATCATAACAAATGAACATCTAAGACCTTTTAAATCATCAGCTTAGTTATACTTTAATCAACAGTCAACTGTTCATAAAAGATTAAAGATTAAATATACAAAAACTTAAAACATGCAAAAAGCAAAATGTCCCATGTGAGTGTATTTGTGAGTGTCCACATATGTGTCATGAAAAAGGAGGATGAGAAAGTACAGGTGACAGAAATGAGTCTGGTGTCTGTGGTTTGTTGTTTTCATGAGATGTGGTGTTTTATATTTAATGTGGCTTGCTTATAAGTGTCATTTTGTAATTTGGCAATGAGCATGTCTTTCCCCTTTGCTTCGTGCTGTTAACAGCGGCCCATATGTAGTAGGCCAACACTACCACTGATAGTTAACCCTAACCCTACACATATATATTGCACCAAAAGGTCTGTAGGCTGTAATATGATGATGACTAACTTTTCAGGAAATTCTTTTAACATCATAGAGCTGTGAGATAAAAGACATCTCAGCACAAAAGGAACACACAGAAGTAACACATACACACACACACACACACACACACACACACACACTTCAGTAAAAGGACTTGAAAACAGCAGATACAGTAAATGATGGATTTATCTGCTTGTTCAAGGACTGAAACGTCTCTCTTGATATACAGACTGACTGATACAGAATGATCTAGGAGCCCACGCATAGCTTTAAGTGGAGCTATTCAATGCACGTAGATATAAACAACAATTGCTTTTGACCGCCTTTGTACTCGCTCACTTGGCTTTCTGAGTATGAGAACAACTATCCTTTGACAGGAATGTGTGTGTGTGTGTGTGTGTGCGAACCCAAGACGCTAAACCACTTCTGGTAAATAAAGTAGTGGGCTTGGCTTGCTGGTGTCATCTTCACATTGACGTGAAACAGACAGTAAATAATGAGGTTGAATGAAACTCTTCTGACTGCTGAATTCAGATGAAGGTTTGAGGGTCTTAAATGATTCATTAAAAGATTAAGTTAGCTTGTATTATGACTGTAATCCCTCTCACAGGATGAAAATTTGATTATGAGATTAATATTATGTTAGTTTTGTGCTATGTGCTTAATATTATAGCAGTGTTTGTGATGCGTTGGGGACTAGCCTCACATATGTACATATGCATACATCTAGAGTGTGAGGACATTTTAACCTTTTGAAGTATGACCAAACAATGAAAACTGGAACAGCGTGGGCATCCTCACCTTGCTGCGTTATCAGAATGTACATCACTCTGAGTACAGTGTGATGTACTCACTGTTATAATGAATGAATGGGTGGGAAACTGACTTTAAAGAACTCCTCTGTTGTTTGGAGCAGTCGTGGAAGTTAATATTGAAACAGCTCACCTACATAAATCACCAAGCGCTCTATGTGCTCTTCTTCTACAAGACGTAGACATTCATGATAATACATATTTTTGGGCAGCCATATGATGGCATTCACTTCTGCTCATGTCTCTCTGCTTTATTTCCAGGAAGCAATGGAGTCTAGAAGTGCTGAGTCTCGATGATCATCAGCAACAGTGTGAACATCCAACCCGTTCTCACTCCGAATTCGTAAAATACGGACGCTTGGGCAGTGGCTGGCTTTTACGCGGTGGGAATGCGAATGTGTTGCAACGAGCAACAGAATGTGCCTCGGGCACCTACACAGTTCCAGCCCAACTCGCACCAATGATCTCACCTAAACCATGTGATTAGACACACTGTCCTTACTATCTACTTAGTGTCTCTTTGACAAACATTTCTCATAATGCAGGTGCTCTCGATTGCTGGCAGGGATGCAGTTAGCAGACATGCAGACAACAAAAAACAAAGAAGTGACAGATTTAAATACACAAGGCACACAAACTAATGTGGCAGACTTATATATAGGCTACTGATATCTATATTACTATGTGAATGAATACATACACGAGAGTGTTGAGATAAACTGGAGAGAGACAGAAGAGTTCTTGGAAATCCGTTTTCCTGAGGGTTAAAAACTCCCATTGCAGAAACCTAACCACTGCAGAATCCGCCCATTGGACCTTTTTTTCTATATCAGTAACATAATCTACAATAAGCAACACTGTATCTGCACTGAAAGATAAACAAAGCTACCATCTCTCATTTAAATTACCTGCTGGGAAATTGTGTAGGCAGAAATGAGGTTCTCACTTCAAACCAAAACCACAGCTTCTCATTTTACATGTCGAGAGTAAATAAGCCAAGTCATTTACCAGCTACTGTGATTAATCTGCCCTGATGTGTACAAGCTCTTTTTCTCACAGGTCAGTCCGTATTTCTGCTCCCTTTTTATTTTCACAGGACAGATGAGTTCAGTATAGAGGAATGTTGCAGAAATGCCAAGCAGGAGGGAGAGACATAGATACTAGGTGAGACTGCACAGAGATCATTTCAATGGCTCTGACTTGAGTGATAATGAAAACATAACCCAACACTTTAATTCAGCACTGCACTCCTATAACATTGTCAGACTCATGGTTGATTTTGTAAAGGGATGTAGCAGAACCAGAGATATCTTTTTTATTGCATTTGTATTCCTTGTCAAAACCTGATGCCTACATTACCCACAATGCAACTCAACCACCGACAGTTCACCAGAGATTTGGGTGTGTTGTGCTAAAAGCGGCTAATGTAGCCTCGAGCCGCTAGCCTGAAGCAGATACGAGGTCTGGTAAGCTCACTTCTTCCTAGACTCGCTTTTTTTTAATGATTTCATTAAACTTGTAGTCTTCAGACCCAACCAACGCTGACTAAAGTGACCTCACTTGAGGACATTTGTCAGATTTCATGCAGCTCTCCGGAGCCACAAAATGCTTAATACAAGTCTATTCACATGCAATAGTACTCCCCAAGACCTTTAAACAGACTTTGATGTGTAAAATCAATGGAGTTCTTTAACAAAGCGTCATCTTGAGAATGCTGTATAACAAATATGGTCAATAGATACTGTATGCAATAACATACCTTGTTGCAAGTGCATACAACGAGTTGATTACAATACTCACCCCTTGTGTAGTCCAAACTTTACAATTAAGGCTATGTAAAAAATTGTTGAAAAGACATGCAACAACAAAACCATTCTCACATCTGTCTGTTAAATTTGACACCAGGAGACGATTCGCTGGAGTTTTGACTAGAATCTCAGAGTCTCGTCAGCCAATCAGAGGAGAATGCGGGAAGGGACTGCTCTCAGCAAAGAAATAGTCTGGCATGGGGATTCCCTGGAAGCTCACCCGGTAGAGTGTGTGCACCTTGTGTCAAGTGTACTTATTACCACAGTGGCTCAGGTTCGAATCCAGCCTGGGCCGTTTGCTGCATATCTTTCCCCCCCTCTCTCTCCCCTGCTTTTTTGTGTCACTATCCAATAAATAAAAAAATAAACCCTATAAAAACACACACAAACACAATCTTTTAACTATTCCTTTAAGAGTGTGTGTGTGTGTGTGTGTGTGTGTGTGTGAGAGACAAGAGAGTGACTCAGACTTTGAGTGCCGGTTGTGTAATGAACATGTGATTTCATATTAGCAGACATTAAGCTTTCAATTGTTTAATAATGACATAGAATATTATGAAGAAATGTCCATAGCAACCCAACACACTGCAGACGATTACTATATTATGAATGACAAGGTTCACACAGCCATGAGTAATATGTGACTTACAAGGTTAATCAAGGTAGCAGTGGTATGACTTTAAAATCATATCTAACATCTTAATTTGAATACAAAGCATCACAAAGCATGTGCAGCCCCTAATGAGAGATCTCTACTGATCCTGCACGTCCGTTAGCATGATTCCTGACTTGAACCTTGTCAAGGCTGCCGTTGCCACATTGGAACCACAGCTGGCCCATTACTGGCCCACTATTGAGGAAATGAAAATTGGTGTACCCAAATCCTCCACACCCTGGCCTACTGCCACTTCACATTCACTTCTCCTATTTTCTCACAAAGAGGAACTCTCAGCCAGCGTCAGCCAGAGGAATCAAACATCCGCAATACAACTCATCGCTCCTCCCTGATCCACCAGTTTAGGGTAAAAATGAATCCATTTGTCATCTACAGTATGTGTGGCGAATTGAAGTGTAAAACAAATACAGAAAGGCCCACTATGCTGCCCAATAAGACATATATCATTTTATATGTGTAGCAGCAGGATTAAGGAACAATAACTGGCCCGTTTTTTTTTGCTGGAAGGATGTAGCATGGGCCAAGGAAGAACACATTAAAGGAGCAGATCCAAATCTAGTTTATAATGATATGGGCTTATGTGCAAAGGTTAAACCACATTACGTTATGTCAGAGCGCTGTGAACATCCTTTTAGTCACTTACAGTATATCAGCCCTCAGTTTCACAGAAAACATTTGATGTGTCTTGTTTGGGTGTGCTTGCAGAAAAGGGAGTGGTTGGCTTTATACTCTCATCTGTCACTTAACTATTGGCTAATGTACAGTTTTAGCAAATACAATCAAATAAAACTGCGTGAACTGGATGGATTGACATGAAATTTAATACAGATATGCATGGACCCCAGAGGATGAATCCTGATGACTTTGGTGATCCCCTGACTTTTCATCTAGCGCCACAAGCAGGTCTGTTTTATAACCAAATACCTGCAAAACTAGCAACATTCCCATCAGCCTCAACTGTACTATGTGTTAGTGCTAATTGGCAAATGTTAGCATGCCAAATAGTGATGGGCGGACTGATTCTTTTCACAGAATCGGTTCTATCGAGTTTATACATGAACATGTAAAAAGTTTTTAAACTTTTGGCAAAATATGGCATCAGTTTCTCCGTGGTACTCTGTTAGCCAGATTTTCCACTGGGCCCGCCTGTGCTGCGTTCTGGCTGCGCTGCGGTTTTGTTCCGTCCTCCGCCACGCGTCACACCACAGAACTCCATGCCGTCTCTTTTCTGACGTTGTCCTTATAGGAAGGAACTGTGGTGTCGTATTATGTTTTTCCACCTCTAAGATGAATCTCTCGTCATCTGTGGTGTTGTAGAGGAGACATATACATATTGAGGGGGTCGCTTTTGGTAAATTGACTGGATGCTCTCGCTGTTCCACTACCTGCCCGGCTATCCGAACACACTCTCGCGTGGAAATAGACCTGGCGTGTATTTTTAGGGGAGCGGAGAGCCGCTTCACGCACGCTTCTGGGACACGCCGTGACGCGGTGGTGGAATATCAAGCATTGACTTGAATGGCCGTGATTGCTCGCGTGGGTGATTGCTAAGTGCTAAACTAAGATGGTGAACTTGGATAACATTATCCATGTTTAGCGTTGTCCTTGTGAGCATGTTGCCATGCTACCATTAGCATTTAGCTCAAAAGCACTGCTGTGCATAAATACAGCTTTAAAGAGTCACTTACTGTAAGTCTGGTTGCTATAAATGATCGGAACAAGACAAAGGACGCCACGATCTCCAGTAGACTGAAGTATATCAAAACAATAGCTAACCTCTGCACTCCTTTTCAAACAAAAAAGGCACCAATGAGCCAGCTCAATTATTAAACCAAATGGGCATGTAAAATCAGATTAGACCTAATTAAACCCCCACTTCCTGCTGATTGCCTTTTTTAGAGACTGGCAGAGTGACAAGGAGTTTAAGCATCCGTGTAGATGGAGGGGAAGTGGGAAGGACAGCTCCATATGCGTTACGTCAGCCCGGGGGGACAGCTGGGCCCGACTGTCTTTTCCTGCCACACTCATTTGGCCCCAGCAATCATCCTGTCTTGTGCTAAAGGTCTCTCGTCGCTACAAGGCTCCTTGGCACTATCTGGGGGTTACAGACGAAGAATATGCTGATTAAACATGCCTTCATTAAAGCGATTACATGCACAAGGCGGTTCAATTTCCCATGGGCAGCCAAATAACGATGAGGGGGAAGAAGACGAAAAAGGCTTGAGGAGGGGGTGAAAAAGAAATTGACAATGGCTGCTTGTTAGCGTTAATTTAAGTGACCCACACACTCTTAAAGGACTGACGAACAGTCTTCCGATTTAATATGCTGTGTGAGGGAGTGAGCTGTCCTCTCCTCGCGGGGACAGCCAGCTTTTTGCCCTGATGAACACCCCTTACCTGACTCACCACACCTACAGGCCACTTCCAGGTCATCGAGCTTCCAACATGGAAGACCTTGCCAAAGACGCAGTAGAGACGTTACTTCTGGTTCATTTAATAAAGCCGGCCAGTGTTTTAGTGCCTGAATGAGCTGTAGAGGTTGTGGTGGGAGGCGAGAGGGAAAGAAAGGAGTTAACGTTGTGATGAAGGCCAAATGAACATCAGCAGCTTTCAGGCGTTCTTCAGTTTTGTCCTTTTCTGACAAAAGTTTCGGATTTGAAGTGAGTGAAGGACAACAACAAGATTTTTTTTCTTCTTTTTTTTTTTTTTCCTGTTAAGTGAATATTCATAAAAGCCAAATGAATTATTTTAGCTATTACAGACAACCTTCATTTTGTAAATCAAAATCCCTATTTTGATTGAACTCTCTTTAATTTATTGTAAACTCATCCTGATTTATAGAACATTTCTTAAAGATTTTGCAATCCACCTCACTCTGCGGTTAAACTCTGCTCTGTCAGCAGTCCTGGTGCTCCGCATCATCGACTTCTCAGTAAAACAAATATTTTGGAAGCATGATTCATGACTGAAAGAGTATAGGTGTGTTGTTGACTTTCTTATAAATGACACACTTGTACAGTACAATGTGACAAGTTCAATTATTTCCTCCTAACCCTCCCACAGTTCACTTCACCTGCCCTCAGTCTCTCTCCTGGGCACAGCCAGCAGTCATCACGTACCACAGTGATGTGCTAATAGCCAATGAAGAACAGAAGAAGTGGCCTTTTATGGCTCAGCCACAGGCGCCTTCTGTACCGCTGTGGGTGATTGCACCTATATATGCTCCTCTGCTGCTTTCATGTTGTTGTTTTTGTTCTTCATATTTCTGCTGCTTTTGTTTCGCATTGCCCTATTGTCAACCTGAATCACAACAGCGCTCAAAGATAGTGACAGAATTGCAGTATGAGGTGTTCGAACTGTGCCTCTGTGAATTCTGGTGCATAGCCGCATGTAATCATGTGCATGCAAGCAAGAAATTGTTCAGAGCCTCAGAGCCAATAAGGGTCTCAAATAGGAAACTCACATGTAAATATTCCATAGTAGAGTTTCTAGCATGTGCAAATTTAATAAAAAAAAAAAACCTTTTATATCATCCTCACTCAATCTGGCTTAAGACACGAGATTCTCAGTCACACAATCAGTAAAAAAAAAAGAACAGCTGGCTGATTAGATAAAATATTTCTAAAAATCATCTAAACGGAAGCAAACATTTATCAGACCACATGGTTTAAGAGGTCACAATGTTTTGTGACTATAGTGACTTTTAGTCAAGTGGATGAGGTCACTCTGAAACTGGAATTGACCACTGAGTGATACTTCACTGTTTCCCTGAAACTACTTCAGTTTTCTGTTTCCCCTGACATTTCTTCTCACTGACAGTAGACCTGACCGGCACATCAGACCACTGTTTCACTCGAAGGAGCTCGGCCAACAGCTGGCCACACTGCAACCCTCCCATAAACTGAGGACCTAGCTTCACATGTTTTAAAAAGCTTCAAAGCTTCAAAGGTCAACCTGTTCTTATTACTGGTATATAAGGGAAACCCCCCTCGATTTAAAAAGAAGAGCTATACTGTTGAAATGTGTTTGATCTCTAAATATGATAAGGTACTCATCATATACACAGTAAAGGGGCACTCTGCAGTTTACTCGTTATGAGGAGTACTGCTCAGCCTGCGAAAACAGTATAATCTTTTTAAAGATTATTTTTTGGCCTTTATTGACAGGACAGCTGAAGAAATGAAAGGGGAGAGAGAGGGGGAATGACATGGAGCAAAGGGCTGCAGGTCGGAGTCGAACCCGGACCCCCTGTGGTTCTGCATATAGCTTTGTCAAGTCTGAGAAAATAACCCAGCCAGATGATGTCATAGTGATGTCATCAGAATTGTCTCAGCATTCGCTTCATGCCTGTGTACAAACTAGACATGTGGAGTCTGCTAGAAGTGGACAATTTGGAGGCAGTGGTGGTCTAAACAAAGATTCTATTAAATTGCATCATGGGAAATGTAGTATCCTGTGTTTCAGAAGCTCGACTCTCACTAGGGATTAAAATTCTCAATATCTCTGCTTCTGCGTGAGTGTTTTACTAACGTTGCAATTGTGTGAAATTCCCATTTTCTTCAATGGTCTGGGTCACAACTTTTTTGGGGGGAACTATTCCTTTATTTTAATTTACAAAATTACGTCTTCAATTAAGAATAATCTTATTCTCCTTAAAAAAAAAAAAAAAAAAAAAAAAAAAAAGACTGCTAGATAAAAAAGGATGGTTACGTTGCTGCTATACTGAGAAAAAAACCCAAACACACGTCTAACCTGAGGATGGGTTGGAAAGTCAGATCAGACGATATGAAGGTGCGTGGGCGCAAGGCCCTCTGGGAAGTGATTCAGAGGTCATTACCATATAGACAAGACAAAGATGTCATTTTATCAAACAGGTGTTCAGTCCAGGGGACATTTATTTACTCCCACATAGCTTAAAGGCTCCGTCATTTGTTTACGCTCCCATCATTTCTATAGGAACTATTCAGTTCAGTGCACTTAAAACAAATATATTAAAAAGTAAAAAAAAAATAATACCAACTGGCTAGAGCCAGGTCCAATTTGACATTAAGCCTACAACTTTTCAATATTGAATGATACACCTGCGGAACTGCCTAATTCCTACAAGATTAATTAAAATTACAGTTTTGGTGAGCAACACTGAACCCGTTTTATGAGTCGCTCATCTGAGTAGAATTAGGCTTCTGCTTATTAAAACAATATTTAAAGTATTATTAATAATAATACTTTAAATATTGTTTTCATCACGAGTACAGTTCTCTCTGGTGCCAAGCATATGTCTTCCTTTGCCAGACACCTATTATGTTTCATGCATTTTTGAAGGCTTCACGCCCAAGAGTTCACGGCACCTACCCATCCTCTCTCTGCCTGCGGGGCGAAGAAGGGCAGCAGTGCGCTCCTCCTCCTCCTCCTCCTCCTCCTCCCACATCCCGGAGATTTGGAGGCGCGCCAGGATGGGATTGGCTTCCCGCTCCTGTCAGGGAGGAACTGGTGCGCCAGGATACCCAAATATGGACTGTCCGATATCAGTTTTGGATCGCATGACTCAGCAACAGACTATATATCCTTAGGATTGGTGCTGTTGAGAACAAAAAAAAGACGGTTGGAGTGTTTTAGGTGTCTGTAGGCTACGCTTGGAAAAGTTATATTGTGTTTTTTTGGATGGCTTTGAGCTGTGAGACACATTGAAACGGACTTGTTAATAAATGGTAATGAGTGTGGATGTTCACTTGAGGTAGCCTATTTTATGTTTTTAGCTGGGTTGAGTTTTCCCCCGCGCCGAATAGGCCTCATCTTGTTTACAGTCCTTGTTCCTGGCAACAACGTCATCAAGTGTGTGACATCCCGGAGGCGGGGACCACAGAGGAAACAACCAATCAGCAGGCTGCTTGACGCGCTTGTGGAGCCCGATGATTTAAGTACAGCGGAGCACGACGGCCGCCAGTCAGTAAAGAGGAAACAGAAGCGGAGCTCAGATTCAGAGCAGAAAAAAAAGACTCTCCTACACACGAGTGGAATCAAAACATCTGAATTAGTCACTGGACTCCGCTTTGAATTCAACTAAAGGTACAAATCAACGACTTGGTACAGTAACAGTTCCACTATTTTTGGAAGTTTTGCTCTGTTTTTAGCTTGGTCTTCAGTAGGCTATAATAGGCTAATACAGCGGGACTTTGTGCTGGAGATTGAATCAATTGGGACACTAAAGCCTCGGTGTCCAAGCAGCATCTTTGCAGCGCACTCTTGTATTTGACTGTCTGATTTGAAATATGTCCACAATAATGGAACAGCCTTTTTATGACGACTCGTTTCTCTCTGCTTATGGCCATCCAGGCGCAGCCCTGCCAGACTACAAGCCGCTAAAGCAGAATATGAACTTGAACTTCTCCGATTCATATCGGAACTCAAACTTCAAGTCACAGCACCTGCGCGCCGACAGTGATTTCTATTCGGCCGGAACGGCGGACGTGGGCTCACTGAAGCTCGCCTCTCCGGAACTGGAGCGACTGATCATCCAGAACAGCAACGGGGTCATCACTACAACACCGACACCTACCCAATACCTTTTCAACCGCGGGATCACAGAGGAGCAGGAAGGCTTTGCTGACGGTTTTGTGAAAGCGCTGGACGACCTACACAAGATGAACCAGATGGCTCCTCCAAACGTGTCCATCGGTGGCGTTGCCTGTGGCATTCCCGGTGGTGTTGTCTGCTCGGCTCCGGCCTCGGTGTTCGGCTCATCCATGCAGTCAGAAGCGCTCGAGTACACCACCCTGGGAAGCTGCACCACGAACCCCAGTCTGTCCTCTGCAGCTGGTGCCAGCTATCCCTCCACTACTATCAGCTACCTGCCGCACCACCAGTACCACCAGCATCCCCAGGCCATTGCACACGGATCTCACCATTTCCAGCACTCCCTGGCCAGTGCGGGCATCCACTCGCAGCGGTTCGGCGGATTGAAAGAGGAGCCTCAGACAGTCCCAGACATGCTGAGCAGCGACGGGTCTCCGCCGATGTCCCCCATCGATTTGGAGAACCAGGACCGGATGAAAGCGGAGCGCAAGAAACTGAGGAACCGGCTCGCAGCGTCAAAGTGTCGAAGGCGCAAGCTGGAGCGCATTTCTCGTCTGGAGGACAAGGTGAAAGTTCTGAAAACAGACAACGCCGGACTGTCAAACACGGCTTCTGTACTGCGGGAGCAGGTGGCTCAACTCAAACAGAAAGTCATGACACATGTGAGCAGTGGCTGCCAGCTCATGTTAGCGCCCAAAGTAAAGTCCTATTGAAGAAACAATGCACTTTTTTAAAAAAAAACACTGGACAATAACTGCACTGACAATGAACAATGTCTTTATACATTGTCTGAGGACTGGACCATTCTGGTTTCTATGGCTGAAAGAGACTAAAAACAAACACTTAGGGCATTTTTGAATAAGTTTTTAAAAGTGTCGTCTTGGCTTTGCCTGTTTACATTTTACTTTAATTGCGATCTGTGATACATTCTTATGTAAGTTATTTGTGTTTCTCAGGTTGAGCCTGATAAGCCTGTTTTTTTTTTTTTTTTTTACTTGTACAGTATATATTTAAGTAAATGAAAATATGGAACTAAGACATGTGTGGTGTTGTTTCCTATTGAGGTTGTGTATTTAAAACGGCCACCTCTAAGGGTTACTACGACAATTCTCGTTAACACAACCACACGGTTGTCAATGATCTCTTCTGGTCAGCAGTTCAGTTTACAGCAGCAGCAGCGTAGGATTGTTTCTCCATTGACGTATACGTCAGTCCATATATGGTCAATTTAGCTTGCAAACGTCACACAACGAGAAGGTTTCCGGGAACTCCCTCCTACATTGCCCGTCAGAAATGCAGCGCTCTCCCCTTTACACCACAAGGTGTGTGTGTGTGTGTGTGTTAATGAAGAGGTTTGTCAATGAGTGGTTTATTCGAGTTAAGGGAGTTTCCCATTCTGCTTTCAATTTCCCAAAACAAGTCGTGAGAGCACTACTTTATGGAAAAATCGTTGAAAAAGTTCCACACAAACATGCAGAATAGAATTTCTCTCGGATGGTTGAGAGATATAGCCTAGGTTGAAATTACAAGAATTACTGTCAACAAAAGCTGGCAGAAATACATGTTGGGGAGTAGCGGTGACACAGTATATGTAGTAGAATCCACACAATACTGCCATTACCAAATAATAACCAATGTATAAACTATGACAAATCAAGATTATTTTATCTGAAGAGTGATACATTATTTTATTTTTTTTTACTTCAGTAAATAAGACAACACTGTGGTTACGGAGGTGAATGCGAGAAAATAATGTCTTGTCAATACACTGGAAAGGATTTTTTTTTTTTTTGGAATTCCAGTGAGATACATCCCCTAAATCGTGAGAATTATCAGGAGTTGGGACAGTCATGCGGGTCTGATAACTCATATCCAACAACCCAATCTTTCCCAATGAGCCACAATGCCAGGTTGTTGTGCTGAGTCACAATAACTCCAGCATTAACCAAGACTTCAGAGCCTTGTGACGTGATCAGATCCTCAGCTGGGCACATGGCTGATACATCAAGTTAATCCCAAAAAATGTCTGTTGGCATAATACTTCTAAAATTATAAAGTCATCAACTAGTAGGCACCAAGAACAGATTCAAGGAAGAAGTTGGGCACCACCAAGAGGTCACACGGGGAATGACTTTCACAATATATTTTACAGCATTCTGCTGCATTTGTCAAACAAAAAAAAACCACTTAGTCACAAATTCCACACTGGTTTAATAAAGATGGTAGCAAATTATTAAATTACAGCAAGGAAAAAAACCAATACTTTTTTTCTGAAAAGGGAACAAAACAACTATAGTTTCAGTGCTTGAGACTATGAGGTCGCCCCACCAATTGTACACTGGACGTACAAAGATAAAAGACTTGCAACAAAAGATTTATCTAACGACTTTTAGAATGTATTTGGGTTTATTAATACATTAGATTGGACGCCATGAGATACTGCTTCACAGGGACACCTCATCCGAAGGCAAGTGCTTCAGTTAGAAGACCTTCACATTTACTGCTTGGAGAAGTAGTCTTTGCTCTTGTCGACGTCAGGGATGATGGTGTCACTGCCAGGTTTCCAGCCAGCAGGGCACACTGTGTGTGGGGGGGGAGGGAGCAGGGACAAAGTTTACCACGAGGCATAACGAAGAGACATTGAACTTTGCATACCTTGAGCACAAAGTACATGTGGGAAAACCCAGGAGGATAAACCAATAGTGCACGTCTACGTCCACACACTAAACCCTTCAGGTCAGTTTACAGCTACAGGCAACCTCATTTAAAAATGTTCTAACTTATTACATCACGGATGAAAATGCAACAACAATAACTAAAGCACGATGCAATAACAAATCTATGGCAGATGAACCACTTTAGCTTTCAACCAACACCTAACTTCATAACCTGTTTATCACACTTAAAAAAAGAAAGAAAGGGAAGAGCAGTTACTTATTAAATTACTTGGAGCTGATGCTAAGGGCACCAACATAAATGCATTTAGTTACAAATGACTGATTTGTCCTGTACAGAGAGCTATAACAAAAACAGCGACGAAACTATGCATGTAATATTTGAGTGCAAGGGTTATATTAAACTGAAGCAAGGGGATGTTACTCACCCTCTCCATGTTTGTCAGTGTGCTGGAAGGCCTGGACCAGGCGCAGAGTCTCATCCACGGAGCGACCCACAGGCAAGTCGTTGATGGTGATCTGCCTCAAGATGCCCTTGTCGTCAATCACAAACAGACCCCTGAGAGGCACAAAGTACGGTTAAAGTATTGCACGACATTTCTTTACATTGGTAACTTGTGTCCCAAGTGCAAGTAACTTGCACGAGCATGTGTGGCATACTGGCCGAGGTGGTATGCGTATGGGTTAATGCTCTTGTGTAAGACACAAATAAGTACATTGGGATGCTGAAATGTATCCTGGCTCTCCAAAGCAAGACGTTTCATAGCCGGGAACAATCATCACATCTGCATTCTTCAGTAGCTCTGTGTTCTCAGTGCTTAAGTCATTGTAGTAGTAGTGGTACACAAACTGTCTGCCTCACCTGTATGCAATGCCGTCGTCCTCTTTCAGCACGCCGTAGTCTCTGGAGATGCTCTTGGTGAGGTCCGCCACAAGGGGGATTTTCATGGTACCCAGACCTCCCTGCTTCCTTGGTGTGTTGATCCTGCAGGGGGAAAATACAATATAAAATGGCAAATCAAAAACCCATTTTATAGGCCACCAACCTGACAAGACAGCATTACTTTTACTGAAAGAATGTAACTCCCATCACCAAAGAGCGTCTTGTGGTATTTTACGGATTGTAGTTATAAAAGTAAGGTTACGTTACAAACGGAGGACAAAGTAGTCTTCAAAAGCTAATTCAAAAGTGTGGAATGCTTCCAAGACTTCAAGCAAAAGACATACGTGTGTATAAAATGTTTTAACTCATGCTGCTAAATAAAAAAAATAAATAAAAAAAAAAAAAAAACACCTGTGGGAAAGTTAAAACTTTTTTTCTTTTCTTTTTAATTGATGCTATCAATAAGTGATGCTTCCTTACAACCTACTAAGACAAGACATCAGAAGGCAGTCCAACTGGGGCAACATTTCCACAAAATCAGACAAACCAAACAACATATTTAAACTCCAAAACTATTTACTACACCTCAAATTGTACAGGTGCAATTAATAAGCCCCATTTCCTCACTGTTCTTATTCCCTTTCAGTTAGTGCAGTTTGATTCAGAGACCGTTACCTCTTAAAACTTATCAGGACTATGCAGAGAAGCACAGTGACGGGGGCTAAACTGATAAGCTGGGTGGGTGTTGCTCCAGACCTTCACTATTAACGGAGTCATTAGAAACTGCCAATTAGGGATGTCCTGATCTTAGTTATTTACCATTCAATATCAACAGAATCCTGATCCAATATTTATATTTCCCTGGATACCATGGCTGCCCAGCGCACACAAATGTTAAACTAAGCCTGGATCAAAAATTGTTAACACCAACTACAGCTTTCATTCAATGGATTCCTTGTGTGTTTTTTAGTGTCCAATAGCTTTTATGGTTGTTTTTTTTTTCATAGAGTCAATGTATTGTGTGGTATTTGTAGAGAGACCCGTATTGTTGTTGTTGTAACAAGAATAATTTTCTTTTTCAAAAACAGTAGTACTTAAAAAAGGCACAGTTCACTTGCAAAATAATGACTGTTAAAGCAGCTCTGCTTAATCCATTTGCTGACACGTGTTGGCTGCGTGGATGTTATTTCAAAACAGTTGGCCCTGCGTACAATCACATGGATTACAGTGAAACTCAAGCCATGATTTCCCTTCAGTTAGCAGGAATTCTCACCATGCCAAGTGACTGAAGTGAGAGTCCACGGAGCAGCCGATAACCTCGCAGCCGATCCGGTGGAACTCCTCTGCCCTGTCGCTGAAAGCCACGATCTCAGTGGGACACACAAATGTGAAGTCCAGGGGGTAGAAGAAGAAGACAACATACTTCCCTGAAAAGCACAGAAGGAAAAGACGAGACAATTCTGATCAACCCATATTAGATATAACATCAAATCTAGTAAGTGATAGTGAAGAAAACTGGGCTTAAATATACTGCAAATACAACGTGTTTGACAAGCGCAAACTCCTCAGAGATAGTTAACAAATGTGCAAATACTTCTACTACCAGTGGTGCACACTGGTCTATGTGAAATAACTTAGTTACCTTTGTAGTCGGAGAGCTGGATGTCCTTGAACTGCCCATCCACTACAGCTGTGGCTTGGAAGTTTGGGGCAGGCTTGCCAATCTGAGCATTTCCCGAGGACATGGTGGTTATGGGGAATGACTGAGGAAGAGATGGCACATATAGTTAACAGAAAATTCCTGATGCTCATATACCGTCATAGATCAGTTCAGCTGGGTGGAGCTCTGATAGCAGAAACATACTCAACATAATCAAAACGTCTAAACAAACATGACACTTTGACTAAATAGACCAAGTCCCTGAGGCTTAACCAGACACAGGTTTTGCAGCTCTTTGATATTTGGTGCACAGCTCAAAAGCGTATTCAGTTTGGAAAACCACGTAAAGTCACATGCAAGTCATGCTGAGGCTGCAGGGAACAATAGCCTATTAGGAAGCTTACATAACCATGATAAGCAGAAAGCGATGAGGATAATTATTTGATATACTTTATACTTGTATATATATTTTTGAATCACGTTTTATCCTGTGCAGTTATATAGAAATGCAGGATAATCACTTTACACACTAAACATAGTATTGATCCAACCAGGCCTTCACAGCAGCCATGAGGTACTAATTCCTTTAAATAGCTAGCTACAGTTTGGTAGTAACTGAAAAACTAACGTTACAACGAGTGCATATACATACATTATTTGATTGCCCTTGTTATAATTCAAAACTAGACAAAAGCTAACAATCCCTTGTCGTCTTCAATGATGTATAGATATATACGCCAGTAGCAGACATTGATTGATCAAAGTTCAGCGCTGTAGGTCAAAGCTTTACAATTAAAATTAGTTTGTCAAATGACGTGGTGGCAACTAACGTTAATGTTGAACAAAGCGAAGGGGCAGTGACCAGTCTCTCCTGCAAGCTGCAGCACAGGGACAAAGAAAGAGCCAGAAACAGGCCCAAATACTTAAGAAGGAGGGGAGCAACTGACCCGCACTGCCTGGTTAGCTTAACGTTAGCTTTATGTAGTAACGTTAAACCGGGTTTTTTACGTTCTCTCTGTTCCAGGCCAAACATGTGCTGCTCTGCTCGAGCTGTGCAGACACAACAGGAACTTTTAACAGTAAAGAGTCAAACGAATGCACAATTTGCGACTCACCTGTCTTTACGTAAAGCCGAGTAGAAGTTGGCAGAGCGAAGGTCTGTTGCTGGCAGGAGGAGCGCACGCAAAGGAGGGACGGTTGAGTGCAAGAAGTAGGCAGGGCCAGCTGTGGCCTCCGGAAGTGAAATAACGATTTTCAAACTAAAGGTTAATAGGGTATCTTAGACTTGAATTCCGTAGGCCTACATTAGCATCAAACATAACTTGGGACATTGCTCTCCAATACACTTGGCAGTGGTGAAAAGCAGTGGTGTAAGAAATACACTGACATTTTACTAAAGAGGAACACCACCTAAACTAAGAATTCCAATATGTTATTTCCATGGACTAGGGCAATTCAATTACAATATGAGCTACTCTCTCTCTCTCAAAAGCCAGAAACCAGAGAAGCAATTGTGATGTCATCAAGTATAAAGTCTGCTCCATAGACAATGAATGGGAGACTGATTTTGTGGACACGTTTGTTATGTTACACACTCTTGTCATTCTGAACAAACCACGTATCAGTTTTCCCACAATCCATGTGTGAATGAGAACAAATATTCAAATGCATCAAAAACATGTATGTTCTCCACATCGACTTCCGGCAGCACCTACAGTATCCCAGTATGTCAATTCCTTTATATTCTTCTCACTGAACATCTGTTTCTTTCCAGAGGTTTTGTGGATTAGTTTCTAAATGATGCAGGCTTATATAAGGATACTTACCTGGAAGAACAGAGTTTCATCAAACTCTCCTTCACTGTTGTAAAGTCATGTTATATCCATGACAATGGAGGGAAATATTTTCTGACATCTTTTTTCTTTGGGGTCAAAGGACATAGTTGTGACAGTATGCATCCATTTTGTGTCTTAGGGTTGTTTTATGTTGGACACTTTTTGTTGTTGGTACAATAGCAATTACCTCAGTCCCACTATTTATGTCTTTTCAGAAAATGGCGCAACCAGTGTGAGTGCTTATCAACTAATTTCGCTAATCTTTTCCATGAAACCTGTTGGGTTGTTCGAATAGTTTTCCTTTAAACTTTACGAAACTATCATTAAAATGGCATCTTAGTAGTTTCTTGTACTATATCTGTAACCAAAATCGTTTGAAGGCCTGTTATGATGATAATGACATTTTAACAAACATTTGTACATTTTGTATGAGAGTTATTACTAGTAATACTTCATTAAGTAGTGCAATTTTTTTTTTTATCCCTTACTCTGTCTTTTGGATTTCAAAAGCTGGTTATTGTTATATTATAATAAATGTATAACATCCTCTTCTAAAACATTTTGGTTTTCCTTTGTTATTTCCTCAACCCCTCCTTTCCTGTCTTTCAGCTTTTAAACATTAAATTATTTTCCACTGAGGCGCATGTGCTGTGTGATGTGAAGTGATGTGTTTTTGGGACAGTCCACTTGATGGCAGTGCATTTCTGTTATCATGATGCAAATAGAGTTGCACCAGCTCACATGACTTCTGACCCCAGTGACATTTATTTACATTGTGGTAAAAACCTTCATTTGTTACTTTTCTTCTTGACCTTTTAAAGTCAAATGCTAACACTTGCCTCTATTTGGCAATGCACTGAATGCAGCATTCTTTAAATATAGTTGTGTTAGATTTGAATACAACACAAGTGATCTAAATGCTTATATATACAGTACTGTGCAAAAGTTTAGGCAGGTATGAAAAAATGCTGTAAACCAAGAATGCTTTCAAAAATGGAAGTGTCAATAGTTTATTTTCATCAATTAACAAAATGCAGTGAATGAACAGAAGAGAAATCTAAATCAAATCAATATTTGGTGTGACACCCTTTGCCTTCAAGACAGCATCAATTCTTCTTGGTACACTTGCACAAAGTTTTTGAAGGAACTCGGCTGGTAGGTTGTTCCAAACATCTTGGAGAACTAACCACAGATCTTTTGTGGATGAGGCTTCCTCAAATCCTTCTGTCTCTTCATGTTATCCCAGACAGACTTGATGATGCTGAGATCAGGGCTCTGTGGGGGCCATGCCATCACTTCCAGGACTTCTTGTTCTTCTTTATGCTGAAGATAGTTCTTAATGACCTTGGCTGTATGTTTGGGGTCGTTGTCCTGCTGCAGAATAAATTTGGGGCCAATCATACGCCTCCCTGATGGTATTGCATGATGGATAAGTATCTGCCTGTATTTCTCAGCATTGAGGATACCATTAATCCTGGCCAAATCTCCAACTCCATTTGCAGAAATGCAGCCCCAAACTTGCAAGGAACCTCCACCATGCTTCACTGTTGCCTGCAGACACTCATTATTGTACCGCTCTCCAGCCCTTGGGCGAACAACCTGCCTTCTGCTACAGCCAAATATTTCAAATTTTGACTCATCAGTCCAGAGCACCTGCTGCCATTTTTCTGCACCCCAGTTCCTATGTTTTCGTGCATAGTTGAGTCGCTTGGCCTTGTTTCTATGTCGGAGGTATGGCTTTTTGGCTGCAACTCTTCCATGAAGACTTCTCCGGACAGTAGATGGGTGTACCTGGGTCCCACTGGTTTCTGCCAGTTCTGAGCCGATGGCACTGCTGGACATCTTCCGATTTCGAAGGGAAATAAGCTTGATGTGTTTTTCATCTGCTGCACTAAGTTTCCTTGGCCGACCACTGCGTCTACGATCCTCAACGTTGCCCGTTTCTTTGTGCTTTTTCAAAAGAGCTTGAACAGCACATCTTGCAACACCAGTCTGCTTTGAAATATTTGTCTGGGAGAGACCTTGCTGATGCAGTATAATATACTATAATTGGTTGATCATACACCTGACTACAATCCTACAAAATCCCTGACTTTTTGCAAGTACCTAAGAATTGATGCTGGTTTGAAGGCAAAGGGTAGTAAAACCAAATATTGATGTGATTTAGATTTTTCTTTTGTTCGCTCACTTTGCATTTTGTAAATTGATAAAAATAAACAATCATTATTTATATTTTTGAAAGCATTCTTAGTTTACAGCATTTTTTCCACACCTGCTAAGACTTTTGCACAGTACTGTATATGCAAATATTCAGTGGAATAATTAACCCCCCTGGCTTTTATTTGTAAATTGTCCCAAGAGGTCAGATTTGTTCACCTGAAGCTCTGTTGGCATAGCCTTGTAACTGTAAAGGCATAGCCTCAGTGCTTTTATTTTGGAAACACACCGCATCGGGAATGTGTGGACAGCTACTTCCGCTAAGATTGTCAGTGTCTAAAACTGATGTGCTGAGGCAGTCTGTTCAAGCTTTTAGGTAAATTAACTTTTCTCTATAATTGATTATTGAAGTTTGGTTTCTAGTCCAGGGCGTAGGATGTGTAGCTAGTCTCTGTTTCGCTCAAATTGACATTTAATTTGAGCTAGCATGCAGCTAACGTTAGCATGCTTCCAAAGCTAAACAAAGGGTGCAACAGAGTTATCCTAAGTTAGCTTTTATAGCTTTACCTCATATATCTATGGCTTTAACTTACAAGATGCTTCAGCCACATGCACTTTTATAAGTAGTCGATTGCGTTTTGCTCAAAGAGATGTTAAAATGCGAACAATACAATTAGAAATGGAGACGTTTCTCTACAGCAAACAATGTTACAAGTTCCATTCCACAGCTTTAAAGAGGACATAAAACACTAGATGTAGCTAGCTAGCATCATTTACAAGATGTATTCCCACTCTAAAAAAAGTAAAGGTTTAACACTGTCAGTGAAACTGGATTAAAATAATAAGTCATCTAAGTTACATTTTTCAAAGGTGTAGCTCCATCTTGTCCTAGTGTAGCCGGTGGCGTCATGGGGTTGTTTGGTTTGGAAGTCCTACATTTGTGGTCACATTATACCGCTTTCACACCGAGGGCTCAACCAGGGTTGACTTTGTGTTTAAAAGTGTTAACCCACAATCGAGTCTGGGTATTGCAGGAAAGTTACACTTTTATTTAGCATTTTGGAAGCTAAATTCATGTCATCACTTTTTAACACCGTACATTAATTCATTGATATTCTTAATTTATATAATCCTCTTCCATTCGTGTACCCAGGATCCGCAGAGTCAACTTTATCATCCCTCAAAATAAACCCCCACACATTATCAGCACTCATGGATTCACCAGGTAGGAGGCACTGTTATGAATGAGCTACCAATAATTACATTATTTTTTAGGTTGCATTGTTACAAGAGCCTGAGCTTGTTCATTTAAGTTCATTGGTCATAACCATGATTAGACCTCGGTCGTAGTATCATTTTAATTTGATTCTTTATAGAGGTTGCTTCTGCTATCACGTACATTCATTCAATCATGGGTGGCCAACGCCTCAGTTTTGAGTGCCACAGCAATCTCTGGCCTCAAGTTACTTTACAGAACGTTGATCCCAAGTTTCTTGCAGTGTGATACAGATGTGCTACAGATTTAAAATTTTGGAAAAAGAGAGAACTGGTATTGGATCGGTACTCTGTATCAGCAGATAACCTGAGTTTAGGTATCTGAATTTTTATCAGGAGAGAAAAAGTTGTATTGGTGCATTGCTATTAATTTGTGTTCATTGCAACTCACATTGTTATCAAATCTTGACATAAGTAAAGGTTGTCGAGTCTGTCGCTAAGTGGCAATATCTTAATCAGCCCATAACAAAACAAGCTTCAGGTTTGTTCTTTTTGTTTGTTAGAGACACTGACTGAAGATCTCATATTTAATTCTGTGATGACAAACTGCCATCTGGACTTCCCCACAGCAACCCCGCAGCCAGTCATATGTGAGGTCTGTGGTACGTACTTCGAGACACGACGAGGGCTCTCCAGCCACGCACGCCTCCATCTACGTCAGCTCGGTGTGACGTCGTCAGAAAGCAGCGGTGCTCCCATTGAACTCCTCTACCAGCTCGTCCAGGAGAGAGGTGACTCTCTCCCTGATTTCAAAGCAGACTCCTCTGCACCTGGGACGGCCACTCTCAAAAAACCATCGAAGCAGGAGTCCAGGACACCTTCAGCACCAGAGGACAGGAGTGACTTCTTAAAAGCAGGGAGTAGAGTCATGACAACTCCGCAAAAGCTGCATCAACAGGAATCTCCAGCCAGACTGAAAGAGTCACCAATTGTTCTTCTCCACTCGCCCCCCTCTGGTCTTAGGCTGGGTGAGTCTAGAACAAGTGAAGGCAGCAGCTCATCATCAAAGCACAAAACCACAGCCAAGCCAAAGTGGGCGCCGCTGGCGACTGACGCCCCCATCACCTTAGGTACGGCTGAATTCTGAATCAATGTTTTAAAGAAATGTTGGCAGTATTGAGGGGAGTAGCTGTGTGTGCAAGATGGAGCTAAAACGCCCAGGTACCTTATGTGATTATATAACCACTGATAGCAGGTAGTTAGTCATGTAACAGTTGTTTTAATAACGTTAGCATGACAGCATTGTCTCATTGAGACTGAATTCCTCATCATTTTCTTCATTCTTGCAGCTTCAGACACTAACAATGAGGTCCATGTGTGCCAACTTTGTGGCTGCTGGTACGGCACACGCAAAGGCCTGTCCGGTCATGCTCGGGACCATCTGCGCCAGATTGGAATCCCTGACAGCGACATTAAGGGCAGCCCGATTGATTTGCTTTACAAGATCATGGAGGAGGAGGACCTCAAGCCCATCGGCAGCGCGAAACGGGAGCAGCTCACCTCAAACGATCCCCCTAGATCCTCCTCTAAACGACCCTGCAATCAATCCTCTCCACCTGTGTCTCCACCCAGCAAGCAGCCTAAATCGTCAGAGGACTTTACCTGTATTCTGTGCGGGGAGGAGTTTGAGAATCGTAAAGGCCTGGCCATCCATGCACGTGCTCACCTGCGTCAGATCGGAGTGGTTGACCTGCAGGGGAAAATCTCTGCAATTGACACCGTCCAGGAACTGGTCAGCAGTGGCATGCTAGAAGCCACACACTCTCCCAAAACATCTGCAGCACTATCTCCAGCCCCGTTTGCCTCCACATCGCTCTCCTCAAGCCCTGCAAAATACATCCGGTCTCCTGTTAACAGGGCTCCAAAGGCTAAGAAAGGCTTTCGGCTAGCAGTGGACCCCCTTCATAGGAAGCCCAAGCCTGAGCCTTTGGAGATTGAGGTGTCTGTTCAGCCGAAGGGATCCAGCACTAACAGCAACTCTCCCACACAGAAGTCCGCTGCTGCTTCAAAGCCTGTCAATGCAGGTAAAACAGAGAGTCATTATTCTGAATTAGTTGTTGGCAAATGCTAGTTTTTTTGGTTATGACATGCTCCAATTGAGTTTTTGATTCATACTCTCAGCAGCTGTGATATACCCCATTTTTTCCATGTATTAATTTGTTTGTTTGTATATGTACACCAGATATTGTGTATTCATCCTCTTTATTTCACTTCCACCATTTCCCAGTGTCCTTCACAGATGTACAATCCCCGCCAACAGTTCTTTGTGATTTCTGTGGCCAGCTGTTTGAGACTCGCAAAGCTCTGTCATGCCACGCCCGTGCCCATCTGCGCCAGCTCGGCCTCAGCTGGTCGATCAAAACGTCGCCGATTGATCTCCTCAAAGAGGTCATGGTTCATGGTGAAGAAGGCAAGAAAGGGTCATCAGGCAAAGCCACGTGGACCCCTCAAGGCTCTAGAAGGTCCCTGGACAGCCTCCGGTCAGGGGAACCAGCCACCAACCCTTCCACCTCACCTCTTGATTATTCCATGAAAGAGAAATCCCCCCCTGGCAAGAGTGGAGCCGCCCACCCCGGTAAGACATTAACACCACAGGCTAATTATGTCAGTTTAACAACCATGTTGTTTTATGATAGTGAGCCACGTTGTTGTACTCTGTGACATGTTTCTCATTAACTAAGATGAACAAGGACACTGAGTCAATCCTACATGAACTACATAAACTGCCCTGGTGCCATAAATACTCACTAGAACACCAAATGTTTTACACAACTTTTACCTCAACAGGAAAATGGCAGTATTGGTATTGCTCTGCTGATACTCTAACTGATTCTACCCGCATGCACAAACGTTCTGTTAGGTGAGATATAGTCTCACATTGCCGGACCTACTGTATCTCTATAGCGATGTGGAGTAAGGTCTGGCTACACCAGAGATACATTCTAAGATAGAAGAAAAAACAGTATCTGGGTTGTTTGCATTTATTTTAAACCAATCACAACGCCTTGGACAGCGCTAAGTTCCAGACGCAGTCATGGGGAGAAACTTGTTTTGGTGGAACATTTGCACCCCGCAAAAGAAAACGCCACATACAATATTTAATAAAGTTAACTGTTCACACAATACAGCAACGTGAGCTATTTAAATTAGCTGGATATACATGGTTAAATGTGATTTGCTCTTAGCAGTGCACAAAACTATTCCTGGAACTCACTTGAACTGGTAATACATGTCTAATCTGTCACTGGTAATGTAGATTCTGATCCTTGTTCCAAAATCTCTCATCTTTGTGTCAGACACGTCCTGTGAGCTTTGTGGGTTTGAGTTTGAAAACCGCAAGGCGCTGGCCAGTCACGCGCGGGCCCACCTCCGACAGCTGGGAATTATTGAATGGAAGGCAGATGGAGCTAGTTCGCCAATTGAACTCCTCAGTGATTTGATGCGGAGGGACCCAGCCAAGGTAGCAGCAATAACCAGACGCTATCGTATGGGAGACCTTTACATCAAGAAGGTGGGCTGTGCTCTAAAATATGCTTAAAATACTTCCTATTCAGATTTGGATACACGCAAACAATGTATTAAGCAGTGCCAATTTTACTTTACTGTATATTCATTTTCTTTCAGTCCCAGAGAGGTGCTGCGTCGCCCTCTCGGTCCACAGACTCTGACTCTGTCCCCGGCAGCAGCCTGAAGCCTTCAGTGGGCAGAGAGAACTTAGGTGTAACTGCCAGCTCATCCAGACACTCTCACAGCCACGTACGGACTATTGCAGCCCACGGCCCCCCCAGTGTGCGCTTCCCAAGGGGTGAGAGATGAAACTAGCTGGAAACAGATTTACTGTAATTGATGAAAAAACATTTAGATTGGTTTCTGTTCCGTTACTCTATTTCCTTTCTGTGTGGTTTCAGGGGTCCATCCACCAAAACATGTTGTGCCTTCAGGGGAAGAAAATCAGGGCACCAATCTCCAGCAGCCATCACGGTCTGGCAGCATCCCTGCTATGCTGCCAAAGCCTCCGCTAACACCGCTGGTCAAACTGGTGGGCAAAGTCTACTCCCTTCAGTGCAGGTCAGTCTATGAAGTACAAAATATAAATAATCACATTCCCCTTGGATTCAGTGAATAGTGTTTAGAGTAATAGACCAATTTTCAGCAGCTTGCATTGTCAAGTATTAAAAATAAATCTTTATTTTTTTTCAACATTTTTGCCATTATTAGGTAGAACTCAGTAGAGAAGTGACAGAAAATGAGGGGGGGGAGGAGACGGGGATGACATTAGAGGTCTGCAAGCCCGTCGGGACCCGACAGACCTGACGGGCTGAGTCCATTTGAGCCGGGTTCTGGCCTTTTTTTTTTTTTTTTTTTTTTATTTATAGACTGGGCTTGGGTCAAACTCAGGCTCATATAACTTCTCTCCTTTCATTGTGCCCATATGTGCTGCAGAGCACACAGTGAGGAAACATGACTGAGAGCTATCCCACCACAGCAAAAAGGATAAGTGTGTCTCCCCATTAAAAGACGCTGTGCGCAATTCATTGATTATTCAAATCTCCAGACATGCCTATTATAAATGTATCTCTTAGTATTGTGTTTGTGTGCATCAGAGAGAGAGAGAGCGCGCTTTAAGCCCCTGACACACCAACCAGACGGCCAACCCTCGGCAGAAAAGGCAGTTGGACTGATCAGTCTCCCCGAGTTGGTCAAAAAAGTGCCTCAGAACACACCAAGGCGGCTTGTTCAGAATACTAAGTTACTAAAAGAGTACTAAAATAGTTCACCGAAACGTGTTTCTGAAAACATTTTAAGCGAGAAATAGGCCATGCAGTTGCTGAATCTGTCTTCATTTCAGATCGACAAAGGTCAGTTTAAAAGATTTCCCGCACCTCATTTTCGGGTTAGCACTCTACCAATCAGATTGGTCATTTGAGTCCGACTGCTGGCAGTGCCCGCCTTCCGATTCAACATGTCAAATCAGCCAAAATGAAGGCCGACAGACGACGGCACGGAACACACCGAACAGACTTGAGTCACTGACCTCGCCTGACTGTCTGACAGACGATTATTGGGTTAGTGTGTCACGACCTTTAGAGAGAGCTTAAAGCAGGATTTATGCTTTTGCAGAGGCTCCACGTAGAGCTTTTGCTGTAGCCTACATAAGTGGCCTGAAGTTTATACCTGTGCGTTGGTGTGTGCATCGATCTCTTTAACAGAATAGCAGGGCCGGCGGCGTGTGTGGTAGAGCGAGTGAGAGAGAGATGGTGGTTAGCTTCGGAGCGAGTACTGACTCTGGAGTCATAGTGAGAGAAACAAAGTGTCTCCCCTGTGCTTTCTGACCACTGTTGGAAATCTGTAGCAGGAAAAGTTAACTGTCCTTGATTTCATGTTGTTTATGGAGAAGGAGAACCCGGAAACGAGTAGGGGGAAATGCAAAGCTACCACGCCATAGGGGTGGGAATCACCAGAGGCCTCATGATATGATATCATCACGATACTTATGACACGATACGATATTATTGCGATTTTAAACATATTGAAATATTCTGCGATATATTGCAATTAATTTCCTTTTTTCCAACTTCAAATTTTTCCCAATTTTAAATTATGTCCCCAAAAGGAAACTCTATCAACATCTGTTTTATCAGAAAATGCAAAATGGAATTGTCAAGCAAACAAACTGACCAACACATATATAATAAAAGATTGTTACTTGGCGTCTGTGTATCGATACAGTATTGCCACGGAAAATATTGCGATACTATGCTGTATCGATTTTTTCCCCCCACCCCTACCAAGCCACAACTACGGCGTAGAGTCTGGGGTAGGATCCGTATCTCCACGTACATACCCACTGCGTCGATTTGATGCAAAAGCATACATTGGCCTTATAGGACAATTCCAGCGCAAAATGAACCTAGGGGTTAATAACATATGTGTACAGAGTCAACCGTTCTCTGGGATCTGTTTTCATGCTAATCGAATGCGTCTCTAGCTTGAAACAAGCTAGCGCAAACCGGTGATTAGCTTCTAACGGTAGCCATCAGGGCACAGGGTGAATCGCTATTTCTACACCACTAAAAAGGCTCAAAATAGCACCACACTTCAACGGTAGCATAATGAGGGTCCCTTCATGTAAACCGAAGCATTGAGAACTTTGTAAGTGTACAGCCAGTTTATTAAAAAGATAGATTATAAAGACAGTAGCGTTCATGTATACATGCGGGCGCCATCTTGGAAAACAGTCATGAACAGTCGAACCACGAACCAGCCGTGCAACCAGTAACCAGTAACATAGCTCAAACACGGCGTTCGTGGTTCAACTGGTGGTGCTATTTTGAGCCTTGTTAGTGGTGTAGAAATAGCGATTTACCCTCTGCCCCAAAGGCTAATCACCGGTTTGCGCTAGCTTGTTTCAAGCTAGAGACACATTCGATTAGCATGAAAACAGATCCCAGAGAACGGTCGACTCGGTACACATGTTATTAACCCCTAGGTTCATTTTGGAATCACAATTCCGGCGCAAAAAAGTGATTGGTATCGGTCTCTGGCTAAAAAAATGCTTTGTTGACCTGGGGCTGGGTCAGTGCTTGGAATTTTTTTATAAACTAGCTCTATTTTCAATGCTTGTTTATGCACTCTGACACCTTATTTACTTTCAAGGTACGTGTCTTTTATCTTGAAAAATTATAATTTGTACCTCAAAAACTGTTTTCCAGATTAATTATGAATTGTGATGTTAATATATTATGTTGTTACTATTGCGTAGAAACAGAATTCTTCACAACTGCTTATTGGCTGGAGTTAGAAAAACAGTTAAATGTATTCATGTTAACATTAGTTTATTGAAAGATTAAAAGGGTTTTCTTTTTCACTGTCAGACACACACACACACACACACACACACACACACACACACACACACACACACATACACACACAGACATGTTTGTTTCACTATCTTTGTGGGGACATGACATAATGCATTCCCTAGCCCCTTACCCTAACCTTAACCATCACAACTAAATGCCTAACCTTAACCCTTACACTCACCCTAACCATAACCTAATTCTGACCCTAATCCTAAAACCAAGTCTTAACCCTCAAACAGCCCTTTAACCTTGTGGGGTGCAGCATTTTGGGCCCCACAAGGCTGTGCAGACCCCACAAGTATACTGTATTCCCCGGTTTTTGGACCCCACGAATATAGTAAAACAAGCACACACACACACACACACACACACACACACACACACACACACACACACACACACACACACACACACACACACACACACACACAATTACACAGACCCACTGTTGATGAGGTGATGACGTTCACATACATTACGTTTCTTTGTTGAGCTTCACATAGGCTTACATTTAAAATTACATTTGGGGATACACTAGCAACATTGAAGCTCTGTTGTTAAATTACATTGTCAAGAAATTGGTGTACCTCATGTAATGCAGTTAAGATCATATCCCCCTCTCTGTGCTGCTGTTCAGGTTCTGTGAAGAAGTTTTTCATGGACCTCAGTCTGTTCAAGAGCGGTGGATCATACACCTGCAGAAACACATCCTGTCGCTGGGCTACAAAGGCAAAGCATCTCCTCCTGCTGCACCAGTGGCAGCTCCAGCACTTGTCCATCCAGTAGCTGTCTAGTCCACAAAGTATTTCTGTAATGCACACTAAACATCATTTTATTTCAAACTTCATCATTTTCAAATGTCACAACGAAGTCGAGAAGAAGCCTTTATGTCTATTTTGAGGCAACAGATCAGTCAGAAACGTGCAAATTAGACGTTCCTTTTTTGTCCTAAAGAGGGCAAGCTTGAGCCATATGAGGGAGCAGCAGCAGCAGAAGGTAATCCACTCAGGTAAAATCCACCCGAAACAATAGATCGCAATTCTGATCACTAGAAGTTTTTAGAAAATATCCAAAGATAGTTCAGCCCTCATTTTGATGGTCAGTGCTTTCTTCCTGCTCATAAATCCTACCATTTGTGTAGATGTTGTAAATGTGTTGGAATGCCATTCAATATTTGTCATCAGCACATTTCATGTCCCATACGGATAGAATGATCCTGATCAATGATTTTCTCTTTTTGTTTTTGTCCTACTGAGTAGACTGGTGTGGTCGCCATTTCACTGTGATATAGTATATCTCCTTTATATGCTTTTGAATTGTATGTATTTTTAAGAATTTTTCTATAAATCTGGATGGATTAAACTGTTTCTCAAACACTGATAGAAGAAAGTTAGACACAGAATTTGTACCCAACTTGTGACAACTTTGTTGGAAAAAAAAAAGGTTATCAGTAATTTAATGTCCTGAAAATCAAAGCCTCAGCCGTCTTGACCATAGAGACACTGTGTTTCCGTTATTGCCATTTTCTTCAGGTATAACTGCAAGTTTAGTTTTTGTATTAATTATTTTCTATTGTCAATGTATGTGAAAGGATTGTAACTTAACTTTAAAACTGATACCTCCCTGACTTTCTCGGTTGCCTATAACAGCATGTGGACTGATTTCTATGTAGAGGACCCCCCCACATACTTCCGGTGCCTTTGCTCGGGGCGTTATCTACCAGACTAAATGGCAACGCAGATTTCGGTGCCACTTAAATGTCTGCGCTGCCCCTCTGGTCCTCCGAAACGAACATAACAGACAAAGAAGCATTACTGCATGTCATGCAAGTTAACATTACACCTGGCAGCAGGTAACGCTAGCCTACCGTTAGCTACTAGCTGGCTTAAACACGGTTTAAATGCTTAAAGCTAAACTGTCTAAAGTGTGGCTGTATTTTACTGCAAAGGATTCCAACAGCAGGACGTGCAGCTGTCTGCAGCTAAAGGCACAGTGTAGCCTAGCTGCGCTTTTTGAGACACCATGGCCACTGCCGGAGTCAGAGAATCAACACAGACTGGGCTTAATGGTGCATTCAATTGCACCTGTTAAAATCATGGTTCATTCATGTGCACCTCCAGAAACTTAACCTATTGTTGTAAATTACCTTTTTGCCATCTAATGTTGTTTACCAGCAATTGACTTGTGAAATAAGTTATAATATTTCAAATAAATTATTTAAATGAAATGAATTTTTCATTTAAATCAATGGACAAATAATGACAAACAACCTGCACTTCACCAGCAGCCACAGTGCTCTGTGTAAGACTTCGATAATACAGGTAGTTTCTCCATATAGCAGTTTCCAAAACAAGCCAATATATTAAACAATGTAGTTCAAGTTGCTTGTTTAGACATAAAACTCTGCCTGTGTCAGATAGATGCTACATAACTGACCACTTGTGAAAACAACTCTTCCTTCTCATGTAAAAACCCTATCATTGTTGTGACTCAGACTTGGTTAACATTTCAAACTTCACACCAGAATCTAATTCCCCCTCATGGAAGAATGTGTGAACAGCACTGTTTTGAATAACTGTCAGTTTCTCCACCGTCTTCGATGCAGATTGCTGCTTTTCTGATGGTGCCTGTAGTCCCTAAAAAAATCCTTTGTTTACACATTCCTTGAAACATGAAGGCTTAATGTTCCTTCTCTGCCATGTTGCATTATAACCGCATCTCCATTTTGTATAAACAACCTCATGCTCACAGTCTGATAAGAGTTCAGTTTTCAAGCATCTTTGTCTTGAAAATGTAAGTCATGAAAATAAAAAGAAGCACATTCAGCATCACATTTATCACCGTGACCTCACCACACAAGTATGTGTTTCTATACTCCTCAGTCCTGAAAGGGTTTCCATTTCATAGACATATTATTGATATGTTGATAAATACAGTATATAGCCATAACTGTGTTGACAAGGGGTCATTAATCTTACTACCTGTCTGGCTTCTGCACTAGGTCCTCCATCCTTTATTGCTCTTCGGTGGAGCTTGAATCCCTCAGCTCACAAAGAGGAACGGCTTAAATTGGTAAACTCTGCACACAACCATAAAGAATAATCTGCCCCGTGTCTGCTCAGATTCTCTCAAAACGTGTGTATGTATGTATGGATATATATATATATATATATATATATATATATATATATATACACATGTAGTTTTTTTACACCTTGAATAGCTGTAAAATACATTTCAAAAAGCATTATTTAAATTGATGCATTACTATACATTTCATTTTTCATTCATTTTTCATTTTATTATTTATCTCAAACAATCAACAATGTTGCAAAAGAAAACAACAAAAAGAAAAATTAAAAACACAAAATAAAACCTAAATAAAACAATCAGAATTTACCAAAAAACTAAAAAAATAATAAAGGATAAGTTCGAGATGGAGCAGGCGGAAGCAAATAGCTTATTTGGTCCTGCCCCTACTTCACAATATATTATTACAAAACAAATAGATATGCAAATACAGCATACAATCTTTCAGGTCTTACAATAACTTATAACAATATACAACAATACCTTTACATTACAATTCCATTCCTGTGTTTCAGCCTATTTTCTGTATTGTTCAAGTAATGATTTTTTTTTTTTTTTTATCTATTTTTGAACTGAATGATATTATGGCTCTGTTTGATGTCATTGTTCAGTCCATTCCATAAGGTCACCCCACAAACTGAAACACACATGCTGTTAACAGCAGTTCGCACAAGAGGTTGTTTGAACATACAATGTCCTCTTAGATGATATCCCCCGTCTCTTTCATTAAACATGCGCGTATGCGCGTATGTTACATGGTAAATTATTTTCTTTAACTTTAAACATAAATTGTGCAGTTTTAAATGTAACAATGTCCATACATTTCAGCAAATGTGAATTAAAAAACAGATGATTAGTGTGCTACACTACATTTCCTTTATCCATTATCCTGATTGCTCTTTTTTGCAATGTGAAAATATTTTGTAAGTTGCTTTTGTAGGTATTTCCCCAAACTTCCACACAATATAACATATATGGTAAAATAAGTGTGTAGTACAGAGTATGTAATGTATTTTGGTTCAATATGTATCTAGTTTTACTCAATATACCAATACTCCTGGCCATCAGTTTGTGGTCAAGTACAACACCCAGAAATGTACTTCCATAGACTCTTTCAATTGTTTCGTTATCAATTACTAATTTAACATCTGTATATATAGTACGATTTCCAAATATCATGAATTTAGTTTTGTTCAAGTTTAAAGATAACTTATTTGACTCAAACCAAAGCTTCAAATACATAAATACTGCAGGTGAGATCAGATTAAAATCTATATGACAGCTGAAGTGTCTCATACAACTTGTTCAGATAAGAAAGAAATGTGTTTTATTCTAAAGAGGGACATCTTTGTCCATGTGTGGTGCAAAGTATATTGAACAGCTGCTGAATGGACCCTCTGTTCTGCAGTGAAGTAGAGAAAACACCTCACAGAAATGCTGAGAAGATGATCTGTAATAACTCTCTATGCAGCATAACACAATTTCTGTCTCCACCATAGACCGTACATGGTCTCCACTCTCCTCTGTCTCTGCTATATATTCATGTCACAGTGATGATCTCTCTTTCTCTCATTCTTTGTAATTTACTACCAAGGGGAGCAGGCAGCGTTTCTGTCTGCCTTCAGTCACTGATGGCTAAATCTGATGTCTACTCCTCTGCTGGCACACCAATCTCAAGGAATTTAGTGAGCGAGTAATGCCACCTAACAAGGTCTGAGCAGGTTATAGCTCACAGCTATCAACGCCCGATGGTTTAATCACAGACTCAGGGGACTCAAAGCAGCTATTTCCAAGCACTCATTGAAGTGAGAGCCCAAATTATCTGTCTTCCAGGGCTGTGGGATTTGTAAGATCTGGTAAAATAACTGGGTTTCTGACTGTGGTCCATGGGATTTAAAACTGGAAGCTGGACAGTCTAGCACAACCATTCAATCCTTATTAGCTTACTCTTGACAAGACTGCACGCATCAATGTGGACTTTAGGAAGAATAGGAGTTCTAAAGTCTAAGTCACCAGGAAATTGAATAACTTGCAAATGCCATTAACTTTCCAATTAATTATGATTTATTAACGTGACATTTATGAGGTTTTAGGGGACACTTAATGGATTATAATTCCCTACGGTGTTTTAATGTGGTTTTCCACATGGTTTAAATGTTTTAAGCAGAGGAACCCCATAAAATTCACTATATTAAATCTTCACCTTAAAAGGGTCTTAGAGGTGGGAGGAAACGTGGATTGAAACAAAAGTTGAATAGCACAGCAGTCATTAAGACTTGTCTGATGCAGCTCTAGCACAGCCCTCATAATATCAATGTTATTAGTAGCCTACCAGTTGTGCATTTACTGCTGTGACAAGGGCTGTACTCCATCTGATGAGCACCAAACAGCAGGCAACCTAAAGCACCTAGATGTTACACCAAATCAGAGCTAAAAGGAGAGTGAATATTCAGCTTAAATTTGACAAACTTTATAAGGTGATGTCAGCATGTAGGTTCATCAGCTTGTTCTGTAGTTCTTTTGTCCAAAGTTACCTACAAAATCATTTAATGCCATCCACTGGAGGTTAGTTTGAAACCATAATACTCCTGGTTTATTAATGATTTTATTTTAGCAAACAGTTTGCACAAGAGTTAAACACGAAGCATAAAACACACACATAGAAAACAGACACAGTTAAAGAAAAAAACTGCAGCTGTAAAAAAATCTTTGTGTAGAGGTGTTAAAATGTGCAGGTATTACTTTTTTAGCCTGTATGCGGCAACATCAGCATATCCACATTTGCTGCAGGTCTACTTATTTCCTATAGGTGGCGCTGGTTGGCACATGGAGAAAGCTCTGACGATAAATATTCCATCCATTTTTCACAAGCCACATTTTTCATAAGGGTCATATCTAATGTTAGCAAAATAAAATATTACTAACCTAAATATGACTTTTCATCCATCCACACGACGTTCGCTACACTTTCAAACGAGGCCACGCCTATTTAGGAGACAGGAAGTGTGTACCGTTTCCAACTGTTGGCGCAGCTTGTAATTTGGTTATGGAGAATCTTTGCGTGTGTTGACGCTTACGAAGTATTCAAGTTTTGTTCGGTAAGTAGGGTCGTAGAAATGCGTCCCTGAAATACAGTGTTGTAGTTGAGACCACCTAAACCGAGACCAAGTCATCACCAAGGACCAGAGTGTGTGGAGACCGAGACAAGACCAAGACTTTGAGGGATTGAGACAGAGACAAGACCAAGACCAGACCAGTGAGTCCCACATTACATGACACGATCAAATGTGGAAATTGCTATCCAGATTTCAGATCGGCCCATCTGAGCTTTAATTTTCTCAAAGGCAGAGCAGGATACCCAGGGCTCGGTTTACACCTATCACCATTTCTAGCCACTGGGGGACCATAGGCAGGCTGGGGGAACTCACATTAATGTTAAAAAACCTCATAAAGTGAAGTTTTCATGCCATGGGACCTTTAAGATTCTTCTTCAGTCACAGGACATTAGGGCGGGGCAGGTGATCACACAAAGATCGGAAGGAAAATTACCTGCAACAGAAACAAACGGTGAGTTTCCAATATAAAACAGGAAGTGTGCAAAGAACAATGAATGTAAAAAGAAAACCAAAACATGACCTAGGAGCGAGAGCTGGGCGTGACAGACAATATGTGGAAACACCTGGTATCACTCAGCTATTTTAAGCAAACATTTTAAGCATAAATTTCCTCCTAATATCCAGTCATCAAGTGTAACAACGGTGTATTAAATCGTGTTTTTTTTTCTTTCTTTTAGTTACTTCCTTGAAAGGAAGGTAAAGGTAGAAGTTTATAACTGTTGATTTGTTATTTGGGCAAAAGCAAAGCAGCGGATCAAAAGGGAATAAGGCTTCCTCTCCCTTCTCGAGTTTGTCTATGACTCATGTCTGAAAGGAGATTCTTCCAGCATCTCCATGATTTATAGCATGTTTCAGGGGCTTGGCAGAAGATGGAGTTTTATCACACAACTTGTGGCTTCGCAATCATCCCTCAGGGAGGACCGATTCCCCAAGACTGTGCAATGTTTGCACTTTTGTACTTTTCCCACTTTTCTGTTTAGGGTTGATTTTGAGTTTTCTTTTTTCTTTTTCTAAATAGCTGGTGTTGATATACTGCACAAGTACTGCACAGATATATGCAAACACAACGTACGCAGTTCTAACGGCATTTGTGAAACAAACAAGCTCCTTGTATTTTTGCACCAGGAGTAAAGCCATCAGTCTCTTGGATCACACAGTGTGATACAGCATTTTACTGCGCTGTCATTTTTCAGGCAGGGAGGTTATGATTATGTCATCAAAGTGCACCTGGCTGCTAAGGTTGCCAGCTTTGCAGCATTCAGACTCACACTGGACACCAGAGACGAGCGCAGAGCCTTTCCCAGGGGGCCGTGCTGCTGCTGGTGTCATCATGCTGCTGTTTTTGAGACTGCTCAGATGACCTCGCATAACTCCTGCGTTTACAGATTCTGGATCAGTCATACATAATCTGAAACCTATTTGCCACAAGCAATTCATCACTCCAGTGAATTACAGTGGAACAAACACATGATTTACTGCCAAGGGCCTTTTTGGAAATCCAGCCCAGACCCATATTTGTGTATCACATCTCAGCTATACAAGAAGTTAACAAGCGAAAGTTGTGCAAGGCTGGAAAACAAAACAAGACACCAACTGCTGGAGCAGATGTCTGACAGACAGGCTGCAACTCTACGTCTGACCCCCTGAACAGAGCAGAGCATTAAGTGTGTGTTTGGAATTACTGCTTCTGCAAACACAACAGAGATGTTGGACATTACTATGTTTTATACCTCATCGATAAAACTGACAATCTTTTACATTTATTCTAAAAAAAGGAAACAATGTTTTCATTTTGTTTCAACATGTTTTTTTTTTTATCAGATGGAATAATCATTTTCCAAAGTCACAAATTAGATACAGAGCTCTTTTTTTTTTAACCCTGCTTTTAATCTTCTAGAGATTTTTGTGTGATGATTGTTTCACTACTTTACGTAAATATTCCTTCCCCAGACAGATGTGATCATGAAAATATGGCCGCTGTAGAGATTTAGAACATCCTGCCATCACACTATATTCTGATAACTAGCTGTGGCTTGGAGCCCTGTTTTTGCTTGGGTTGATGCAGAACGACGCTCACATCTGGTCAGGGTTTGGGTGTGTGGCAGTAGCCTACATTTGTGTGGATGTATATGCGTCTGACAGCAGATCAGAATCAAGTTTTTATTTTTGTTTTATTCATTTATTTCTTGTTATTGTTTAGTTTTTTTTTTATTTATATAATTTTTTTTCCAACACACCCACTATATTTTCTCCTCCCAGTAAACTAAACAAACACTCACATCTGGCATCATGTGAGAACGCCAGCAACGGTCATTCAGACTTGGCCTCGGGTGTCTCCAACGACCATAATGTCTGTTGTTACAACAGCCAGGAGCACTAACAAACAAAGTGGTATCACTCATGTTGACAACAACCCCACCGAGGTTAAATAGCTGGGCTTCCCTACCGTTCAGTCAGAACCGAAGAAGTCTCTCAGATGAGAGACAAAACGTCTTCCAGCAGCTTTAACCAGGTCCAGTTGCTGTTGATTTTTAACCTTCCTTGGAGAACACATCACCCACTTACATACAATCATAACAAGCATTATATGTGACAACAAACATTACATAAATGACATACAGTCTAGCACAAAAGCATTGGGCAATACAACAAAACAGCATACACAAGCAGTAAGACAAAGAGGCAAAGCAAAACAGCAGCAGCAAAAATATGCAATTGACAACAGTAAGGAACAGACAGATACAGGGCATATTAGTGGGTCGGGAAATAGCAACATTTTAGCAAAATAAATATCCATAATAGAGTTCTTAAAAGCTGCCTTGGAGATAAAATTCTCCAACTTTAGTGTTTTTTGCACGTGGTTCCAGTCTTTGGCTGCAGCAGACCGGAATGACGACAGACTGAATACGGTATTTGTTTTGGGAACTTTCAAACAGAATACGGTTATAAGAACAGGTGTTAGAGTACAGCTAAAGGAGATATAAACAGAAAAAAAAATTCTGTGTTTGGAGCTATCAGAGCGTTTCAGTGAACACACACAAATATATGTCTCCACAACACAATAACAAGACATTTGAAATACGACAACATGTATGGGACCCCAGAGAGCAGACACCAGAAAAAAACATTATTCTCATTTCATTTTCTCTAGAGTTCCATCAATCTATCAATCTGATGTCTTTGGTTTTGCTCCAGAGTTCTATCAATTTATTTTGTGATGATGTGGTTTGACTTGCTAATTTTATTTAGACAGACAATTAATCATGACACACTTAATGTGTCAGTAATGAATAGCAATTAGGATGTGGAGCTCTAATATGCCACTGAACATAAAATCTGCAGTTGCTGATTTGTTTGTCTTTTTTGGCCATGTGAGAGCAGCAGAAACAAACTTAAGTCTTAATACATCCATGGTGGAAATGGCAAAATTTGTTACCAAACAGTTATCTATTTACACGTCCAGCAGACATGGAACAACAATAGCATTCATTTAGAGTTATGCCTCTGACCGCAAGGAAGATTTATATATATATATAATTTTTTTAGCTCTGATTCCTGAGTAAAATATGTGGCTCTATGATGCCTTAAGCCAGAAGGAGAATTTCCTCTGTGATAAGATTAATATGGGATCAGTAGTAGGGCTGCACAATATATCATTTTTTATACAATATACATATTTTTTTATTTTTCACATATCGCGAAAGACGCATTTTTTGTGTTAGTTGAAAGAAATTATGAGTAGAAAAATGCACTTTAAAATGTAACTGTCATTTTTTAGTGGTACCTTTTATAATCAATTCAATTCAATGTTCAATTTGTTCAAGAAAAGAATGTTGGAAATATATTTTTTTTCTCTTTTTTTTAATTCAACAAGCAATTTGTTGTATTTTAGCAGAATGCTGAAAGCAGCAGAAATGCAATACTGAGTACGCTTTAATATCTCTTTATTTATTGCAAGTAATATCGTTATTGCGATATTCAACAATGTTATCGATATTCATATTTTCCTCATATGGTGCAGCCCTAATCAGGAGATTCTTTCTACAGCCAGCAGAGAAGAAAAGACAGCAGCTCATACACAACACAACAATGACATCAAGGTATTAATCAGACCTATAGTAACAGCGACAAAAGAGCTCTTGAATGTCTTGGTCTTACACCTAGGTACAACGTACCTGCGACCAGACGGCAGCTGTCTGTAATCCTAAGACAAGGGGCGACTAGGGTCAGCGAGTTGGCCTTCCTCATGGCTCTGAGCCTGTAGTAGTGTTTTCACGATGCTGTTTAGTCTATGCTTATTTTTCAAAGTGAGAGACCCAAACCAGCAGCTAAAAGAGAAAGTTAAAACAGACTCTATAAAACAAGAATACAACATTTTCATAAAAGATGTATCAACAGCAAAACGTCTCAACTTCCGATAAAAGTACTTTCGCTGGTTAGCACAAAGCGCATCTGTGTTAGCATCAAATGTCAGATTATGGTCTATAATTCTACCCAGATGTTCAATAAAATCATTCACCACTACACCATGACTAGTGTCCTTGTCATTAAGTAGCGACAAAACAACTGACTCATCCGCAAACTTAACAATGTGTCTGTCTACATCTCGTCTCCTGTACTCATTGGTGTATAAGTTAAATAAAAGTGGTGAGAGGACACATCCCTGAGGGGAGCCGAAAGTATCAAAAGTATTTGATAAAACACCATTGCCCTCACCCTCTGAGATCTGTCTGTTCAAAAGTTAACTAGCCAGCATATTAGATTCTTGTCAATATTGTGTATGTTGGTGAGACGATCAGCTGAAATGTGAGGCTGTATACAGTTTAAAGCAGAGGAAAAGTCAATAAAAACCAAGCGAGCACATTTTTGGCGTTGACAGCATCATCAACACCCATACCCACCCTGTAGGCAAATTGGATTGGGTCTAAACTGCTCTGAGTCACATCCAAGATTTTTGTTTTTATAACTTTCTCAAAAGTCTTCATAATGAGAGAAGTTAGGGCAACAGGCCGAAGGTCATTTGGTGATTTCCGTGTTTTGATAAACAATTACAGAGGCTTTCCAAAGACGGGGGACCCTGTGGAGCTGAAGAGACTTTGTGAAGATAAAAGAGAAGATGCCAGCCAGCTGCTCTCTGCACAATGCTTCAGAAGTCTACCCCCAGTGTTGTCTGGTACCAGACTTTTTTTTCGCCTTCACTCCCCTGAAGAGTTTAAAAACCGTGATAACCGTAATTGATATTCACTGAAATATCCATCTCAGGGGGAGAATTTCTGTGTCAGTTCATTACTAAAATCATGGGTGCTAAATAGATCGATAGAGATCGATTGTCCAATTTTCACTTGGAGCAAAAAATGTCAAAATATTTTTTACTGTAACTAGAATCTTGTACAAATTGACTCCGTTGGAATGAAGGAATACTAGTCAGTGTGTATTTCCAGAAGGTAAGAAGAGAAGGGGGAAGGCAGGGCTGTAAGTTTCATTATCTTGTCACATAATACTCCTAATAACACCACATTATTTATAAAACTATTTGGCATTAACGTGGTAGGACGTTTCCATCACTGGGCCATTTTAATCAATGCATATTTCTGTCAGGGAGTTCAAAAGTGGAGATCAAGCTTTTCTTTTGCTTTACAAACTGCCTTTGATTTGTATTGACTGGCAACTTCAGAGAGGAATTTAACAAACAAAAACTAATCACACTGCCCATTTTCACTGAAGAGGAAACCATGTAAGCAAATGTAGCTCAGCGTAAATTCTTTCAGGGAGACTTCAATAACTTTATCACTTCTCTCCTAAACTGATCAGCTGTTTTCGAGGGAGTCACTTTTCAGTTAAACGAATCAGAATCGGCCATGTATTTTACAAGCCAATCACAGCATGACATCCATGTTTTAAATCTGTTCTCTCCTCTGCGGCTGTCAGTTGTCATTTCAGGAAAGAGTGCGACCCTCCTCCTCCCCTTCCACCTCCAGGCATCTTTACCCACGGCACTCTCGGTCTTCTTCCGGTTGACCGCTCCCTTCGACTGCTTTGATCCGGTCTTCGTGCCCCTTCATCGCCACCACCAGTGTCTTGACTCCATCGGGGGATATGTCTGGGTTTTTCTAACCCTTTAAAACATATATATATATTTTATACGATGGAGTCCAATCTCCAAAGACTATGTACAATTCCTATTTTGCATATGTAACTTACAAATAAATCTTGCATATCTGCAACGAAGTCTCTCCTGATTGAATTGCAGTTGTTGGAGGTTATTTCTCAGGAGCCCATGTGTGCAGTGAAGGCTTAGGTTGCCTTATTTCACAGAGAGGGTGATTCTGAGCTAGCAACAGGATACCAAAACTGAAATTCTATTAGCTGCCATGCCTAAATAGCCTGTGGTTGCTTTTCTGCTTTGAATTTAGAACATGAACTCTTGTACCAGCACATAAAGTTACCAGTGACATTATTTGGCCTGCAGCATGTTTCCTCTCTGTCAGAACTGGCCAGGGTTGATGTTGACATTTGTACTGTGCAAAGGTAAGAAAACATTGCGTGGACTTAAACTGGAGGCCCAGAGACAGAGCCAGGGCAGATTACCAGTCCTTCACAGTGCTGACACAGATGGTCACATACAAAATGACTCACATTCATATTCATATAAAATATAGAGAAAAGGGATGTGGCAGAGCACCAAATTGCTTCTTTCGGTAAATACTTTGTAGGTACTTGGCAAAAGATGCTCCGTAGATGTCACTGTCTTAATAACTATGTGTCCGAGTTGACCATACTAACAGGCATGTCGCCAGAAGCTTTGCCTCCCCTGACTCCCCATTTTCCTGTCCCTCTGTCCAACTCTGACTCCTGATTTATTCATGGTCCAACAGCACCCGTCCACATTAACTACATAGTGTTAATGGGCGCAGAGAGAATACTACATTTCAGATGAATGAGCGAAGACGTTTTAAATTCAAAGCAAATCATCAAAGTCCTTAAATTTCCACTCACTACCAATAGTTCAATGCAAAGCCTTTCCTCCCCTCCCAACACTGTATAACCTTACATGAACCATTTTTAACTTTATAAGATGCTGTAACAGGACACAGGCAGACACAGTAGCTCTGCTCATTATAGAGGAGTGCTTCGGCCAAACGAAAAATGCTCCAAACCAGTGTGGTTACCGGAATGTGGGAAACAGTGTGCTGTAAGGTGTAAGCCATGCAAAATGGATATTTCACTTACAGTCCAAAAAACTGGAACTCATTGGGTCAATTTAGTGAGACCCCTAAAAACCCTTCCCTTTGTCACAAACTGGGTTTGTACATTCGATGAGGGGGCCAAAATACATAAATGACTATAAAGCATTGATAAATACACCATGTAAGTAAATAATTCATGTTTTAAATTGTTACATTAACTATGCATGAACAAATATATTTCCCTCATTCACAGATAGGGTCGACATACAGTATGATGTCCTGCTATTTATACTTTGTAGATTAAAATCCACATGACTGTGTTGTTATGCACTGTGAAGTCTCAAGTCTTTCTTTTAGTCCACAGTAACAGTGAACTCTACACACTGACTCACAAGTAATTTCCAGGAAAGTCGTACAGTACAGTACAGCATGGTGTTGTGACTGTTTGAGCCTCTGTCACTCATCAACACTTCGGTATGGTTCATCAGAGAAAGAGTCTGCAGATACAGCCAGTCAAGAAGGTCCAGGTGAATGAATACTGAGTCAGAGTCAGACCAGGAACACATGTGGGGTGTTTTGAGGTTAAGACCCAGCCTGAAATTTAATTGGTGTCTTAATGTTTAACTTGGAAAATAAACACCTTATTATGTCTCATAATTATTCAAAATACTCCTAATTTATTTACAAGGCAAATATAGCAAAACACAAAATAACATTGCACAGTGTTTCAGTAATCCCATATTCAGTAAGTCAACAAACCTTATACACCAAAAATACATGCAGCAATATTTATAGTGCATCAGATAACAGTCATCTTATGCAAAACTAAGCATTAGGTGTACTTTCCGGAATAATAACAACCTTGTGTGACATATTTGCAAGTCTCACATCATTTGCTGCACAGAGCTGTGGAGTTCGTACATAACATTCAGTGACTCCTCATTGTGTCACATAAACACACAACTCCTCTATGGTGCTGTGATGCTCTGCAGGGCAGCACAAGCTCCAAATATGGAACCAAAAATATTGGGGAGCGACCAAAATCTCTAAAAGCTCGCTGTATGATTTTGTTTCTGTGATGTTTACAGTAATGCCTCAATCAGCAGTGAGCACAGGCTAATGTGACTGCCCGTCTCGTCTCGATCCCGGTGAGGGAGCTTGGCTCCTGAACAGCGCTTGACTCATGTTGTTTCGTAATGGATTGTTCACTCTCCTCTTCGATTTGTCTCACCGTGTTCTACCTTCTGCTCTCTGTGGACCTCCTTAACCAATCAAAGCATGTGAAAGTGGAAAAACAAGTTTGAACACCCTTGTGTGAGATTTATTTGCAAGTAGTAGCTTTAAAAGCTTTATTTCACATACCGACCACTACATCACACACAACAAACCAATTTTGCACCATTGATGACTCACATGTTAGTAGAAACCAACACACAGAGGCATGCTAATTCATACCATAAATAACTCACTGCCACTCTGAGGTTGCAGACAGACACTAATGATCTTTTCATGATGAATCTTGTTTATTCCTTTATATCCGCAGTATATTGGCAAACCTGTTGGGTGAGTGTAATTTATGGCTGGTAAGAAATGGATCAATTTGACCAGTTCAAGGCAGGACTGCCTGTAGTCACACACAAACAAGGTGGCTAACAGGTCAATCAGTGCACTCCTCTGCCTGTATCTGTGTATAATACATCTTTAGCTGCTATCCTTCAAATCTCTTCAGCTGTTTATAGACGGTCATGGAAATCAGCCAGCAGGCTCCACCCGCTCCCTTTGTGACTGGATGACACCAGTCCAGTATTTCAGTGTCCTCTCCACCCACGGAACACAGAGGTCAGTCAACACATTTTTTATCCTTTCCTCGAGCTGCAAAGTATAACCACCAAACTCTGAAATCTGAACTGCATATAGACAATGTTTTTGGCAAATCCTAAATTGGCCAGTGAAACTTCCCATAAATTCACACAAGGATGACTTCAGGACAAGCTGCACCTCCCAAATGGCAAAGACTGAAAACATGGAAGTGTACTTATTTATAAAAACGGACCCACCCAGACTAATTTGAGCAAGAATTTACAGGGAAAAAAAGAGAAAACATGATTTGAAATTGTGATCTCATGTGGATTGTTCAGAAAGAGAGAGTGCAGCCAATATGCTGGACAAAATGCCAAAATGAATGTATTGTATCCTAACATGCATCAAACTTCCAGATTTTTAGCTTCACACCCATTGGATCAACCCTCCTTGTAGTTTCTTGATTTTCATCACCCCTTTCAGCTCTCTGCTTCTTTTCCCCTCTCCGTCTCTCCACTGGGATCTGCATGTGATTCATGGGTTCGTGCATTTCAGAAGCCCGTGGAGAGCCGAGGTCTAGGGTGTGAAAAGACTGAAAATTCCCAGTGAAACAGAAAGAAGAAACATTTTGTACATTCCATCCCTGGTGCACCTGCTGCACACTTTTATGTTAGCTTCACTGACTTGACCGTTCCTCCAGTTTCTGTTGCTTCACCTGTCAAGCAAGGCATATGGAGTTTACAATAAAAAAGTGGCATATTTTAACAATAATAGTATTTTTTTAAACAATGACTCATTGGTTTAAGACAGATGTAGACAAAAGCTGGCTTCTAATTTCGACCCGGCGACAGTCAATATCAGCCGTAGCTAACTAGCTAATTAAGCTAACGACTTATCATGTCCAGCTGACATAAAACTAACTCATTTTCAAAACAAGAATCCTGTAAAATGAACAAATAAAACATGCACGTAATGACACACAATATTGTGCTAAAAGACTGAGGTTAAAGTTGCATATGTCTCAGAAAAATGTTAGCATCCACACCAGTTATTGAGCCACATCAAAAACGTGAAAATAGAGAAACAGTATTCCTTTATCATTGCAGTGTAATGTTAGAACTTGTTAGTCCTTTAAGTATGATAAGAAAAAATGGCAGGTATTTTGTTCTATTAACCTGTTTGGCTCCTTAACTTACGTAGTGTACTTGTCTGTATTAAACACTATTTTAACATACTGCTATCTCGGCTTACGTTGGCTGAAGTGTAAACTTCCCCAAAATCTAAAGGAAGGACAGACCTGTTAATCTAAACTCTTCCAGGACCAGCTTCCACACAGTGGGGAAAAACTACAGAGTGGATGTGGTTGTAGTGAGCGTAACCGTAACACCACAAACTAATGTAGATTTGATGATGTGCTCGTTGGCCTTGGTGGTAATACTGGGTCACTCCTAATTGGTAGTAAGCTAGTTAGCTGGACATACTATATGCGTATATGATATTAGAGCACATAAACATGTTAAAGCACAAATCCAGCGCAAAATGAACGTAGGTGTTAATAACACATGGGTACCGAGTCGACCGTTCTCTGGGATATGTTTTCATGCTAATCGAATGTGACCAGTTTTAGCGCAAACCGCTAATTAGCTTATAACGTTAGTCCTCGGGGCATGCAAAAGTAAAAAGAAATTGCTATTTCTATACCACTAACAAGGCCCAAAATAGCCGAAGCATTGAGAACTTTGTAAGTGTACAGACAGTTTATTAAAAAGATAGTCTATAAAGACAGTACCGTTCATGTATACATGTGGGTGCCATCTTGGGAAAACAGTCCGACCAGTCGAACGACGAACGTAGTGCAACCAGTAACTAGTAACATAGCTCAAGCATGGCGTTCGTCGTTCGACTGATCGTGACTGTTTTCCCAAGATGGCGCCTGCCTGTATACGTGAAGGTACAGTCTTTATAAACTATCTTAAGTCTGTACACTTATAAAGTTCTCAATGCTTCAGTTTACATGTAGGAACCCTCATTATGCTACCATGGAAGTGTGGTGCTATTTAGAGCATTGTTAGTGGTATGGAAATAGCAATTTCTTTTTACTTTCGCGTATAAGCTAATTAGGGGTTTGCGCTAAAACTGGTCACATTCGATGTTGGCCATTCCTTGCCTTCATCCTCCAAACTCTTTAAATTCATAGGATTGCTCTTACTACAGCCCCGTGGGCCCTGCTTCAACATATTCAAGAAAGAAATACAAAGCTTGACAAGTCTGCCATGCCTAGTAACAGTTTCTAAGTTAGGGTTGGACAATCACTGTTTGGGGACGGGGTGAACAGTGAACTGCATAATGACGATGGCTTACTGAAGGACACATCAGTTAAGGTCTTTAACTTCAAGTTCAGACTCAAAGGTTGTCAACACAGTCACATAAGTTGGGAAACAAGTGACAATTACAGTATATCAGCAGGGATTTTGCATATGATAGACTCATTAAATATCTAATGGGTTTTCAAGGGCTGTTGCAATAGTGTGCATATCCAATAAAACAGAACAGGGACAGAACTACCTCTATTTCCTGATTTGTTATAACTGTAAAGTCCAAACAGTTGATTCATTCATTGCACAATATTAGCTTTATTTAGATTCCAGATTTTTTAATAAAACCAGCCAGGCCCAAGAACATACAAAAGTAGCGAACATTAGCTGTACCAGCCATTTCCTACTCCTACGGTTACTGGTTAGCCATCCAACGTGTTTTTTTTTCACACTGCATCTTTCCAAAGCTTAACACCAGAGCACCAAGATGAACCTGAGTTCAAAGGAAAAAGATTCTGTCTGGCAGGAAAATATTATGTAATGGTGTACAGATGTCGATATTACACAGTCGAGTTCAAAAGTCTGCTAAATGTCAAAGTCAAGATTCTTCAGTTCCCGTTCTTGAGAATAACATTTAGGGTTTGCTTGGTATTTCTTCTGACACAGTCCTAAATAAACATATTGAAGCCATTTGTTGTTAAATTGGATTTTAAAAGAAACTACTGTAAAAGGGCAGCATTGAGTGCCGTTTGGATGAAAGATGTCACCACTATCAACACTATTGTTGCATGGTGACCTCTACTACACTGGCCTCCAATCAGCCTTCAGCCATACTCTATTCAGCAGCATTTAATCAGCCACAGTGAACGACTTTCCATGCCAACACATTGTATATTTAACAGGAACTCAGACAGGACTGGCTCGCCTGTATCGAAAAGGAGTTTAAACCAGTTCTTGACCTACTTCGGACTGGCTTGAACATCACAGAGAATTGCAGACTGACAGCTGGCACACAGGAACTATTAAACGTCGCCCCACCAACATTCACCTAAGTGCTTTTACAAAAAACATGAGAATTTAATGCAATTACACTCAATATTTCCAAGTTTTTGTTTGATTGAAATGATTTGTGCTGCATCTTTTTTCTATGATATGTTTGCTGTTGCCAATATTTTCCTTCCAAAAACCATTTGGCCTTAAACCCATTTCAGCGTGGTCAGATTCATTACAAATTCTTATTCAATAGTAGAGCTGATAACAGGGTTTATCATAATCTGGCAGAGTCACTGGCTGTATCTGATTTGGACTACAACATCTGAGTCAGCTGTACAGATCAGTTCTTTTCCTTTGTTCTTTTACACACTACACTAGATTTTAAACACAAAGTTTTCCATTTTTTGTGAAGACAGTTTTATTGACATATTTCCTTTGTCAATTTTTGTAAAGGCTTTATTTAATCATTATATTGCACATACATTTAATTTGCTATTTACATTAGCTGGGAGGAAAAATTCCAGCTAATAACCTAGGATACCATGAGGCGAACTATAGTAATGTAATTACAAACTTAAAAAAAGAAATTGCAATCAGCCAGTATGATTTAATACCACCATAAACTATGGCGACTATCTTAAAATTGTTTCCAAAAACAAAATGTAGAGGATACACATATATACAGTATAACTTGAAATAATGTGTAATGTGTAAGTGGAAGGACAGACAGGGTTTTGGAATAAAGATTGTATTTCACATTATGAATGGAAGTAAGGAATGAGTAATGGGACTGTAGTGAAATCCTAAAAGAACTTTCATAAGTCTATAGCTAAAAAAATGTCCCAGCTTTTAGTCAAAACAACCAGAACAACCTTTGAAATGCTTCCAAATGATACACAATGCACGGAGTACAATGTAAGGGCCATCTGAGCACATTTAAAAGACAAACGGAGGCCAACCTCCGGTGGAGTGACACTCTCACGGTCATCAGATACATCATTTGTCTTCATCAGCCAAGTTCATTGTTCGACTTAAATTACGACCTTTCGGACTGTGTTTGAACTAATAACCATTATAATAAGTTTTTATCACTGACACCTGCTCATAGTACGAGTGAAATGTGAAAAATCTCAAATGTTGCCCAGATCTTGAACACAAAAGTATTATTTGTTCCAGATGTTTTGAAGTCTGCATCATCACTCTGTGCTTTGAACAACAGCCGGGCCTTTGTGCGCTTAAAAAAAAAAAAGCTGTCGTCCACTGAAATACTGTATTTTCCTGACCTATGGGAAAAGATATGTGAGTAAGATTGATATTTTTCCTAATTCAGAGTACAGCGCAGAATTAAGTTTAGTTGAAGAAACTCTTTAACCACATAAAATGTGTGTTGTACTACCCTTGTATAGACATTGCAGTAATTGGCTCAAAGTCTCATGTGGTGAGCAGCATCATGCCAAACATGTGGTTTAGGTTTAGTGTGTGAGAATGCCAGGGCACACTGACATCCTGTAACTTAGTGGTAACACAGACATACATACATACATCCAGCAGCTGTGGAGTACTAAAATGCCCCACTGAAGCACTTCTTCACTAATATATTTCTTGAGTTACTGAGTTGAGTTTGCTATTTTGAGTTTCCAATGTAAGTGTTTTAGATGGATAATGTGGAAATAACAAAATAAAAAGTGCACAAAGACAAATCACTCTTCTGTGCTGACAAAATTCTGTGGTCTGGCCAGTTTACAGCTGGTGAGTTTCCGTTTCAAATGTTGTAATAATCTTTTTATTCTGCAATGAATGCCATTTAAAATGTGTTAATGGAGTACAAAATATAGGCTACTTATTATTATTAAAAACATATTTAAAAGTACAATTATTGACTGGAAATGCTTTAAAAGGGTTAGGGTTAGATAGTTAAATAGTTTGACAGTTTGGGAGATGAGAAGATTGATACCACTCTAAAGAGGAGAGTGGTATCAATCTATTGCTTTTAAAAGTCTAAGTATATAAAAGTTATTAATTTACAGAATCAGAAGTTAATCTTTTAGTTCCACCCTTGCATGTAACATACACATGCACACACTCATATACTTGATAGCATGCACTTTTTTTTAACTTCCTCCTTGTTTTCCATCAAGTTCCACCCCTCAAACATTTACAGTAGGTATCTAACTAATAAAGGCAGGAATCTCTGTCTGTGAGTGAGTGAGTCCGTCCGGCTGTCTGTTTTGCAAACGTGCTGACATGCGTAAAAAAAAGGCGTCACAGATACTCTGACAGGCCATTGGTGGAAATTACTGTAATACCTCTGCTGTGTATTTCACCATGTGTGTTTTGCTGATGCTGGATATACCAACCAAACTCTTCCTTATTTCCCATGTCGAGTCACAAGCAGGAGTGGATATCTTAAAAGGTTGCAACTAAAATTGTATAAGTTTGTCTTACTAACTTATAACACTTATAACGTTATCATCGGCTAATTAAATCCATTCTTTAAAGCATGCATTATGTAACTATTTTACCTTAAAATAACTTTATAACCAGCGGTGGTCAAAGCCGGTGACTAATACGTAATAATTTAAAAATTAATACTGTAGCAAAACTCGCCAGCACCGTGAGTTCTCTCTGTGCGAGCACAGACAGGACAATCCGCTCACAGACAATGGCACTTTTTATTCTCACATCTGCTCACACACATTGCCAACATAAATACACAGCTTCTTTTCTGCCACACGTAGTACGCAAACTGACAAAGTTCGGCAAACAGTTAAATAGTAAACAAAAAACAGTCGGTGTGGCTGTCTGTCTCTGGTGTGTACTAGACATCCCAGGTTCCAGCACACTACTGCATTTGAATGGAGAGTATAACTAGTCAATGAGCACTAGCTGTGTCAAACAACTCACGGCAGTGCTGCAAACCATGCCCACATTCACTACCTCCGCTGAGGACTCTGAGTAACTGCAAAGCTGCATTCATAATCATTTAACCAGGGGTTAAAGTGGGCCAGAACGATCCAGAACTGCTCAGGCACCTTCGATTAATAAGTAAATAAATCTAATCATACATCAGTGTTTCATTCGCGCACCACCGTCCATAAACGAGGCAAATGTCTATGCTTAGTTCATGTCTTTAATTACAGTAGGACAGTCGAGTATCTATGCTTATTCCACATGTCTGTAATTACAGTAGGACAGCAGAGTGTCTATACTTAGTCCACATATCTGTTATTACAGTAGGACAGCAGAGTGTCTATGCTTAGTCCACATCTCTGTAATTACGTCTGCTGCGTCCTGCTACGCCTGCTACGCCCTGCTATGCTCTGCAGTGCCCTGCTACGCCATGAACTACTACAACTACTATTTCTAGTCATAGTTCCATTATCTTTATTGTGACTATTATTGCCACTGTTCATCACACCCCCAACCGGCACCGTCAGACACCGCCTACCAAGAGCCTGGGTCTATCTGAGGTTTCTCCCTAAAAGGGAGTTTTTCCTCACCACTGTCGCACTAAATGCTTGCTCTTGGGGGAATTACTGGAATTGCTGGGTCTTTGTAAATTATAGAGTGTAGTCTAGACCTACTCTATCTGTTAAGTTTAAGATAACTCTTGTTATGATTTAATACTATAAATAAAATTGATTGAATTGAAAAGTCAGGAAGAAAACCTTTTTACTCAAAGTAAAGACTAAAACTAGACTAAGATGTAATAACTTTTCATCATCAAAACGTTTTGAGTTGCCAATGTTGGTATTGGCAGTGGTAGAAGAATTCCTCAAAACATTTTTCTGAAGTGAACTGCACAGTATAAGTCCTGCATTCAAATGAGAGAGGCATTATCAGTACAATGTACTTAAATTGACTTAATGTCTGTTCAAGGTGGAGCTTTCAACTTTGATATAATGCTGGATAGTCTATTGAATAATAATGCATTAAATTTTAATTTTTATGTTTTGTGATTACTTGATCTGAATCTGCAACATAACCAGTAACATCTCTCTGTCAGGTAAATGTAGTAGTACAATGTTTTCCTCTGAAATAGAAATACACAGTAAGTCAGTAGTATAGAGTTGGGTTGCTTGGAGGGCCTTCTGTGAGTTATTTTGGGGTACAATGGTTCTCGAGGAAGCTGCAAGCAGCAATACCAGAGGCCAAGCAATCGGCCCGTTCTAAACAGGCACGTTTTGAACGGGCACTGCACTAGTTGTAGTAATTTGGCAGAAGCTGCTTCAGGCCACCTACATAGAACTGGCCGCACTTTGCCAAAGCGAACATTACACACTGCAGCAAATTTACATCATTGTCTCCGTCAGACAAAGGAATGCAACAAATGTTTGAGCCACGGCAAGGATCAATTAAAGAGTGTTTTGATGTGTCCTTGTATGTTTTTTGATGCTTCATAAAGTACACAGGACTATAAAAGAGGATTATGTGAAAACAATGAGATGTATATTGGCATTTAGAGTCAACAGTTTTAATGACCCTCAGATCTATTTACAGGTTAAATATTAGTGTTATGTCTCATCATTCCTAATTCTCTACATGACATAATGTTCCTGCTGTAAAACCTTTTATAGAAATGTCTAACCACATTGTTTATCATCAGTTAAAGTGTCTCTTGTTGGCTCATAAAACCTAATTTTCAAACGGATCTTCAGTTTTTGACAAACTAAACTGAGAAATAAATCAGTTTGAATAAGGTGTCTCACTGCGAGCATATGTAACTAGAACCTAAATGTTGGAAACCTAACGTAGACACACCATTAAAAAGCAGAAGGAAAAACATCCCCAAAACTGCCACTTTTTTCTTTTACTGTATTTCTTTTTCCCCAAACAAACAGACAATGGCTCTAGATTACAATAAACATAACAAAAGTTAATTTACAAATACAACACGGGGCAATAAATAAGTATAGAATAAAAAAACAATAGCATTAGAGTTTAATCACATTGTACCACATGAAATGAATTATCAGGTAATGAGACCAAATAAATCAAAGTGATGACAGCAACAGCAAACAAGAAGAAAAAAAATCAATCATAAAATACAGGGAACATGGAGCACTAACCAGTCCAGTAAGTGAGGGTGATGTGGTGAGTTTTGCTACAAACATGACAGAATGTAAGACAGCAATCTGTTGAGGTTTCTGGAAATAGATACTTCGCAGTTCAGCTGTGTTCCTCACTTCAAACCATGTTTATCTTTATTACATTTACTCGACAGTGAACTGAGATGCCATCACGTCAGGGTGAGCCTGGACTTTGGAGATGCTGTGGGAACAAGGCTCAATGATGAGCCTTTGATGCTTTCATGGAGCCTCAACAGGTTCCTATAACAAGAGCGCACTGACTATATATGATGTATTTCTGTATTTCTGTCCCAGCTGTTTGCGTTTCATCATCAATAAGAGACTGAAACAGACAGAACTAACAGTATTCGCGGAACAGTATCACTATCCATTATTATTATTATTATTAATGGCCAGAACATCAGTTCACTGGATGTCTAGTGGTTTGTGGTGATTTGACTATTTAAAAATCAGTTTGGGGATCCAGTTGTAAGACCTTCATTAATTCAGTTTAGTTTTTCCATCTTGCATTGGTATTGGTTAACCAAATTACTACACAGCAAGGTTGTGGCCAGGTAGTGATCCATAGAGATAACATACCCTGTTAGCATGTATACAGTATAGAAACACTTAATAAATAGGGGTTATAACACACAATCATGTATAATATGTTTAAAACAGATATAAGGAGATATAAGTTCTTATTCACGTATTTGTCAACAATAACAACTGTGAAGTATCCATGTATAAACAGATAATGAATGATTGAAAATATATATAAAATAATCTTCATATTTATATTCATGTTTGTATGCATTATATGTATTAATTATGCACTTCTTGTAATTATCATACCTATTAATGAGGTATGTATTTGTTAATAAAGACTGCTTTGCTCTTCATGACAACATCTGCTGATAAAGGCCATGAGTTGTGGCTGACAGCTCAACAAGAAATCAAGTAATTGAACCTTGCCTTAATCATTTTCTGTTATTTAGACCGTTTCCCAGGTCAATAAAAACTTTGAAGCTCAATATTTTTTCATGATTTTGAGCCCATTTATAAACCTGCCTGTGAATGATTTGTACATGTGTGTAGACAAATATTATTTATCATGATTACAGCTATGTTATACTGCGATATATCAATCTTTCATAACCCTAACTTTTTGGGTTGATTTAACTGATGATCTACTTTCACAAATTAAATATATGCCACAATTTAGAGGGATTTTGATTCTAGACATTATAGTTTCAAACCCCATTGACATACAGTACTACGTGGTATAGGAGGGAAAAAAATCTGTTAGTAGAGAAGGGAGGGCCAGACTGGATGTATTATCAGCTTTGTTACCGAAATCAGTGAGCTGGCATGTTACTTTCTCTGTGTCACCACAGTACAGTATGTACCTTTAAAAGCACTATGCTGAGCAAGTTCAGTGTGGTCAACGCGGCAGAAGTTTTAAGGTCGAGAGTGTGAGTTATCTGTCCGTCTGCCTACGCTCTCTCCCGTGGCGTCACAGCTGTGTGCGGCCTGCCTGCACTAAATCTGTCATACACTACTGTACACTCATCTCTGCATAACCGTTCAGACTGAAGATAAATGCAGGGGAATTATCGAGAGGCAAGCTTCTTATGCAGACCTTTTCCCAATCAGGCAACTTCCTTTTATCCATTTATCATGAAACATTTATAAAGATTTTACCCTAAGTGTTTGAGTTCAGTAATGTATGTGACAAAGGACATTTTATTCTATGATGAGAGCCACTATGACAATACTTGAGTCCAGATGAATCCTATTAATTCCAGCCCTCAAGCTGCAGCGTATATAGCCACTGACATTTCATCATGGCTATGAGACTGATGATGAAATGGAAATGAAATGGAGGGAGGGAGCTGGACTGAAAAGACGGATGGCTTCAAAAATCCCAACCAAGCCACCGCTCCTATTATTGTTGACACTGTAAATCTCTTTGTGTGCTGCAGAGCATCTGATTTTAAAGGAGTGACATTGACATATATTATAATTGTGGTCTTTGCGCCCTCAGTCTCAAAGGTTAATTGCTACCCGATCAATAACAATTTGCCTGACTCCAAACTCGTCACTTTTATCTACATATATGCATAAATAGTAACCTGCCATTAAAATCTAAATATAACCTGTGCGAAAAAGGTTTATAAAAGTGGGTGTAGTAAATGGTAAAACGCAATGACAAGGCCTTATTTAAAGTGCCCATATTATGAAAAAATCACTTTTTCTGGGATTTGGGGTGTTATGTTGTGTCTCTGGTGCTTCCACACACATACAAACTTTGAAAAAAATCCATCCATGCTGTTTAGAGTGAGATACGGTTTCTGAATGTGTCCTGCCTTCAGTCTCTGGGTGAGCTGTTCAAAATCGGCACGGCTTGTGACGTCACAAGCCGAAACGAGCAGGCTAACCGCAACCATTAGCTCGTAGCGTTAACATGCTAACGCTATGGCTAACGCTAGCATGCTAACGCTAGCATGCTACCTCGTTCTCAATAGCAAAGCACTGCTACAACACACAAGTTCACCATAATCTACAAAAGAACTACTTACATGTGCGCCCTCATTTAGAAGTCTCCCAGCTAGTCCTGCCTTGTAACTGACCAAAGTTGTAGAAACAGCCTTTCTTTTACTGTCTATGGAGCTAGCTAGCTGACATGATCTACATCTGAGCTACTGGGCATGTGCAGTGCAATCAAAGATAGTACAGAAGAAGAAGAAGAAAAGAGGTCTCACTCTGTAGCTAAAACAGAGACCAGCTGAAAAGAGGATCTGCAGCAGTGAGAGAGAGCGGTGCAGTACAACACAAATATGGTGTTTTTTGAAAATTAAACCATGTAAACCTATTCTGGTACAACCTTAAAATACAATTATGAAGCTGAAAATGAGCATAATATGGCTGCTTTAATGCCATCCAGCATTTGGTTTCAAGGTTGATGGGAATTAAATGTTTCTCACTTGATTCAGTAGCAAGTCAGAAATAGACAAAAAGAAGAAGAAAACAGAAACTAATGGGCTGTGTTTCATTTCCTGGCTTGGCTCACTACCATATGGCTCTGTAGATCGGCTAATTTCATAGTTTCAGGCTAGATTCAGTTTGTCCTTATTAGATAGTGTTTTATGTCCTCTAAACTTCTCTTGCTGGTTATTCTGATAGAATACAATTGAGCCCTCAATACCAGTCTGTGATCAATTAACAACCTTCACTGAGCAAATTGCTTCTGAAAAACAATCTGGCATTTAAAGGAACAGTTCAACATTTTTCCATCCATCGTTATCCTCTTATCCCTTTCCCAAGCCACATTAGCCAGCTCTGACTGGGGGATCCCGATGCATTCCCAGGCCAGGGTAGTCTGGTCCTGGGTCTTCCCCGAGGCCTTCTCCCAGCTGGACGTGCCTGGGACACCTGGCGGAGGCCAACCCTCACCTGAAACGAGTCCGACTTACTCCTGAGAACCCAGACACAGCTCTCGCTTTGGACGTACAGGGATTGAATGGCCCTGAGAAGGGACCCTCTCACCCCATACTCCTGCAGCACTTCCCACAGTATCTCCCTGGGGACCCGGTCATATGCCTTCTCTAGATCCACAAAACACATGTAGACCGGATGGGCATACTCCCAGGCCCCCTCCAGGATCCTTGCGAGAGTGAAGAGCTGGTCCGTTGTTCCACGAGCAGGACCGAATCCGCATTGTTCCTCTTCAATCTGAGGTTTGACTATCGTGTCTCTCGTGTCTGTATGTTAAATATAAAGTTACATCCAGCAATCGATTAGTTTAGCTTAGCATAAAGACTGAAAACAGGGGGGCACAGATGGCCTAGCTCTGTCTGAAGGTATCAAAATCCAACTACCACCAACTCTAAAGCTCACTAATTAACACTTTGATATTTAGTTTGGGTAATGTGCCAAAGTTACTGTTCCCAGCCATTGTAAAAGGAAGAACTGCGCTTCAGATTTTGTACAGATTAAACAAACAGGATACTGTATAACGTGTTTATTAGTGAGCTTAAAAGGTGCTGGAAGGCAAATTGTGTTGCCTTTGAACTGAGCCAGGCTAGCTATTTCCAGTCTTTCATGCTAAGCTAAGCTATCAGTGTGTTAGCTGTAGCTTCATATTTACAGCGCTGATTGAGAGTGGTATTAATGTTCTCATATAACTCTCAGCAACAAAGTGAATAAGTGAATTTCCAAAAATGTCCAAGTAGTATTTTAATGTTTTAAGAAATAAAAATGACACAACTCTGAGAAATAAAGCACATAACTAATTCATCCAAATGCAATTACACTTGCAGCATGTAAATAATGCAATTGCAAATAGTATTAAATGGAATTAAAATCCCAAATTTGATCAGAATTAACAGATTAACACATTGTTTCTTGAAGTACTTGCTGGTGGTTCCAGCTAAGAGGTTAATGCCTGACTGAATATGTGACGGCATAATTGTTTGTGTGTGGGGAGTGGATAGGTGGTTGGGTGCTTGTGTCACCATACTGTAATATTATCTCTGCTGACTTGATTAGCATGCTGGGGTTCTTAAATCTCGCTCTGCTGCAAACCCACTTTAATTACCACTGTCCCTATTTTATTCACACTGACAGGACTTCTCATTTATCACCACAAAGAGGCGAGCCCTTCACTTTTATTTCTGTAGATGTTAGTAATGCAACAAAGCGCACAACCCGTGTGGTATGATTGAGGGCGCTGTCAGGGATCACCGTGCTCAGATATGTAAAGTCTCCCTGCAAAGTTTCTGAATATTCATCTGCTAAATTGCATTGAAAAAGTGATTCTTTTTTACTCTTCTTTGATCTAAAAGGTCCTGGAATAGGAATGTGGATCACATTTATGGAGCAGCACAAGAAAATAATGTCAACTCAGGATTTATGTTTTTCCATTGCCCTTCATGTATTTTGTATTTAAATTCTATGTCTGGGCAAATACCCATCCAATTTTAACCATACCAAAGCCAAACACGTCAGCCAACTCAGCTGGAGACAGCCAGAGTCCCCTTATAGATTTATTCAAATATTGACTAAACATGGTTTAGTTTGGCCGAGGCAGTGTAGGGAGAATCTGGACTGATGTCGACCATTAAACACTGATATGGTCACTGGTTTCCCTTATGAAAAAAAAAATGATGAGAAAAGAAGCCACAGAAATGTTACGGTTTTGCAAAGACAACAGGAAGGAAGTTTCAGGAATTTCACTTCTCAGAACTACATTTGGTTGAGATCCTGTACTGGATGTGTTGCCTGGCACCTGCAGACTTTCAAGCTGCTGAATTACATAACAGTTAACTGTAAAAGGAAATATATTAATGTCTTTTCTTTTCTTTTTAAGGTCACAGGGTTCTTTCTGTGATCTTAGAAAATATTCTGCAAGAACACTTCCCAAAGTTAGAAACCAGGGAGCGCAGACTGTCATGTGCATAAACTTATCTTGAGGATGATGTTTGACTTTTTGCGAGGAGACACATTTTTAAAGTCGTGAAATAAAGCATATCAGTATATTTAGAAAACTAGCAAAAACACTTTTACTGATGTAATGCAAATGGAGCAGTTGTTGGAATAAGTGATGTTTGAGGGCATTTTAGAAGATGGTTCATGACAGGAGAAAGGGAATGGAAAAAAAGATTGCATGAGAAAATGAATGCCTGAAGCAAGCTAAGCAGTAGAAACAATGCCTGTACTTGGCATGACAAACTACTCAGTGCTAAAACAGCATGCCTGTGTGTGAATGGACAGCCACAGAGGCTGGCGTCCCAATCACTGCGGTGTTTTCTTCTCCTTCTTACTTTGTACATGTCATGACACCACTTTGTTCTGCTGTCCTAAGTGTTCCTCTCCCTCCAAATCCCCAAACCCCAACAATTAAATCCTGACAAAGAACATAAATTTGTACAAAACAGGCAAATCGTGTTGGCTTTGCTAGCCTCCAGATACTGCGGTGCGCTGCTCCATTTTCTGAAACCCTTTTATCAGTGTCATCCACTCACAATATTTCACTGAGCACATAGTGTCAGCTCCTCGACCAGTCACTGTCATTGGTGTAAAAACTGTCAAGGACATGCGGTAGACCCAACACGGTGATAGATTTATAACAGAGGGAGAACGTTGTCCTCCAGAACAGACGTCATTCAGTCAGACATTTCATTTGACCTTCAGTGACAGCTGGATACTGAAGAAGAGGAATCTGTTCAACATTTGTGAATATTAAGTCAGGTTAATTTTATAACCATTAGGGACCGTTTGGTATTTATGGAATGGACCACTGGAGGAAAATAGGGGAGGGTCATGTCTTTTTATTCTTTGTTGAGGGGAGGGTCACCCAACATTTTTTAGTCTAGGAGGGGGGGGTCACACAACTTTTGTATTCATGAAACAGCAAAATTTCAAAGTGGCTTGTATGGTGCATATTTTTCCATGTAGCTCTCAGTCTCGGCCCTCCTTCGCTACCAGATGGGTCTGACCCATGAGTTTGCTGGGGGGGGGGGTAGAGGGAGCACTGCTCCCCTAGTGGCTGAAACAGGTAATTGCATTGTTTAAAAAATTAGTGGAATAATTATGTTTGGCATGACCAGACATTTTATAAATATTTTAAATAACACAAAACAACTAAATGGTGGTAGGTAATACATCAGATTTCATATACTGCTTTAGTAAAAAAAATATTACCTGGCTGGCGATGGGAGCAGCAGGACGTAAAAAACGAAAATTACTGTTGCACTAGTCTGGACATCTTGCTGTGCCAACGTTGCAATAAAAGGTTTCCTAAATGCCATGTATATACATTTGATGTCAGCTTACTAATTGATTGCGGGTTTTGTGTAGATTTGGACTTTATACGTTTAATAATTTGTTTAAAAGGCGAAGTTCGCCTCGTTCACCTGTTTGGAGCTGGCTGGTGAATGTGACGCTCGTATAGGCCTTGCTGGATACACCGTGTCATTTACCTTTTTGTGGATCTACTGATCTTTTTTTCTTAACGTGTCTTAACGTTTTATGGTGTGACTGCGCTTCATTTCTGTGTTTGGAGAGGCATCTCAACAGAATGTAGGTCAAACACTGATTGTTCACTGTTACATTTTAGTTGAATTTAGTGTCTGGGCATTCCGCCACCATCTGTCTATTGCGTTCCAAGACAGCCGTGCCTTGATTGGATTTCATAAGGGCGAATTGTTAAATTGTTACAATGTAATTTAAAATCTGCTTTAAAAATAAACATATATGTTTTGGATAATGTTTTGGATAATGTTAAGCTTCGGCAGCTTTACCTATATAGCTAAAATATACAATGCCTGAGGAAGCCTAGTGACGAGTCCATAGCAACCAGTTTGTGTGTTGAATTAATTACCCAGTGTGCTTTGCTGAATGGTCTCAATGTTTTATTGTTTTATTTCATGTGGATACTAGTTAATTAGAGGAGTAACTTTTTAACTAACTAACTATTTGAAGTAATGCAGGAAGTGTGCATTTAGTTTCCATGCTTATTGTGTTTTCACAACAATGTTAGTGAGTGAATCTACTGAAATGGCCACCACACCATAACAGAGGAGTGTGATGTATAAGATGAGAAGGCAGAGATTAAATCATGTATGTCATGGCTGTAAAAAATAAAATGCATCTGCACTTCTTTGCCAAGTGCTAACTAGAACAGAAGGTGTCCATAATTTGATGGGGAGGTTCATACCTCTTTTCACAACCATTTTGGAGGGTCACTTTTACTAAAGATCCCAAAACTCCTCCGGTGGCACTTTATATAAATAACGAACAGTCCCTTATCCATTTACGTATTGTATGACTGTAACAATATGACTAAATAAACAAAGATATGTCAATAATCTGAGAATAATGCATTTCAATTCTATTTTTAATTTAATGTTGCTGGTAGTGATCAATAGAAACAGATATCACAAAGTGATAGCTATCTGTGTATGCCTGATACAGTGGCAGAGCAGAGTGGACACAGTAATATACTGAAGAAAAGAAGAACATTTCTATTTGACGGTAAACAAATACGTCTACAGCCACACTAGCAGCTAGAAAGGGCACTTAAGCACAGTGGTGCTTAAGCTAACAATGATATAATAATAACAGTGCTAACATGCAGATGTTAGCATGCTTACATTTGCTAATTAGCACTAAACACAAAGTACGGCTGAGGCTGATGGGACTGGGATTAGTTTTGCTGGTATTTGGTCATAAACCAAAGTATTAGACAAGCTTAAATTTTGACCTGATGGTAGCGCAAGAGAAAAGGTCAGGGGATTTGTGAACCAAATGTTATGGCAATCCATACAATAGTGGTTAAGACATTTCACGCAAAACCAAAAATGTCAAACTCATGGTGTCGCTAGAGGAACTCTCAGGGCTGGTTAGCTATGCTAGTTTGTATGATGTTCTAGTGTCTTCCAACCCAACCCTGTCTCCTTAAAAAATATGTTCCCAAACAACGAAACTGCATTCTCAATTACATTTTCAAGGGCAGTGTACTTTCCAGTGACCTGCGCACGTTGTGAAACATTTGTGCCAATCCATTAATCACATGTTGTGATATTTCACTGCATGAGTGCAAAAGGTCACTGGGCTTCATCCTCTATGGACCATATATGTCTATACAAAATTCCATGGAAATCCATCCAATGGTTTTATTACATACATATTTCCGTCTGGACCAAAGTGGTGGACCGACTGACCGATGTTGCCTTGCCATACCTGGTCATTGGTAAGAGCTTGTATGAATCAGTTCTGTAGTATTTAGGGATGCACTGTATCTTGTTGGTCGGTTAGTCACTAAAGGCAGCAGGAATGTGTTGAATGTTTCGAGAACAAATGCTCTTCATCAGACTAAGAAAACTGCTCGAAATGTCACTTAGGTGTAATAAGTAAGTGGACATTAGATCCCTGCAGTGTGCAAGTTATTTATTTGTTTATTTCATGATAAATACTCTAATGCAGCCTTACTACTTTCACATCATGATCAGGGGTTCTGTGCTGCTGTGGAAATGGAAGACTGAAGTTCTTCAGTCTAAACACTTCTGTTCTGTTCGCTGAAACGCTCCAGTAAATATTCAGCTGTGTCGACACAGGACAGCATCTTAATACTGAGGAAATAGTTCTGCTCATTTGTTTCTGTTTTGTTCTCTCCAAAAATAAAGTGCTGGTACTTGGTGTACTGGTGTTATTACATGCATCCCGTTGGAATTGTCGGGTTACTACAGCCCTCATGGAAAATAAAGAGTTTCCCACCCTAAAGGATTTCACAAAGTTTGTGTCAGTAGAAGCAGAGATTGCATGCAACCCAGTCACTTCCCTACATGCTCTTCACACATCTAACCCACCCTATGACAAGAGAAACACAAGGGAAACAAAGGGAAACAAAGCCAACGTCTTCAGCACTCAAACTGTCTTAAACAGTGATAAATCAACACCAAGCAATGGAAGATCAAGGCTCCCCTGCATATGGTGCAAAGATGACAAACATCAACTCCCCAAGTGTCCAGACTTCATGGAAAGGTCCCTTGAAGACCGACGGAAACACGTGAAGGAAAAGCTGTGTTACGGATATGTGAAACCAGGTCACAGCGCCAAGGAATGTCGTCACCGCCACACTTGTGATGTGTGCAAGGGAAGGCACCCAACCTGTCTCCATGATGAAAACTACAGAAGACATGAAGGTAGAGAAAGCATTAACGCATTAAAGGAACTCCCTCCAGTAACGCCGATGGATGTGATAAGTGCTCTGGAGTCAGACTTTAAGGACACTAAAATAGGCGACAAGACTGTCTCACAAGAGGATCTTGTTTTCTTGGACAAACTCGAAAGGAGCATAAAGAAAGATGATCAGGGACATTATGAAATGCCCTTACCCTTTAAGCAGCGGTCATACTTACCTGATAACAACAAACTCGCCGAAATCAGGCTCAGTCATTTACGACGGAAATTCCACAGGGATGAGAAATATAAGAAGGACTACACAGCATACATGAATGAGATCATTGAAAGAGGTGATGTCGAAGAGGTAGACGAAAACGGAACTAACGGTGAACGGTGGTACATTCCCCATCATGGCATCTACCACCCTAAAAAGCCTAGAAAACTGCGTGTCGTGTTCGACTGCTCAGCAAAGTACGGCGGCACAAGCCTAAATGAACACCTTCTTCCAGGGCCAGACATGATGAACAACCTAACGGGCGGTTCATACGGTTCAGACAGCATCCCATAGCTCTCATGTGTGACATAGAGAAAATGTTTCACCAGTTCCATGTCCAGAAGGATGACCGCAAATACCTACGATTCCTGTGGTGGAAAGAAGGAGACACAGACACACCACCTCAAGAGTTCCGAATGAAGGTACATCTCTTCGGTGCAGTGTCATCCCCTGGCTATGCGAACTATGGGCTGAAATACCTAGCCAAGGAAAACAGTCACTCACATCCAATAGGATCTCAGTTCATGGCAAGAGACTTTTATGTTGATGATGGAGTCACAAGTACAAACACTGTGGAAAAGGCCATTCAGGTGGCACATGAGGCAAGAGAGATATGCGCCAAAGGTGGTCTCCGTCTTCACAAATTTGTGTCAAACAACCATGCTGTCCTACAGAGCCTACCCTCATCAGAGTGTGCAGTAGACACCAAGACAAAGGATTTGTCAGATTTAACAACACCTTGAAAGACCAACCAGCAACACGTAGAGGCATATTGTCTACTGTGGCATCCATATATGATCCCCTTGGCTTCCTTGCACCATATGTTCTCGCTGGGAAGAAGATCTTACAGGAAATGTGCCACCAAGGTGTTGGCTGGGATGACCCCCTGCCGGAGATGCTGAAGCCACGGTGGGAGAGCTGGTGACACGTCTTTGCCAACCTAGAGAAGATAAACATAGCTCGATGTTACATACTTGCCGACTTTGGAGAGGTCATAGAAACAGAGCTTCACCATTTTTCGGATGCGAGCACCAGCGGATACGGTCAATGCTCTTATCTGAGAATCAGGAAACAAAGAGGAGACATTCACTGTTCCCTAGCCATAGGAAAGGCCCGCGTTTCTCCCACAAAGTTGACTACGATACCAAGGCTTGAATTAACCGCAGCAGTGGTCTCAGTCGGCGTCAGTAACATGCTCAGGGAGGAGCTTGGGTATGTTGATGGAAAAGAGTACTTCTGGACAGACTCAAAGGTAGTTTTAGGCTATATAAATAACGATGCACGACGCTTTCACACCTTTGTTGCCAACCGGATCCAGAAGATCCGCCATAGCACAAACCTCCAGCAATGGCTTTATGTCCCTACAGATGAAAATCCGGCAGATGGTGCTTCCCGTGGAAGAACTGTAAATGAACTGCTTACATCTAACTGGTTCACTGGTCCCATGTTCCTCTGGGAAAAGGAAATATTTACACCAAAGGATGTAGCACCAGACCTATTCATAGGAGATCCAGAAATCAAAAAGGTACAAACGCTGCAAACAAAAACCACAGAAACAATGAGTCTTGCCGATCGCCTGTCCAAGTTTTCATCATGGTCCCGAGCCATCAAGGCTGTGGCCCGCCTTTTGCGATGGGCTAAGAAAATCATATCAAGTGCTCTTTCTACAGTGAGTGAACAGGAAAGTGCTGAGTGTGTCATAATCCAAGATCTGCAAAGTCCAGCATATGAGAAAGAAATTAAGTTGTTAAACAAAGGGAGTCAACTACCATGTCACAACAAACTGCACTATCTTGATGTTTTCCTTGACACAGACGGTATCCTCAAGGTGGGAGGAAGACTCCGCCACTCGTCCCTTGCAGACCCATTCAAGCATCCGATTGTCATCCCCAAAGAGCACCACGTGACAAAGGTGATAATAGCTTACAATCACGAAAAGACAAAGCATCAGGGAAACACAGTGTGTGGTATGTCGTAGACTCAGGGGACTTCCAGAGGGCCAAAGGATGAGTGATCTTCCTGTGGAACGTGTAGAGCCCTCTCCACCATTCACATATTGTGGTATGGATTGCTTTGGTCCTTTTGTCCCTACAGAAGGATGGAAACAGCATAAACGATATGGCCTGCTCTTCACCTGCTTTTGCTCACGGGTCATCCACATCGAGATGCTAGAGAATTTGTCCACCGACGCCTTCATCAACGGCTTGCGATGCTTCATTGCTGTTCGAGGTGCAGTCCGTCAGATCCAGTGCAATCAAGGCACTAACTTTGTTAGTGCTAAGAATGAATTCAAGGCAGCGCTACAAGAGCTTGATGCACAGAGACTAAGTATGTTTCTGTCTCAAAGGCAGTGTGACTTTGTCATGAACGCGCCCCACTCTAGTCATGCAGGTGGCGTGTGGGAGCGCCAGATAAAGACAGTCAGGAGTGTTCTGAACTCCACTCTATCACTTTCCCATGGCAGACTCAATGATGCTTCACTAAGGACTCTACTCTATGAAGCCATGGCCATAGTCAACAGTCGACCCCTCACTGTGGATAACCTAAACAGTCCTGACAGCCTAGAACCACTCACCCCCAATCATCTGATCAACATGAAATCCAGCACAGCACTGCCTCCACCTGGCACTTTCCCCAGAGAGGACTTGTACGGAGTGAAAAGATGGCGCCACGTGCAGTATCTGGCAGAGCAGTTTTGGAGTCGCTGGAAACGAGAGTATCTTCACAACATCACCGCAAGGCAGCGTTGGCACTCGCCGATGAGGAATCTACTTGTAGGTGATATAGTGATGGACACAGATGAACTGTTGCCCAGAGGTGAATGGAGACTCGCTAGGGTCTTAGAGACTGTCAGAGGTAAGGATGGACTCGTAAGGAGAGTGAAAATCTCATTTGGAGATAAGAGATTAAACAAGAAAGGTGAGCGTCTTGGAAAACTTTCCGTGGTGGAGCGTCCAGTGCAGAAGTTAGTTCTGTTGTTAGAGGCTTCTTAAGCCCATGACTGTTAAGAAACACTGTCCGTCCTAATGGAAAATTATTTGTGGTTCATGTCATTTAATGTAAAACACTCATAATTTTGGTGGGAGTGTAAATAACCCAGTGTATGTTTAGCTCTACAGAAGAAATAACCTTGTTGAACAGTTATTTTATTATGTATTTTACCTGGTTTAAGCCCAGGTGCCTTACTTCCTGTTCTAAATAGAAGGCTTTTATTTTGAAAGTCACCCGCTGAGAACTAGTTTTTTCTGCCACATGCAACGGTAAAGAGGAGAAACAGTAACATGCATATACGGTGAAAGATTTAATGTTTTAACACCCTTTCGAAGAGGCACAAGGTTAGTATTTATCATAATACTGTAATATTAAGATGTTGGTGGTGTTTTTTGAAGTAGTTTTGAACAGTTGTAGCTGTTGTTAGCTTTCTGTTTAATGGGCTAATGCTAGGCTTGTGAGCTAATGCTAAACCATGCTAATGCTCTGAAACGATATGGTAAGGTAGCTAATGCATTTGTTGTTTGTATTGTTTCTTTTGTAACCAGCTCTTATGTTGGTTTTGGGATTTCCAATAAATCTAAAATCATCAGTCCAAGTGTCAGACCATCTTTCGGAGGGTGTGCTACAATATGTATCAAACATCTTTAAGTTTATTGTAGAAAGCACTGACAGGGCCCTCCATCCTGAACAACCAATCTTGTTTTAAGTCTTGTTTAACCTTTAACTTGAAATCTGCATTGCATCACTGGATAGACTTCATCTTACTACTGTATCTGAGGAACACTGATTAACGTGAGTACTTTTTAATGAAAACAGGAAAATTAGCTGTGATAAACCTCGAGTTTGGCATCGCCCAAAATGGATGACAACTGTGAGTACTTTTGGATGTCACCATATTTTGCTATTTCTCTCAGCACAGTGAGCTCTCCCTCCCATCTTTGCAGAATTTGAGACACAAAGCAGGCAAAACAGTAACCAAATATTAGAAATTTCTGGGTTCCAGCCAGACAGTCAGACAGCAGTTTTTAAACAATTTGCACTATGAGGAGTGTGGGTTTCATCAGAGAAAAGTAGCTGAACTTATTTCTGTCTTTAACAGCATGTTTGTCTCCTCTTTTCTAGGCTGAATATTCTCATGCAAACATTCCACTGTTTCATTTCTGGCCAGTAGTTTGTGAGGCGCCCAGACAGATAGTGTGTGGCTTTCCACTCATAATAGCTAGCATCTCCTTAAAATGTCAGTGTGGAATGCACAAGCACACAACCACCTGTGTACATTTACATGATGTCACATTGCTAGATACCACCTTGCAGTTGTAAAAAATAAATACATGTCATAGGCCTAAATTTCCTTGCTGTAGAAACAAAATATTTCAAATATTAGAAAGCAAACCAGACTCATGTCGAATGGTGAAAATAATCTCTCTGACATACAGGCATATGCACTGCGGAAGGTTTTGGCAAAATGGGCGAATGAGAGGAACCGTTCAACAGTTGTGGCGGGGGAGTTTGAGTCTGTAAGCCAAGATGAAATACTTGGGTGCACATGCAACAAGAAAAGGGTTTTCTTCTATATAACATTTCAGACTTCCAGAAAAGATAGAGATGTTACTCTTTTCTAACTTTTGCAATCTGAAGAGCTCCTCCATCTCAGAGTGCTTCAAAGATCATCAGGTATGCACTCACTTTGTGGTCAGCAGAAGGAGAGCGGGTGTAGAAGCCGCCTCAAACCCCAAAAACCCAGACTTAGTATTGGAAGAGCCAGTGGACTGGAGAGGCCAAATGGCACCATTTGTAAGAGCAATTGATGAGGAAAATGGGGGCAACAGGGTCTCCTTTCAGAGCCGGAGGAAAAACACACATGGCGGCCAAACGCTTGATTGTTGCACTTAGAGTCAAAATGGGCACCAGGAAAGGAAGACAATCAGACATAAATAATTGGCTCTTTAGTCCAAGAGCAGCACACGCTGAAACATGCCTATTCTGATGTGCTAATAAGATATATGAAGCCAATAAGAAAAAGCAATCTAGTTCAGCATTGACTTCCCAATAAGCCCTGTCTATTCTATCTGAATTCCTTCTGTGGGATTTGAAATCAACAACAGTCTGGTCAGAACTGCATGAGTATGAAATTGCAGTCAGCCTTTTTACTGTGATATGTCTATAGAAAAATAGAAGCAAAATTACAGTAATTTCAAAACAGTTTTCTTTCAATATTTCTTTAGCCACACTAAAATATCTCAACAACTATTGGATGGATTGCTTTGATAATGAATCCTAATGACTTTGGTGATCCCCTGACTTTCCTCTAGCGCAGTATGTTTTTTTTTTTATTATTCTTCAACAAATTCTTCAACAACTGTTGGGCATAAAATTACATTCATGGTGCCCAGAGGATGAAGCCAACTGACTTTGGTGATCCCCTGACATTTCCTAGTGCCATCATTTTGGTACAAACATTTGTGTTCCTCAGGATGAGTTGTAATGACTATATATATATATATAATAATGCTATATAATAATAATAATAATAATAATAATAATAATAATAATAATAATAATAATAATAATAATAATAATGTTCTGAATATTGAGTACAGCCCCTTTAACTTTTTATCTAGCGCCATGATCGCCATCAGCCTCAGCTGTAGCCTACTTTGTGTTTAGTGCTAATTAGCAATAGTTAGCAAGCCAACAAGTCAAATGATGGTAAACATTATATCTGCTAAATATCACCACATTAGCATTGTCATCGCAAACATGGCAGCATGCTTACGCTAGCATGTAGCTCAAATGCAAAGTAAAGATCAGAAAAGTGGTTCTATGTCTAAACCAAATGTGTTATTTTTCACCCCTTAAAGCGTAACTCTTGCCAAAATGCAACCTAGGGTCTTTTTATGAATGTACCCGAGTCAAACTTTCGTTTAAAAACATAATTAGGACGGAAACACCACTTTTAAGATTTACCGTATTCTTGTTTTCGGTCAAATGGCCTTTTGAATAGGAGTGCTAGGGGCACTACTATGATAGCATCAAAATCACTATTTTTAAAACACTAAGAAGGCTCGACACAACATGAAACTTTGCTCGAAGTATCACCAGGGGCTCTACACATGAACTCCAGCATTGAGAACATTGTTTGTGTACACAGAGTTTACTAAAAAGAAAGGTTTGAACAACTCACTTTAGCAGTTGTTTACACTATCTGCCATCTTGCCAGTCAAAAAGAGTCGATCTCCATGCAACGTAACAGGGAGGAGAGTAAAGATGGAAAGCTCCTAAAGTTTAGTTCCATATAAATGCACGGATAATTTATTGTTTTGTTGTTAGTGAAAAACAATATTGACCTTGTAGTTGAAAAAGGAACCTCATATAGGAATGACATTTCCTCCTATGGAGTCCGTTCATTCACATTCGGAGATCGACACTTTTTGACTGGCAAGATGGCGGATAGCGTAAACAACAACTAAAGTGAGTTGCTTAAAACCTTTCTTTTTAGTAAACTCTGGGTACTCAAACAATGTTCTCAATGCTGGAGTTCATGTGTAGAGCCCCTGGTGATACTTTGAGCAAAGTTTCATGTTGTGTCGAGCCTTCTTAGTGTTTTAAAAAAAATAGTGATTTTGATGCTATCATAGTAGTGCCCCTAGCACTCCTATTCAAAAGGCCATTTGACCGAAAACGAGAATATGGTAAATCTTAAAAGTGGCGTTTCCATCCTAATTATGCTTTTAAACGAAAGTTTGACTCGGGTACATTCACAAAAAGACCCTATAGGTTGCATTTTGGAAAGAGTTACGCTTTAAAGCTTTAGTGCGTAACTTTTTAATATTAGTAAACGTTTGTTACATTCAATCCATTGCCAAATGAGTTGCTACAGAGTTAATTAAGACTATCAGCTCCACACAACTCTCTCTGTGTTTCTCAGTATGGCTATGTTCAGAAGATTGTGTCATCCGGTGACTTTCCCGCGCAGAAACTCCAGTGAAGATAATTACCTCTTCTAAAGAGTCCATCATGTTTTTTAACTCTCCGTGTCCTCCTTGGCTCCTAGCAACTGTGTTGTGGAGGCGGTGTGGGAGCGTGCACGATCACGTAAGGCTTGTATCATGTGGACTTGCCGACAGTTTTGTTGTCATTACTTAGAATTCCTCATGGGGGCGACAGAAACTACGCACTATAGCTTTAAATCTCTTTTTCAACCAACGCACTCTCACATTTAATATGAACAATGTTTCTCTTACATACATTTTCTACATAACATTCTTCAAAGGACAGCTGTCAGTTCACAGACTCATTATGCTGTTGCCAATCAGTAGAATCTCTTCACACAGGTGCCTCTCTTTAAAAAAAAAAAAGAAAGAAAGAAAAGAAGAAGAAAAAAACAATGTATATGACTGTGCCCACCTCTGCCCTTTTTCCTGTGAACCAGCAGCCAATTTGTATGTTTCTTTTTACCCTGTTTCCAAACCTCAACTTGTGCAAGAATGTATCCAGCTGGCTGCCAGGTCCCTGTAAAATTAAAACAAACATGACCACCTGTCCCCAGTATGCAGTGAGAGGACCAAAATCAGAAATACATTATGCCTCCTCGTGGTTTCCCCTTTCAGAGTGTCAATCAAACAGAAGAAAAATTGTCGTGTTTTCCTTAATGCAGCTGCAAAAACCTCGAGGACTAAAATCACAGTCCTTAAGGAACATCTGGAGCTGAGGGTAAATATGACTTCTCCATTTGAGTTTCCATATCATAGGCATTTGGATCAAAAATACAAATGCAAAACAAACAACACCTCATAATTCGACCACAACTAATCGTTTTTACTGTATTCTAAATAATAGACCTGCCTCCTTTTCACTGAGACCATTTATTCAGAGAAGTGAAATAGAAAACCCTTCTACCAGCAGACAGATGAACAGCCTGCTCTGGATAACTGATACCTCAGAGGTTATTCTGAGCACAGTATTGCGCATCATACAGCCAAAGCAATTAATGTAGTGTATGAAACTGAATCTATTTACATCGATCCAGGTTCCAGAAAACAAAAAGCTCAACAACATCTTCACCACGAGACAACTGGTCACAAACTAATCCTAACCTTGTGAACTGTTTCCAAGTCGGCACATTGAAACATGTTGGTGACGTTTAAAAGGTTACAAAGTTATAGCTTTGGTGTGCACAATGTAGTCTACTGCCTAAAGATTAAATAAATAAATAACCAGTTCAATCTTAGATAATTTCTTAGAAATGCAGGTGACAAACATAACGTGAGTAACAATATTAAAGTTGATGTAAACAGAGAAACGCGATCCAGAGCCATGCAGCAGAGGGGGAGACATGGGCTGACTGGGCGCACAGCAGCAGAGACGCCCACACATAGGCTACTGAAGGCACCAAGACGCGCTATAAAAACGTGACTCGGTATTTGAGTGTCAGTGGGGATCCTTCACTATCTTTAAGCCACCATGAAACAACCACACGGATTCAGCCATGGGAAATACTCCACAAAGGACATCGATGCATTGGCTTTCACCAACGGGAAACTTAATTTCTGATCGTAAGCAAAAGACATCTTTTTCCTCTGTTTGTGGACTCTGCTGAAATTGTTTCATCGACCCTGTCTGTGGAGTTTCTCTGGATATCTGATTGTCAAGGAAAACTATCTTCTGGCTGTTCAGTTGGACTGATAAGATTATCTGAACTATGTAGTGGTGAGTCAATTTTTCATTTTAAAGCTAATAGTAAAAAAGAACAAAGTAGACTTTTTTTTTATAAGGGAACGTTAGCCTAAGAAATACAGTAAATGTAAGATTGGATTCTTTAATTAAATATCTAACGACGATTTGATAAATAACATTTATATTGTTTATTACTGTGATCATAATTTTCCTTCCTTTCTTTCACACTGCCAACGTGTCTATTCTAACTTGTGCAACATATTGCAAATCTTCCATCTAATTTTTGTTCTAACATTTGTTCCACAACTGCTCAGTGAGAAATTGTATACAGTAGGTCAATTCTAATGTTTTTTTTTTTTTTTTTTTTTTTTCAGGATGAGCTTATTATGAAAATCAACTAGATTTCTTTACATCACTGGACTAGGATAAGATAGCCTACTTTATTTATCCCCCTTTATTGATGAAATAATAAGATCTATCCCTGATCTAATCCCAGTAATTATCTTATAAGAGATTAAAAAATATCTCAGTCGTGTGTTTTAATATAGGCCTGTTGCTTTTTGTTGGCTTGTTGCTGGAAGGACTGTCCTAATTATGACCTATGGTTTGATCTCCTGAACTAAACCTGAGCCGTCAGAGTCTGCACCACCTTGTACTTTGTCAGGATTTGCAGGCAGGACACCATACACACGGTGAACAGCTGTCTAGTCATGTTAAAAAGGGATTTAGAAGAAGATTTGTGAGGGGACAGTCAGGTCTAGTCAGATCTTCAGTCATATATGAAGAGTTTGTAGAAGAATGTGTTTAACTCTTTTACTTATTAAAAGTCCCCAAAATATACATATGAAAAGACAAAAAGCTAGGTTTTTCAGTTTGGGCCGCCATGAGCTGTCAGAACAGCTTCAGTGCTCCTTGTTATAGATTCTCCAAGTGTCTCTTCTACTGAAGGGATTGGATCATAAATACAGAATAAAATCCCTCATTTGGTGTTTTGATGATGGAGAGCGCTGTCTAACATGCTCATTTAGGTTGAGATGTCACGACTGTGGCCATGGCCTATGATTCATATAATTTTCATTTCCATCAAAACGCTCAGTGATGGAAACGTGTATTCATTAGGTTTTTACTCATTTATTCAGCTTCTCCCTTTGTTTTCACCTATATGTTTGTGTAATTTATAATTATAATAACATCAAATCATCAGTATTTTCCCTATGTTGACACAAATGTGCCCTTCTTTCTCTTGCAGCCTCCCTTAACTATGGCCCTCATGAGCTTCAGCGTTCAGTGATGTTAGCTCTGAGCCACTACAACTCCTCCGCCTCCCCGCTCCTCCCTCGTTTCTCTAATGACAGCGGAGGGAAGGTGGAGGCCATGGTGGCTGTTGAAGGGCTGTCGCAGCAGGGAAACCTCACCTTGGTGCAACCCACCACCAGTGGTGTCATTGTCGTCATACTGTCCATGACACTGGGCATCATCTCCAACATTGTGGCCCTCTTCATCCTGGCCAATGCCTACTCCCTCCAGCGCCGGCGCACCAAAGCCACATTCCTTCTGTTTGCCACTTCACTGGTGGTCACAGACTTCTTTGGCCATGTGATCCCTGGTGCCCTGGTTCTCCGACTCTACCTCTACGGAGGTGTGCACCCCAACTCCTCGGATAGGATGTGTCAGTTCCTGGGTGGCAGCATGGTGTTCTTTGGCCTGTGCCCACTCTTCATGGGCTCTGCCATGGCTGCTGAGCGCTGCCTGGGTGTCACGAAGCCTCTGCTGCACTCATCCCTGGTCACCAAAACCCGCACAAAGATCTGCCTGTCTGTCATCTGGCTGGCAGCTCTGTGTGTGGCCATGCTGCCCTGCTTTCAGCTGGGCTCTTACACCTATCAGGACCCAGGGACCTGGTGTTTCATCCAAGTGCTCAGTGACACTCAGGAGGTGGATGTGGCGTTTGTGGTGCTGTTCTCTGGACTAGGTCTGACCTCGCTAGCTGTGGCGCTGGTGTGTAACACCATCAGTGGACTGACGCTGGTGCTCGCTCGGTTCAGGAGGCGGCTGGGCTCCCATCACTCAGCAAAGTCCCATGATATAGAGATGGTGGTGCAGCTGGTCGGCATCATGGTCACCTCGTGTATCTGCTGGAGCCCTCTGCTGGTGAGTATCAGGAAGTACAAAGGGAGGGAATCATGATAGGTCATGAGATCACATCCCCTCTGAGAGGACTCATTCGGTTTGCATGAGTAAAAGTACCCTATACTATAAAAAGTATTAGCATAGCAAGCTATACTGAAAGTTTGTTATTGGTAAAGGCCAATAAAGCGGTATCAATATAACATCAATAGTTCTCTCACACAGAGTTTTCACCTGTGTTGTCTGATTAGAGCTCAGGACTGTGAGTGTATAGACTGTGCTTGATTGACAGCTCCATCGCTGTCTTGTCAGTTTTGTTGCAGCTGTTAGGGCGGGACAACTTACACCTTTCTTGTTGGTGCCTAAAGTTTGACAGCATGTAATTCCCTGCATAACAGCCAACTTCAACCTGGCTACAGTTTTAATCAAACAGGGTAATTGAAAGACAATTTGTGGATGTGCAGGGACTTAAAGTATTTTTATACTGCCCACATTTATGGAAAAGATTCCCTCCCATGATTATGTCACCTTATACGAGTGCAACATTAGCAACACGTTAAAATTATTGTTGTCTTTTGAAAAAAAAAAAAAGACTCCAGCTCTAGTACTATTATTAGAAAGGACCAGCGAGATATTCAGCATCTTCATTTTCTTTTGCAAGGATTTTCACTTTAGGCAAGGCAGACAAGGCAGCTTTATTTGTATAGCACATTTCAGCAACAAGGCAATTCAAAGTTCTTTACATAAAACATTAAGGTGCAGTTAAAAACAATTATAAAACGTTCATTAAAGAGATTTTAAAAAACAGCTAAAATAGAAAAAGACAGGTATGAAATACAAGAATAAAAGTTACAGTGCAGTGTAAGAAATAAGGCAGCACCAAACAGAAAAGTCTTCAGCCTTGATTTAAAAGAATTGAGATTTGCAGTGGACCTGCAGTTTTCTTTGTTCCAGAGAGATATTCCGTTTTCTTTCTCAAGGATTTTCACTTTACACTTGACTTTGTTGTGGAAACAATAACTGTCAAAGAAAGGGACTCCACTAGACCTGAAATAAATAAAAACAAAATCTGTTCTAATCAATGGAAATTCAATAGGAAAACAGTTACAATAATGATTATAACTAACAAATAACTTGACAAATAATACATCAACATGAAGAGAGGGTCTATGTAACAAACACTGCTGACAGATTCTGCTGTATGCTGCTCAAATAGGGATGGGCAGATCAATACCTCCAGTATTAATACAACCACAGAGTCTTCTTCTGAGTATCAGCTCTAGTGTCACTAGGCTTGATCCAGCTTACATTTATAACAATCGTGCATGTGATTGAAGTAATACCGACCCATCGTTCTCCCACATCTTAAACCATATCAGAAAAAGTATCAGTCCTTGCTGATATGGATGCACCAACACTATTTAAAAACAATATTAGTGTATCTGTGTCACAATCCATTTATTGTGTTTAACAAAATAAACCAGATCACTGTAATAACTTGTTTGTTGTTCTTTATACTGCAAAACAGAGTAATTTTAGTTTTTCTACCAATGCAGTGTGTTTGCTCCTTCATTGGGTAATAATTACAAGCACATGTTTTCATGCCTGCAGATCTTTGGTCTGATGTCGGTGATCCGCTCCTACACAGGATCTATTGGAGAAGACTTGTCCAGCTATAAAACCCTGATGGTGATGGGCGTGAGGCTGGCCACATGGAACCAGATCCTCGACCCCTGGGTGTACATCCTGCTGCGCCGCACCGTTCTCCGCAAAATCTACCTCATCGCCAAGTGCCAGGCAGGACTGAGGGGAAATATATTAGGCCGCTGGGAGCCAACCTCTTTTCACAGCTCAGAGAAGAAGCAAGTCAACCAAGTATGAGCTGACAGAAAGACTGATAAAGTACTTTGCGGATTTACTTTACTGAACATACAAAGAACTGTGCAAATAAAAAGCTTTAGAAGGAGAGACCCACAGGATCTTGTGAAAGGAACAATCTTTGTGGCTGTGATGGAGGAGCCCATTAGTTTAGAAATAGGGTTGGGTATTGTTTGGATTTTTACAATTCCGATGCTGAACCGGTACTTTTAAAACGATTCCGATTCCTAAACCGATTCTTGAAAAACTGAAAAATGTAACAACACAATAAATGTTGAGTTGGTTTGCTAACTAAACCAGCTTCAAACTTTAGCAGTTCTTTTGCAGAAAAATGACCATATTTGCCTTGTCTGGCACCTAACGGTAGACTATAGAGAAAGTGTGATATTTTACATCCATTTCGGAGCGACAGAGGGAAAATATTTTGGTCAACACATTAAGTGCAACCGAAATGAGGAACCGAAATTTGCGGTCTAATCCGGTCCGATTCCTACCGGTTGCGTAGGAACCGGTTCCATAGTGGAACTGGGTTTCGGTACCCAACCCTTTTTAGAAGTGCAGTTTGCAATTTCTCAGTTGGTCCACTTCACAAATGCTTAACGGATTCAATCAAAATATCTCTTTCATCCTCCTTAAAAGTTTGAGTTTATTGTCTGACCTTACAAATGGAAGCTAGCTAATGCTATGATTTTGCACATAAACTTTCTACTGTTTACTTAGAATAAGTGGACATTCATAATTATGATTGTATTCTCATTTGTAAACTCATAGTATTGAAGGCCACAGATGTAGGCCACATTTATGAGCGCAGTACTAACCACACTCTGTCCTAAAAGACTCTAAGGTTTGCAGGAGTGATAGAGGTTTATACCGAGTTTTATTTGGTTTTATTTCTCAACTTCAGTTTCACCAGCTTTGGAAGTAAAAAAAACAATAAGTTGACTTGCTAACATTAGATAAATCTGGAGGAATTGAGCTGTAGCAGTATAACCAGAGAGGAAAACCAGAAGACTGCACTCAGTCACGGTAATTATTCTGCTGAATGTATTTCATGAAGGACTGTTAATATTCAAATACTATGGAGTTTAAGTATGTTTAAGTTTAAATATGCTTTCCATATGTTTATACAGTGCTCTTTGTGAAACAATGTAAGATTTTATAAGTTAATACTTGAATTGTACCCTCAATTTACTGAGGATGTGTTAAGAACTTTAAATTGAATGTAAATAAAATAATGCAATGTGTCCTTACTCTGAATTTATATTTGACTAATTTGTCGTGTTGAGAAGGAGGATATTTGTGTGGTTAATAAATATGTTACACTTTTTAATGTAAAGGTGTTATACAAATAAAATTGACATTGACATCTCTCACTTGACATTGCATACAGTGGGGTAGTTTCTTTATCAAACTGTTGTATTATAATTATTCTGGTAGCTATATGGTGCATTACGTGTAAACTCCTATAAACACAGGCAGTATTTTATCAGATTTTGAGTCAAATTACAACAGAGAAGTATCGCTGTACTTGTTCTCTCAGCTTTCCTGAGTATTCATGATAAAAATCTGCAACTTGGGTTGTGCATGAGTTTGTTTAACTTTGAGGACGGTGTGATCTGCAACAGGCATTTCCTGCTGATTCATTCTGGACTTCACTTTCCATAGATGACAAACCGAAAAGGATTATCCACAAAGGTCAACATAATAAATCAAAAAGATTGTTAAGCAAATATTTTTGATCCAGGCTTGATTCAGTTTCCTTACTAGAGTACGTAAAAACATTGTTGGATACGTCATTGTCCCCACTCTCCACACTGTTTTCTGGATGTGAGAGGTGTATTTGTTTGCCATTGCGCAGCATCGCTTACTGCACCTTTAATCTGGGTGAGAAGAAACAATTGAGACTTAAACACTAAACACACTAAAAGTGTTTAATAAAGAAACCAAATACAGAAGACAGCTAAACTGTGTGTGTGTGTGTGTGTGTGTGTGTGTGTGTGTGTGTGTGTGTGTGTGTGTGTGTGTGTGAGGAAGATGACAGATTGGCAATTCATTTTTTCATTTTGGGTGGCTTTTGTGCTCCGACCCAGAGTGTGCCGGATAATGGGGAGCTTGTGTTCGGACCCTCTTGACTGGCTGACTGGCTGTAAACATGGTCAGGTCCTGTCGTTACCTTGGCAGGACATCTCGCCACTGCTGTTGGCTGTGCACGAATAGCAGGGCCAGCATGCCTGGCTGCCCTACGGATAGCTCCAGATCTTACAGATGCCAAGCTGGTGTTTTTTGAGCGGCCAAACATATGTAAGGCTGTCATGATCTTTGACGGATTGTCTTTTATTGTTTTAAAGGCCTTTACTGCAGCTATTGAGGAGGCTGTAAATGATGCGTCGCTGTTGACCATGGCTGAAAGCTCCCGGCACATTTCAGCAAATCCTGCTGCAGCAGCTTGATGTGACACTGGAAAACAATACCAATAATAATTTAGGCAACAATAATAGCTTGATAAAAAAAAAAAGCAGAGTAGTTGTTATCACTGCAACCTACAAGACAGGGATTGGCAAGATAGGGTCTGCGGGGATAGATCGTACTTCAGCACATCTAAAGCTGAACTTGGGCAGTGTCCTGCTTCAAAAAGCTTGTTCAGTTTAGCTTTTGTGTCATCACCAACATCATGGTGGCTCAGTGCATCAGCCACATAGATGTTGTGGTTGTGGTCACTGCAGATGGACACGATTGTGGGGAAGGTAGGCACGTGAGGGTCCTTGCTTCTGAGGAGACATAGACAAAAATGCTATGTTCTTTACTGTTTAAGACAGGACAACAGTGATAAACCTTGAGTACATTAAAAGGCATAATATTAAGAGTAGGCCTTACTTACAGACTCTGCCTGCCTCTGCTCACTTGAGTGCGTAGGAGTGTCACAGTCATCTTAGCAGAGCAGTTTGTAATCTGGCTTCTGCCTGCCGCGTTTTCATTGCGAGGTCTCGTATTGCGTTGGCATCTGAAGTCCACCTTAAGAGGACAATATACAGGCATTATTTTAGGTCTGTCTTGATTAATCCTCTCTTTCACATGATTCATTTTGATGTCTGCGATGGTCATTGTAGTTGTACATATTGGTTTCTTTTCCTGCAAACTCTGGGAGAGCTCATTCATATTTGTAGCTACGATAAGAATTACAATTATCAGTCTACCACAAATGTTAAGATACCTTGAAAAGAACTTTCTGGCCCTTTCTTGGATATGTTCGGTCCACCCTCCAAGTGACTGTGTGACTTTTCAGCCACAGCTTTATATCATACTCTGTGTACAAGGCCATTCGAAGAATGGCGCTATAGTTAATATGATCACCTGTCTCACTTAATGTTTTATAATCACATACATGGTAATCATACCTGACTGGCAGACAGTCCTGTGAAAAACAGCAGAATCACATAACGTTATCAATATTAAAATCGTACACTCTTTATTTTTAACAGGATAAAAATACATTGGGTTCTTATCATAGATATTAATGTAAATGGACCTTCAAAGCAGGAAAGTCAGAAATGTTCTGCTTGGGGTTAATGCAGGCAAATCTGAGGAGAAAGATTATATATTTTAGACTTTAAAATATCGTTAACCTATGGAGAAAGAGAAAGTTATCTATAGTAAAATTAACATTTCTAAGGACAGAAACTGGTTAGTAAAGTTAACAGTTAGCTAGCTAGCTAACTAAATTAGCAACATTTTTGTTAACGTTAACTATGATGACTTTGGCCTTTAGGTCTTCGTTTTCGCTAACTAATGCTAACGAAAACAGTGAAAATTAAAATTATTGTAATTTACCGTTTTCCTTTACTGAGAGACATGATGCTAGTGCCGCGTTCTATTTACCTCGCAACTCGTTTTTTACGAGGTCAAAGTCGTAAACACGCCCCCTGACCTCGTATTTACGAGCTCGGAACTCGTACAACCTCGCAGTAGCCCGAGTTCAAAATCCAACATGGCTGCCCCCTGAATCAACAGTTGTGAAAACTGCAGTAACATAAAGTTATAAGCACTTATGTCTTATTTGTGTCTCACTAAATCAGTCGTTCACACAGGCATGTCCAACTTCTATCTGTTGACATGTTGTTACGCTGTTTGCATGCACAAAAAAACGGCGTAATGCGTTGTTATCAACTGGTATTGCTAACAATAGCTAACCGGGCTATGAAAACAATGAAAATCCGACTTTTAAATAGAACGCATTCAACTCGGGTATGACGTCATTCCCAGTTGCGGCTTCCGAGTTCCGAGGTAAATAGAACGCGGCATAGGACCATAGACTGTATATAAGAAGCATAGGACAACATCGATGCCTTCTAGCATCTACCATTTTAAAAAGGTCGTGTAGTGACGTCATATTCAGGTGACCCTTTGATGGTCAATAGCCATAACGCGATAGCTACGTTACCGCGAAAAGCTCTTGTCTACACCGTTTTATTCGCTCGTTGTAAAAGGTAAGCCCTAACTGCACAAACTAAACTTAAACAGAAGTCAGTGGTATTGTGCGAAATCGACATAAATAGCATTGACATGCTGGCCAGCGTTATCTAGCTCGCTAGCATTAAGTGGGCGGTCAGTGCTAAACATTAGCTAGCTAGCTGTGTGTTTGTCGCAGTAACGTTACCTTCGTTCACCATAGGATGTGAGGACAAATTACGGGACTGCTGTATTAACGTTAGGCAATTTGTGTTTAATTGTAGGCGAACTAAACTACTAATGCACACGTTGCTTATTTGTATCCGGAAGAGTTTCTTGTGTGACTTGAGCGTTAACGTTAGCTTGTTAACGTTAGCTAGATAGCTAGCTGTCAGTAGAACATGCATGTCGATTAACGTTGCTAATATCATTCATTACACCTAATTTGATTGTATAATGCCGGTTATCTACCAGTTGTGCACAGACTAAACAAGTTTTTTTTTTTCCTATCTGAAAGTCGTGACAGGATGGCTGCAGCGCATTGGGATGAGCGCCAGGCGTATGAGGAGCTGCTGTACTGGGACAGCCTGATACAAGAGGGCCACCGCCTCCACCCGCAAGATTTTGATAGGTAAACACTCACATTAAATCATATATAAAATAACCCTGAGGTAAAAGCAAGGCCATTTCATTTCTATAGCACAATGAATTTTAAGTTCTTTACATCAAAATGCATACAACAAGTAACATATGTACAGGAGAATACAACTAATACCTTTTTATAATTTTAGTTCAATCATAACAAAATAATATAAAGGAGAAAACACACAATTAGACACACAAAGAAATGTATCATAAATCGGAGAAAATAAGAATTTGCTGTTTGCATTTAAATGTGAGTACCAGTGAAGTGGCAGGTAACAGGTGAGTTTGCCACTGAGCTGATCAGTAAACAGTATATACAATTTTATTAAATGCAGAATTATATAATGAAGCACTGTGGGTAGATCAAGCCTTATAGGGTCCTGCTAACCGTTGAAAAATGCTGATTGTCTTGTTACTATGTTGTTGTAGCGCCTGTTTCTGACTTGAAAACTGGAGTTGTTTTCAGAGCTGCCCTCATTTTATTTCCTTCCCCCAGGTACGAGGATCTGCGTTACTGGTATGACTGTCTGTGCTATGAGGAGGAGCTGAGACAATACCATGATTACATCACTGCTATCGAGGAGATAGAGGGTGAACGGCACCATGAGGTTGTTGTTGTTTTACTTGCTAAATTGTCCCCCAATGACTTGATAATCATATGCTTTTTTATTTTTTATTTGAGTCATTTAACCCACTTCTTCAATCCTCCACATTAAGACTGAACATCTAATGTTTTCCAGTTTCTTTTGTACTTTAAAAAGATTGCTTTTCCTCTTGCACGGAAGCTCTATCTGTTTCTTTTTCCAAGTTTTTTTTTTTTTTTTTTTTTTTTTTTTTTAAATCATGCACTTCCTTACTATTTCTATTATACTTCTCAATTCTATTTTTGCTTTACATGTTCTATGATATCTTAGTAGCAATAACCTGAATTAAGACTGCCATTACTGCTTTTAATGACTACTTGTAATAATCTATTTATTACAAAAAATGTCTTAATAAATGATTACAGTATATAAACTAAAGGTACATTTGCTCACATCTACACTGTGTTCTTTTCTCCAAAATAAACCTCACTTAGTCTGATTTCCATATTAAGGAACCTGTGGCCCCACGGGTGCACATGGGGCCATATGAGCGGCACACGATGGCCAAACACTCTGAAGTTTATCCTTCACCAGAGGAGCTGGATGCAGTACAAACAATCATCTCCAGTGTGGAGTGTGCCCTCAAGATTGTGTCTGACCAGATGGATACTCCGCAAGATAACCAGGGAAATACAGAGACGGGGAGGTGAGCGAGGTGTCTAAATGGCGTTTGTCCCAGTGATTTAAAAAGTATACAGAGTGGTGTTTAAAATTTGTCTTTTAACTCAACACTTTTTCCTCTTTATAAAAAAATAATTAAATTGTTCTGATTTCCTCTTCACAGTGCAAGCAGTGATTCACAAGAGCGTGTCCTGCGTGGGGTTATGAGGGTCGGCCTGGTGGCCAAGGGACTCCTGCTGACGGGAGACAAGGACCTGGAGCTGGTGCTGCTTTGCTCCAAAAAGCCTACCATCACCCTGCTTAATCAAGTGGCTGAAAAGTTAACTGAACAGTTAGAGGTAGAATTGACTACCTACAGTTGTTTTGTGTCATTCTCCATTTTAAAAAGTCACAGAATTAGGAAAGCAAAAAAGGAATCTTAATATCCAAGAAACAACAACAACAAAAACCTAACATTTTCTTTCTCTTTTTAATAGGCAAGTTCAGCGGGGATTTATACAGTAAGCCAGTGTCCAGGGGATGCAGCCCTTGTTGTGAATAGCACTGAGTCGGCCCTGACTCTCACTATCCACCTGACATCGCCTCTTGTCAGGACAGTGCAAGAGAGTAAAACAGCAGAAGAAGGTACGTATGTTGGTCCAGTCTCCAACATCAGCTACCACAGGCCTGATCTGTGTGTTCTGAGTGTGCAGACACTGTACTTCTCCACTGATCTGTAGCTCTGCACTGACAACTGAAACGCCACACGCGTCCATCTTCTTTTCATTAACCTTCAGTGGAGCTTGTACAGTGACTGTCTCAGACCGATGCCTGTGAACAACCAATGAATGTTGGCTCTTCACTGCCTCGAGAGTCCTGGCGTCGATTTGGGACAAACTGGCGCTTGCCAGCACTACATTTTCCTCTGTAGTCGCTGATACACTCTGCACATGTTAACAATGCCACAGTCATAAAAAGAACTGTTTTACTCATGTTGAATTGTTTTCATGTTTTAAAGTGAAGGCTTTTCAAGAATAACAAGCTAAAGCGCGTATTGCATGTACTTGATGCTGAACATGTACATTTGGCACCAGCTGCAGCAAAACTGATAATCATTTATAAAACAGAGAATGGGGACATTTCTATGGCTTCTCATGGGATCATTTAAATTCAACCAGACAGGACAAAAGTAGTAAAACTAAATCACGGTTGTTGGTTTATAGATGAATGTGTTTGGTTAGTGGAGTTTTTGTTGAGCTTCTGTGTTGATCAGCATGAGCTGTATTTACATGGGAGTCTAAAGTTTTAATGATGGGAGTGCTTAAGCCCCACATACAGAACCATACCGCTCTCAGTGCAGTTTTAGTGCATTTACTACAGCGCACACTGGGGCTGCACTTAAAATAGTGTAATAATTGTGATCCCGACTTTAGCATCCACAATCATTCAGACTTGATTATTTGCAGCCCTGACTCTGTGTTTGAAGGGCTTACACTGGTGCATCACATTAGGTGCTCCCTATTCACAGGTCAACTTTATCAGGAATAGTGTTCCACAAGAGAACAATGGTTAGCATAATGTTGAGAGCTGTTGGTACAAATACGTTTTTTTAAATTAACTGTGTAAACTATAGCTGTTTATTTTTTTATATTCGAATAATATTCGAATATTAAATATTTTCCACAGCGACAAACACAAATCAGCAGAAAACTCTGCAGTTGAAACATTATCTAACAAGTGTATTGAAGCAACTCTGTTGTAAAGGCTAACGTTGCTCGGTTAGCACAATGACATCATGTTAGAAAGCACAGCCAACGATTTGTCATAAACTAAGTAACAATAGTGTTAGCCACGATGCTAACAGCATTTATAACTAAGCCAAACGGTGCTGCCACTACTATTGGTAGGTAAGGTAATATGTAGTTGAAGCTAACTCTGACAGCTGTAGGGCAGCTAACATTAACTTTAGCTGTCTCCATGAAGCTCCCAGCTAAGTTCCTGTAACTTGCGACGCAGTTATGAAACCAGAAGGAGCTAACTATTGATAACAAGCATTTTGGCTTGGTGGATGTCGATTTTAAAGTCATGTTAAAGCCTGTCACGCCCCCTGTACTAACATTACTCGGTACGTATTGTTAGCTCACAATGCCTTGTTTCTCACTCCAGTAACTTATTGTTCATCAGACATGAGATGAGGGAGATTAGCTTACGTTAGCCAGCCTATTAATTAAAAAAAATCACATTCGAATAGTAATTTCAGCATTCAAATAGTATTGATTTTTTTTTTTTTTTTTTACTATTCAAATTATATTTGACTTTCGGAATTTGTTCCAATAGCCTAGCCTAGTGTAAACTTATTGTCCCATTAGCGACCGAGCTAACTATTTGCCAACTGACCCTTAGCAAACCCATTACCTCAGACAGCTTTATTTTCCCTCTTCAACACCTTAATTTAAATAACTTTGTTATTGAATGGGATGATGTGCAGTGGTGATGAACACAATGCTGGTAAACGGAACAGTGGAGAGAAATGGAGAGAAGCTGCAGGAGTTATTGTGACTGAGCTAATAAGATTTAGTAGGCTACAGCTGTTCTTTCAGTGTGTCAGATACACATTGAATTAAAATGTAAGTAAATATAAGTATTGGATCTGACCCGATATAAGGGATACCCAATAAAAAAGGACATTACTTTGGTGACATTATTAGTATTATGGAATCTTATTATATTTACTGGTGTGTTGAGCTTTAAGAACAAACTGTCAATCGTACTTTTACTTAAAAGATTTGACCATTTTTAAAATGCAACTCAATAGTTCAGATTTCCTGGGTAAGGATGCGCTGTGTCGATAATTATCATTTCAGTTCAATATATATGCCATTATAATTTTGTCTTTTATCGTGCAGCCCTGTTGCAAGCATACTTTACTGTTGGCTATTTGTTTTTCAGTTTTTAATCTGTCCTATAACTCATTCAGCTGTTAATTTTGGTGCAGGATGGAAATCAACTTGCAGAAGCTTAAAAACCTGCTGAGGTTAGATTAGTTGAATTGGATCTGTAGTGTAGAAAATGAGCTAAAACTTGCACAAAGTTGGTATGGCCCATTTGTTTTTGATTTTTCATAAGGCCAGTTAAAGGCACTTTTAGATCAGGGACTCTCATCAGTTTTGCTGCAGTGTGGGGCTGACGTGAAGATTCTCTCAATGCTTGTGATTTTCAATTGATTGCCTTTTAGTTTGTCAAGTTTTTTAGGGACGCTGGACCTTTGACCAACTGGACATACTGTCTCAGGAGGGGGGGAAGCAGCAAACCCAAGCCGAGGGATAGGGGGTATTTATTGTAGTTTACACAGTGCACACATTAACAACATGCTATGTCATTTTGTAAGTACTACTGTGTCTTTATGACATTCTTCCACTTTCACACACTGTGGAAAGGTTAACTGGCGTCTGTGACAGATGACTGTTATGCTTGTTGGGACCATAGATTTATACATTAGGTACCTGGGACCCCCTTTCCCTGCTGCTGCTGGTTTGGGGAAAGCTGCTACTCCCTGAGCTGCAAGACAGATCCGACCCCCTTGGTCAAACTGTACCTTTTCTTCTTACCCCACCTCGTCAATAGAAACGCAAACAGTCAACGATCCGCCGGACGTTCTGGACAGGCAGAAATGCCTAACTGCCTTGGCGTCTCTCCGCCACGCCAAGTGGTTCCAGGTTTGCATTCACGTCCTTATTTGTACATAAGGTTGAACTGTTTCTTTGAATGGTCTCTCTTTATTATCCATTTAGAGATAGTAACAGTTTTAAAATGTGCTCTCAGTTGTTGTTGTTGTAGTCTTCTATAATCTTACCAAAGGGGAAAGTCTTCAACTCCAGAGTTTTACTTGGTAACTCATAAAGAGTGATCTGCTGATCCATACCAATGTCACATTTGGATGATTGGTATTAACACCAGTATATACTTTGATTTATCCAAATGTCCTCTGTCAGGCTGGGCTCTCTCAATATCAACTGTTGTGCAGTTTCTCCTATTGACCACAACAAACCGCATTTGGACAAAAATGTGTGATAATATGTATTAGTCCTAACAGTTGTTGATTTGAAGATGGCTCAGTTCTGACCTGCCTGTGCTTTGTTTTCTGGGTCATTTGTGGAACCTCAGGGCACAGGGTTGAGCTGACATCCGAGGCGGCAACACCTCACACTGAACTGCCTTTTGTTTGTGTCTCCAGGCCAAAGTCATAGACCTGAGTTCTGCCGTCGTCGTGATCCGGATCATGAGAGACTTGTGTAACCGTGTTCCTACCTGGACGCCACTCTCAGGATGGGTGAGGAAACTCTGGTTGCACACGTTGCAGCTAAGAGGAAGTTGTGTACAAACCAGTCTCATTTTTGGCAGCTTCTCTTTAGCTCTTTGATTGTTGGCGCTTGATAGGTAGTGTCTTTACTTTGTGCTTTCATCTCCACATAGCCTCTTGAACTGCTGGTAGAGAAGGCTCTTGTTACATCTGAGAGACCAATGGGAGCAGGCGAGTCATTGCGCCGGGTTTTGGAGTGTGTTGCATCTGGAATGCTCTTGGAAGGTAAACTTTTTATTGAGTTGTCAAACCAGCATGCATGTTCATACACTGACAATAACATTAATGCACTACTTTAACTTACTGTGCAAAGATGGCCCCGGATTAAAAGATCCATGTGAGAAGGAAGCAGTCGACGCCACTGAATGTCTGACTCCGCAGCAGCGTGAAGACATCACGCAGAGTGCTCAGGTAAGATGAGGATGCTAATACATGTAGGCCGAATACCGGTCTCAAAGTATACCGCGGTTTGAAAAAGTCAAGGTTTCGAAACCACTAACATTTTCCGTTAAACCGTTGCTAAGGTATGAGCTGTTTTTTTTTGAGTGGTCAAGGAGAGAAACTGCAGTTTAGTAATCCATCTCCCTGCCAGTGTGCAGTGTGTTTTTAAAAATAAAATACATTGTGTAAAATGGAGAAAAAAATGTTTTTTAATCAGACATTTAAAAAAAAACAACATTTTTTTAAAGCTGTAATTGCAATACCGTGATATTTCTGCTGAAGGTTATCATACCGTCAGAATCGTATACCGACCCATTCCTAAATACATGCACCTAAGTACACTCAGGATTTTGACCTAACTTTTACATTTTCCATTTAGTTTGCCCTAAGGCTGTGTGCGTTTGGACAAATGCACAAGGTGTTGGGGATGGACTTAAAACCTCTAAAGCCACGGAAATCAATGGGTGCGGGCAGCAAAGGTGGCTCAGGTATCTAATGATCCTTTCCTCTTTTCTGTGCAGTTCAGTAAAAATCTTTCATGAAACGATGTGTTCTCAGACTTGTTTCTGCTGTTTCATGCAGCCCAGATACCACCTGCAGGGCAGTTCAACCTGCCTGCTAAGAGATCGTACACAGAGGTAGAGAAAGAAGAAGAAGATGAGGAGGAGCCCCAGCTCAACAGCAAACAGAGGAAGTTTCTCAAGTTCCAGAAGCGCTTTCAGAGAAAATCATGTTAGTAAAGACTATCCCAAGGCCCCGGTATAGGCTGAGCCTTTTTACTGTTAAATGAACTGTAGATATTTGATAAAGACTGTATATAAAGAAAGTGGCTTGACAGCTCCCCAAAAGTAAAGCCAAAACTTCTCGATCATCCCCTGGTAGCTGGTTGCAGTAAAGGGCATAAACCCTGCCCCCTCCAGGACATTGGCCACACTAAAGAACCAAAGTGCACGTCAAATAAATGTTTCCCAAAGATGGTTTCTGTTAATTTACGTAGTTCTTATCGCACTGATGATTGTTATGAGGTTATAATTTTTCTGATGACTTTGGTTTTTATTAATAATTTAATGCTATAAAAACGGGATGAAACATGAGTCATGATTGATAGCTGTGATTGACTCGCAATTGGCGGGGTGGGTGTATTGGTGGCTCCATCGCCCGATCACTACTGCACAGATTCGTGCTCCAAAATTAGAACATGGCAGCGCCTGTATCCGGGATATTTTGGCTTTACTTTTGTACAGTGGGAGGAAGTGGAGACGAGTCATCCATCTTCAGATACAGTCTGATATTTTACCGTGAACTTCATGACACAACTTGACCCTGTCCATTGTACAGGTGTTATAATACACAGCTGTATGTTGTCAATTCAACAGGGCTTATTTAAAGAAACACTGAGTTCAATTGGAGTCCTGGCTCTTTCTATTTTCCATCTAATTTAATGTTAATTGTGACATTACAATACATTTTTTTACATGCATCCTCATGCCCTGATATGACAGTTTTTTTATGTACACTTAGCTAAATCTAATGCAATCTAATATCTGTACCTAATAAATTGGCAAAACAATCTAACTATAAAGCAAGACATCAGTGTGTGTGTGTGTGTGTGTGTGTGTGTGTGTGTGTGTGTGTCCTTCACATAGCTCGAGAACCGTTCATCCAAACTATTTCACACTTGGCGGATGTATTTCTGTGGACCCAAGGAAGTGCAGTGTAGCATCTGCATGCATTATATTTTAATGAAAAGCGTGAATGCTTTTTGATAGTGCGTGTCATCCTTGCACCAGGGTCCATACTAATCTCTATATTGTTTCCAGTTAATGTGAGGTGACATGAAGCTTTTAAGAGACAACCAGGTGACTGCCTGAGTACTGATGAACTCTGTTGTGCGGAGCCAGGCGCGTATGTGTGGTCGGAATGGTTTTGGGTGCAGGCTGTAATGGTCTGAAATCCAGCTTGTTTTTATTTCTTTAAACCAATCACAATTGTCCTGTGCAGCGCTAAGCCCTGGATGTAGCGACGGTGCCCTTGCATAATCGATAGCGGAAGGGGAGGGACGTGTCAGGCGTTATCCCATTACATCTGGTGAGGAAGACTACATTGTAGCAAACTCTTCGCTTTAGCGATGTAACTCAGAATAAATGCTATTCCCAGGAAAAGGCTGTTCCAAAATAGGTCAGCGTATAGGCCTACTCTAGCATTGCTAGGGGACGCAACTATGTCATAGCAGGTGTATTGCTATTGGATTGAGGATCCAAGGGAGTGCAGTGTCGAGTGTGAAGTTTGAATGAGCGGTTCTCGAGAAAGCTGCAAACAGCAATACCGGAGGCCAAGCAATTGTACTCTTCAAATATTAAAGGATAGATTTGCATTTTTACAGCAACCTATAACAGTAACCCAATAGCATATTGCATCAATCACATAGTGTATTAGAACACAGCCTTAGTGTCAACAGTGCATATTTAGAGGTTAAAGACAACATTGGACCCCTTGTGACACTGGACCCTAAACCCCAGGAGAATTAGCCTTCAGGAGTTTCTGCCAGAAAGTGTTTATTTTGACCCAAACCACTATCTTTTCCTAAACTTAATGAAGAGATTTCTGTCAGAAAAAGCTTTCAGGCCAACTTTTTCTGGAATGTTTTGACTGCTAATAGAAACTTGGTGTATTGATAAAAAAAAAAAAGATTTGTGAAGACAAAAACAGTTTTGGGGAAGACGTAATGAAATGGGAAAATTCTGCCGTATACCCACTTATTTTTGTTGGGTAAAGCGCCACATTTGATTGCTCATATTTCTCTTTCTGCCTTTTCTCTACCCGTTCCTTTTCTCTGTAGTCACAGATGATTTCAGCATGAATGCCGTAATGCGTCTGAACCAGTACAGACCTGGCCTGGAATACCGACTTACATCTCAGACAGGTCCCGTTCATGAGCCGGTCTTCACAATGGCTGTGGACGTAAATGGGAAGACCTACGAGTCAACGGGGCCCTCCAAACGAGCTGCCAAGCTTAATGTAGCAACCAAGGCAAGATTCTTGTCTACATAAGTTGCTAAGTTGATAAGTATTGTAGCGCAATAGTAGCAATTATTAATGATCAATAATCAATTTATACCCAAAATATATAACGATAACTAATACCTCAAAATGATGCATCACAAACACGTACATTTGTACCACAGATGGAGAGTGATGGCTCTCAACTTCAGCTATCAGAATGAGTTTATCTTCAATAACGGCATCTAAACTTGACTTTAGTCTTTGTAAAGGTTGGATACAAGTGCTCTTAGCTGTAGTCCTATATTACTAAACGTCTAAAGGTAATCAAAGTGGTCATCAGCGCTTTTGTCCTGCAGGCACAAAGAGATGTAAAAACAAGCAAGACAGCATCCTTTGTCCTTACACCACAATGTATGCTATTCTATATTCAGAAGTGTGGTGCTGCCCATGTGATCACATTTCATTAGGTCAACCTGCCTTAAGACATCAGATGCTGTTCTATAACTATACACAATGCATTCTGTGTCTCTCTGGTCTGGTCTGTAAACAACTTTGGTATTTCTTTCCCAGATTTAACACATTGACATTATTTAACACCTAGAACATATGCCTGTCTTCATTGTTGACCGTTTGTCTTCACCGTTACAGCCCACACTAAGCATGTGAATGAAGGAAGAGTTGTTAATGTTTTGACTTTTGTAATCAACAGGCCCTGCAGGATCTCGGTCTTCCGACAGGCTCAGAATCTAAAGCAGAGACCGTTAGTGATGTTGAAGGAACCCAGGAATTAGTAAAAGCTGCTAGCACGGCCTCTACTACATCAGATGACGTATGTACCTCCGGTTCCTCCCTTTCGTAGTGGTGTATTTAGAAGCCTCTTTAAAAAACAAAAAAGCCCATGCAATAAAGCCGTCTCAGCATTTGCTTTCCTCCAGTGAGAAAACAAAAAGTGAGATGTTCTAAAAAAACAAGGGTTTGTAGTCAGGTGCGTTTAACGGCCATTGTTTGTCTATTTGCTATGAACAGAGCGGTCAGGGTCCTATCTTAACCAAACATGGCAAGAACCCTGTGATGGAGCTGAATGAGAAGCGCCGCAGTCTGAAGTATGCGCTGTCTGCAGAGACGGGGGGCTCCCATGAAAAGTGCTTTGTCATGGAGGTGAGTCAGCAGTGTCATATGCACAGGCTACCCGCAGGGTCTTAAAAGTCTTAAATTCAATATTCTAAAAATAAGACCTTAAAAGTCTTTAAATTTCGTTAACAAAGTATAACATTTCATTAAAGGTCCAGTGTGTAACATGTTTAGTTCATTATCAATATCTGTGTTGCCCGTTCACAAACTTGTTGTTTTTCATGAATATTTACCACCACTATCAATTCTAAGTATTCCTTTTGGCTTGAAATTTTACATTTGCATTCACGTGAACTGGGGTAGACGCTCCATATTCATGCGCCATCTTGAAATACGTTAGCCAGTAAGGGGCATACAGGACATACTGTATCGTAGCTTCCCGGCCCCGGCAAGTTTGAAGAAGAAAACCTGGAGGACCACATGTATTCAGAATCCAAATTTCAGGAACAGGAGTGTTCTTCGCCCAGAAAAAAGAAAAAGGCTATTGGAACGAGCAAGAGACCGGCTTTTTGAAGCGCGAAGGCTACCGTAGCATGTATTTGCATGTATTTGCATGTATTTTAGCTGATGTCAGTTTTCTTCCGCTTCCTTTGTGTTGGAATTTTAAACTCCGGTGGATTTCTGAGGACTATGGTTAACTGCTCCTCAGATCTCTGCAGGGTAAATCCAGACAGCTAGCTAGACTATCTGTCCAATCTGAGTTTTCTCTCGCACGACTAAACTTTAGAACATACACATGTTCCACCAAAACAAGTTCCTTCCCGAGGCTATTTTGCAGCGGTTCCATGCGGAGCTTAGCGCCGCCCATGACGATTGTGATTGGTTTAAAGAAATGCCAATCAACCAGAGCACGTTTTTCTCCCATCTCGGAATGCTGTGTGGACGTCCCAGACCTTCCTCCGCAGCGCCTTGGAGGATGGTCTGGCAAAGCGAGACTACTGACAAACTAACGTTAGCTCGTCGGTTAGAATGGCCATGTGTCTGAAGGTCTGGCCACAGATGCGGACCAGTTGGCGGACGAGGCGGAGGGCCACGGGGCTGAGGTTAGCACAACAAGCGGATCGGTGGGTGAGTCAGTCTAGCGCTAATGAAACGGCGGAGCTGGAAGACCCGCCTGCAAGTTCCTGATCAGCTAGCAACGGAGAGAGGGCTGTGTATGACGAGGACGGTGTCGGCGGGGCTGCACCTTTTGTAGGGTATGTTGGAAACAGGCACGCACATTTGGCATCACCCAGGGTGAGAAGACGAAACAAACCGGAGCCCAACTCTCTATCCACCGCTGCTTTCAAGCAGCCTTGTGATGCAAAAGCAGAACGGGATGAAACAATCACTGAAGCAATCGGCATTTGCATTGGCATATTATATTATATTGTTCTTCATGCAACACATACTTTATTATCTTATGTTATTAGAGTACACACCTTACAAAGCTATTATGAACTAATTATGGCGAGTATTATAATAAAATGTTTTATTCAATTCAGGTTACGTTACATAGTAAATAATTCTTTTCTCAGGCCTAAAAACCACACTGATTTCCCATTACATGGCCGTGAAGTTGGCTTTAAATTTCATCCTAGGTGGTATTAAAAAGGTCTTAAAAAGTCTTAAATTTAACTTGAAGAATCCTGGGGGTACCCTGTATGCAAGAAACAAGACTAATAAGATAGTCAAAAGGTTTGTTGTCTGTTTTTGCTTTCCTAGTGTCTTAAGTCCACTAGATGTGTAGAAGTGTTACCTCTTTCACACCAATGACCTGGGTTCAACCCTTCTTTTGGGAATTCAAACCAAGCCAGTCAACATGGGTATATCCCTGGTCATGACAATTCAGAAATGACCTGGGTCACAACCCGGGAGCAATGCATAACAATTTACACGTCATATTCAGTGAACAGCTAACTTGTTACATACTCCAGTCCAGCTATGTACAGTACACCACCAGAAATAATGTTTTGTAGGTACTTGAATTTGTCATTATACAGTAGAGAGAAATAAAGCATATTTTATGATTGATATCATTAAAAGTAAAGTTGGGCTTTGCTGTCAGCTTCACAACTCTTTTTTTTTTTTTTTTTTTTTAAAGACAGAGGGCAGAAAAAGAGAGATTTGCGCTACCCAGCAGCCGCACTGGACTGCAGGCTAGAGAAGTGTCTAGAGTCTCGTGCGAGAGAGGGGCGGTGATGAGAGAATTAAACTCAACTTTTTTTTTTTAATTGTTTTATTTTTTATACCTTTTACGTTCTACTCCTGGGATTTTCCAGGTAGTTTTGCCTGTAAAACTCTGCTACCGTTCTACAAAAGTTGACTTGCGGAGTCAACTTTGGAGACGGACATCCGGGCACACTGTCCGCCATCTGTTCTCATAGGGAATGAATTGAACCGCTCCACTCTGCTAGCGTAGAGCACAGTGAGACAAAAACAATGTTGTTGTTGTTGTTGTTGTTGTTGGGGTTTTTTTTTTTTTTTCAAAGTGTGCAGCGATCAATTTGAATCATGCGAATCATTTCAATCCACATTGAAATCGACCCAAGTCCTACCCTGATCCAACCCACCTCGGGACCTGGGTTGCGAGGCCGAGACGATCGATGAGAGTTAACCCATTCAAACACACAGTCAACCTTGGTTCAACCCTGGTTGAGCCCTGGGTGTGAAAGGGCTATTTGTAGACGAATCATATAAGAATAAACACTGATAGAAAGCAATGCATGTCTGTTTTAAAAGGGTACAAATGTTGATGCGTTACCTTTTTTTTTCCTGTGTAGGTGGAGGTTGATGGGCAGAAGTTTAAAGGGAGAGGCTCTAATAAGAAGGAAGCAAAGGCCTATGCTGCCCTCGCTGCTCTGGAGAAGCTGTTTCCGGAAGACGGAGATGAAGATTCAAACACCAATAGAAATTCTAGTTTTACAAAGAAGAAGGTCACCTACACCGACATGGTAAGTTATCTAGTTAAGGATGTGATCTATGGTTTATCTAGGTAGTATTGCTGACCAGTCAGTGTACATGGTACAAGGTTTTATATAATTGCATATATGTTGAATAAAACATTTTAGTTCCTCAGTTAACCTTAAGAAATTCATGCTCACTTAGGGAGTTATTTCTTTTTATCTTCATATATAAATACATCTCTGACACATTAGCCACTGCATGCACATCTGCACAAAAGCATACTCTCTTGCCTAAAAGCATTTGCCCTAACATCAAATCTTCTGCCATTTCCTGCTCAACAGCACATCCCAGGGTTCGGCACTATCCGTGGCATTCCTTCAGACTCTGGGCCTCGTGGCTGGGGTCCCAACAGAGGTCGAGGCAGGGGCCGAGGCAAACCGTATTCTTCAGGACCCAGCTATAACAAAAGTAAATACTTTTACACTCACTAGGTGTCAGCCTTACAAAGAAAATATAAGAATCTTTTAAATACACTTAACATACCTGCAAGGAAATTGATTAAATGGCCATTTCTTTTCTTTATTTTAAAAGCCAACTATAGTTATGAGGGCGGCACTGGCACAGGCTATCGTAAGTAAACCCTTTTCACTAAAATATACTATAGATTCCTCTGTAGTCTCCTTAATGTTAGTAGTAAAGGTCAACATTTTCATGCTGTGCATATCTTGCTTGACTCGAGTTATACTGCTGTAGGTTTCTCTTGAAATTGGTCCATTTTTAGTTTGTTCCAAGCATGTACAGAACTGATTTTACATAGCAGTGAGGTTGCTCTCATTTTATCTGTCTTTTAGATAAGCTGTATGATAATAATGCAGCTAGCACCACAGCCCAAGCCCCTGACACCACTGGATCCGGCAGCAACATTGGCTACGGCACCTTTTATCCGGAGGGCAGCGGCTCCACCTACGCCTCCCCACCCGTCTCCAGCGCCGACTTCAGCACCACAAAGGGAGAAAGCTACCAGTCAATGCCGCCTCCCGCCGACCAGGAGAGCCCCTACAGCTACGGGTATGGAGACGAGAAGAAGAAGATGCTCACCCAAAGTCAGGCTGAGGGCCAGGGAGGAGACTACTCTATGTACAGCACGGCTTACCCTAGCTCGGTGACGGGTGGCCAAATGTATAATAATTATGGTGAGTAAAGACGTAGCAAGTTGAAATTCCCCCCTGCAATCATATACATCTACTTATCTCTTCCTGCTAGTGCTTTTTAAATACTGACATAAAAAAATTCCTTGCTGCATTTATGTCCTGTTTCAAAATCCTGTTTCATAAAATGCATCCGATACAATAAATAATGCCTTCTGTTTTGATCACTCCACAGACTGGGGGAACCAGCAAGGGTATGACACGAACCAAGGCTACACGGGGCAAAACCAGAGCTTCGGCGCTCAAAACCAGAGCTTCGGCGCTCAAAACCAGAGCTTCGGCGCTCAAAACCAGAACTTCGGAGGACAAAACCAGAGCTTCGGAGCTCCAAACCAGGGCTCATACTCTGGATACAGCAACATGAATTACTAACCATCACATTGTGTGCAACCATTCTCACCTCACTATCTTTTGAATCTGTCTCTGTCCACTCTTGATGATGATCCTGGGTTAGTACTTCTGCTTGTGTTGTCTCTGAAACTGGATTTTGTTTTTGTGTTTTCACCTAACTTGTTAGTTCTTGGACATATGGTAACAGTTGTAGGTGACAGATGCAGACTTATCTTTTGATTTATCTGTTTACGTTTTTCTGCCGCATCCTTCACCATGCCTGTGTTGACATGAGTGTAAAAAAACATACATGGTTTATCATTATGTTTTGTTTCTAGGGTCGTGTTTTTTTAATCTAGTGTACTGGTTCTGTATCAGTATGTTGTGGTCTTTATTTGAAGCCGCTTGTACGTTTGAACTGAAGAATTATTCCTGTCACATAAACTGCTCTAATCTTTCTTGTAAAATAAACAACTCTTATTTTGGAGCAAAGATTCTTACCATCAGTTTGCTAATTCAAAGACAAATACAAAGTTTCTAACATTGAGTATTTAGAGCTTTTTTGCCTTTTCAGTTACTGTGATGGATGGAGCTCTGATATTGAATGTCACAGTTCAGGTCAGAGTTGGGCTACTGTTTGTTGGATTATGAATTATGTCTTCAAAGCAATGAAGGCGGGTCAACTTGAGCTTCCCTTAAAAATGACAAAGATATTCCTCACATCAGTGTTACTGGGAATGTTTTGCAACACTGAGTGCTGTGAATGGCTTCTGCAGCGTAACTCCACAGTATCAGCCATTCACGTACTATCACCATGTAGCATGGTGCATGCTCTGTATATGATGAGCAAAGATGAGATAAAGCCTCAATGATCGCTGTGAGGAAATTACGTCACTGAAGTTGAAAGAACTTTGGGTTCCCTGGGAGAAAGCAGAAGCAGACAATGTAAAATAGGCCATACACATAGTAGTTGTAGAATAGGTTTTAAAAAATTGTAACATTTATGTAAATGCATACTGCCAGTTTTGTAGCAGTAAGGAATATCATACACTAATAACTTTCTTAAAGGGGCACTCCACAGATTTAATATTGCACTTCCATAAAGATTGTGAAACAGATTTAAAAAAGCAAAGGAGGCTGAGATATCCTGACTTTTATGCTGCGTTCATGCCACCTGGGAATAACGGACCGCCCCCGTGATTACGTTGTTTTTCCGACTGCCAGCGTTCACATGGCCGGGATGCGTGTTCTTCTTCTGTTATATTGGCGTTTGGCATAACAACTTGTTGCATGACTGCCACCAACGGCTGGCCGTAGCCTAGAGCATCAGGTGTGTGAAAACATGGAGGCCACAATAACAAAAGATTTGCTGCTGTTTTCTTATACGAGCATAGAAACAGCACATGGACAGGTGTTTGTGTTATCTGCAGGACAACGGACGGGAAAGGACACGGATAAGGTGTTGTTTTTTTATACATAGGCCTATTTATGAATAACTTGAAACATGTTATGTCTGTGTATGTTTCTTGGCAGAGGCATTTGTCCACAATAAACAGTTTATCGTCATTGAAATATGTTCAGTGAACCAAAGTCGCCTACATCAAACGTCAGTTGTCAACAACGCGTCCCCAACTAGGAAACTCGGTTAGCAAAATCTAGCCCGAGTTTCCCACCTCTGATTCCGACAGGAAGGGATGTGAATGATGACGTTTTCACTCGGAAAAATGTTTTTCCGATGTCTGTGAACGCAGCATTAGTCCCTAGTATGAGTAACACCGCAAAAACACTGGGTCCTACATTTCCCATGGTGCTACTCGCTGGCATCTTTATAAGACTTCCCTGCCTAATAAACGAGCACATCTTTCAAACTCCAATCCACTAGTTTGTAACAGCCTTTGTGGTGAAAACTTGAAGTTCAATCCGAGATAACCCTAATGACATCACCAGGGTTATTTTCTCAAACTTCTGAAAGCTTCCTTCAGAGCTACAGAATACATTAAACAACAGTATATACAGGCGGATTCTGGCAAGTGCTAGTTCTTCATCTGTCCATGTAAAAATGTGTCTTCTATAGCTTGATTTAGGACTGCAAAAAGTCAATCCATAGGTTATAACTTATGATGCTGTGCCAATGGCCTTCTAGTTGTTGTGCGGATAATTATATGCTTGCATCAAAGTGAGAAAAGAGCAGTGAGTCCTGTTTTCAGTGTGAAAATAGGGGGTTGTGGAACTCAAGTTTAATAAGACCATAAAACAAATAAAAGACTGCATTTTTTGAGACTATACCATTTATTTATTTATTACATATTTATTTATGTATTGTGCTTCATGTTAAAGCTACATTTCTTATTCCGAAATGATCCTTAAAGATGGAATAAATGAAGAAGGAAAACGGTGATTAACACGGAAGTGGATCAAGTGCAGTCTGGACACCCCAGCTATTATAACCATTGCGGATCACATGTGGCCCAGATGACTGTGGTCCCAAGACTGAGTCAGTGTGTGAGCAATGATCATTCACCCGATATAAGGCAGGCAGAAAGAGCACTGAGAGGACGGAGAGTGTCCCGTCAGGTCCTCCTGTGAGCACACCACCACTTATCAGCCGTGAGTGTTTGTTTTACTCTTATCTTTGGCTCTCTGACATTAATACCTCTGAACACTGACACCACCTCTTGGCATGTTGTTTTTCTTGTCAGACAGCTTTGTCTTCTTTGTGATGGGAAAGGATCGAGGCATGAGATACTGCTTTACTTTTGTGGTGTCTCTGCTAAGGCTGGTGAAGTTCATGTGATCGGAAAGAGCAGAGTTTCCTATTAAAAAGAAGCAGAATGATTAAATGCTTTGACAAACATGAATTTGTGACCTCTGCTCCTCTCAGCCTCATGGACATTGCTCCTTTGATTAGCTTCTATAAGCTCCAGCTGGGACATGTCTGCTTCAGGCTGCAGCCAATCACATGTCACCTGAAGGCATACAAGCAAAAGCTATTGTTGTTTAGTGAAGTAGGAGGAAGAGAGAGAGAGAGAGAGAGAGAGAGGGGAAGCGGAGGCTTGCATGGTACACTGAAGCTGCGCTTTGGTTCTGCTTCCTCTTCTGGTTTCTTTGATTGTGCATGCTTTAACTTTCAGTTGTGGTTATAGCTAAATGTCTTGTTCTTACTCTGCACTGTGTTAAATTCTGCTGCTAACTGTTGATCTGTTTTGGGTTTTTCTTTCTTTCTTTAAAGATGGCACTTGCACTAGCATACATCTTGATTGCTGCCATTCCTGTCGCCTACTGCTACCCGACTGCCTTCCAGGACCTGAAGCATAGTAGCAGTAAGTATCACTTCACATGGGCTTTTATGATGGACAACTTTATATCTGTGAGGTCCTGCTCCTCAGACTTGTCAGCTCTCTCTGATTTTGTTGTGATCCCTCACAGCAAACCGAACCTCCATTAGGTTCCTGGCTGTAGGAGACTGGGGCGGAATGCCTTATCCCCCCTACATCACCGCTGTGCAGAAGGCTACTGCTCGAGAAATGAGCAAAGTAGCAGAGCAGATGGGAGCTGACTTTGTTCTGGCCCTTGGCGATAACTTCTACTACAAAGGTGTGGACAGTGTGGATTCTCCTCGGTTTCAGGTCAGTGGAGTAAAATTCATCTCTTCAAAAAAACGAGAGTTTAACCTGATGTGAAAGCAACATTGAAAAACCCTGGTTTCTGCTCTGAATCTGTCAGGAAACTTTTGAGTCTGTGTACACGGCAAAGTCTCTCAAAGTCCCCTGGTATGTGATTGCTGGCAATCATGACCATGCAGGGAACGTCAAAGCACAGATCGAGTACAGCACAAAATCTGACAGATGGTAAGAACCAGCTTAAATGTTTTCTAAACTTGAAACATTAGCAGTTTTTCAAAATTGCAAAGACATATTTCCAACCCAACTTTATCTCAAAACTGTAAACACAAAAACCAAATCTTCAATACCTTCACAAAACCTGACTCAATACCTCAAAACTACTTTAAACTCAAACAATGGTCAACATGTAGCTACAGAAACATTTTTGTGTAAAATACATTTTTTTTCACATTTTTGTTAGAATATATTTAAAATGTAAATCAATGGTGTAGACTCCTTGTTTAGAATATCTTTTCAGTCCTATTCAGCAATACAAACAGTGCCAATATTTTACTGTATACAAATGTTTTCAGATAGTAAAGATTTCAAATAGTAAATTCCATAAACATGCAGTAACGTTTGGTAAATTTGAGTCAATACTGTGGAGGTGCTGCACAAAAGTTTAAAGTGATGGTTGCAGAGGTTGATATTGATGTCTGTATTTGTGTGAATGCTGATTTAGCTGCATTCACAATATTGTTATCCAATTCTTTATTTCTTCAACTTTCTTTGGTTGCCTCTAACTTCTGCACACGTTAAGCTACAAAAAACATTCAAATATCAAAATGTTCAGCTCTTTAAGCACATAATGGGACTTTTTTAAATTAAAGTCAATGAGAGCAGGCTTTAAATCCTCTTCTACTTCAAAATGCTACTCCTACTTCATACTTCTACCTACAGACACCAATCAAACTTTAAACCATCCACAAAAACTTCAGCTATTGGGCTCTATCTCAGCAGTTTGATAACTTTAACAGTTTTTGTGAAAATTAAGTTTAAGTTTAGTGTTTCTTTCAGGAAGCTTTTAATGGTTGTAGCTTATGGGTGTATGACATAGTGGGTGATGTCTATGCCAGAGCAGAGCCTTAAAAAATCATCTTAGTCCCTTCTCTATAACTTGCTCTCGCCACAATTTTTCCTTGTCATACAACATATATACATCATAACGTAGGTATGCTTGTCTACCTTCAGCCAATGTGCTCATTTAAGCAATAGGACTTATACATTTTGGTCGGTGAGCTTACAAATGACAACAGTTCCAAATCTTCCTCCATTCTCTGCCCATGTTAAACATCCTTGACATTTCCACGCGAAGGTACAGCGAACCACTTTTTTTGAATCGCTGATATGCCCACATTTTTAAATTTTTCCACATAAATTTTATATCAATACGTTCCCAAAGGACTTGTGGCGCTGAAAATGAGGTCATTTCACTTATTCCACCTATAGTTTAGGCTGTCTGAGCCTTTCTTTCACAGGTCGCTCTGTGTCTATTAATGCCAGCAGTCACTGATTGACATTGACTGACACTGATTATAGAGATCAAAGGGATCTCCTCTGTGTTTACAAACATGGCCACTGATTAGTAAGCATGACGCAGCATTTTCGCCAGACAGTCAAATTGCAACTACAGACAGTAATATGTCGCTCGTTTACCACCGCTGTGCCACTGTTGTAACACCTACAACTTTCATACAATATGGCTATTATTCAACTTTTAAAGATATATTAATTAAAACAATTATCACTTTTCCACATTTCTCACAACTTCACATTTTTCTTACACATTTTAACCAGCAATCCAGTTTAGCCTTAGCATTAGCGTTTCAAAAAAACTTTAATTATTCCACATCTTTTTTTACATTTAGTGATGTTATTCAACTTGTCAATGAAATTCATACTAATTAAAACCATTACCACTTTTCGAACTATTCTCACTACTTCAACTAATCCACTACTCCAGTTTAGCTTTAGCAATTTAGCCATTTAGCATTCACATGCATTTTCTGCAGGAAATGCATTTTCTAGTTAATTTTCTTATTCATTGGTAAATTAGTGAGAACACATTTTAAAATGAGCACAAATTGTAGGTTTTGATGGGTGTATTGACAAGTTGAGAAAATGTCATTTTGTTTTCTTGAGGGCTGTGTGGTTTTGAGAAACTGAATGGAAAAATTTTGCCAAAGCAATCGCAAAACTGCATCATTGAAGACAAAGTGTGAAAATGTGTTCAGCTTCTGCTGCCTGCACTTACCTGCAGTTACCATTTGGCAACACAAAGTGCATCACAGTGCAACGGTTTTAGGGAGTGAGAATGTGTTTATTTCCACGCTGCTCTTCTGTTACCTCCATTAGGAAATTTCCCTCTTACTACTACGAGCTGAACTTCCACATCCCCAACACCGGGAAAACCTTGACCATTATCATGCTTGACACCATACTGCTGTGCGGCAACTCTGACGACTTCTCGGATCAGAAGCCCAGAGGCCCCCTACGTGCGGTGGATGCCAACCGTCAGCTGACGTGGCTGCAGGAGAGACTGGCCCGGTCCAAGGCAGACTTCCTGTTGTTGGCCGGACACTACCCTGTGTGGTCCGTGTCCGAACACGGGCCCACCGAGTGTCTCCTGCAGAAGCTTCATCCTCTGCTCCTTAAATACAAAGCCACAGCTTACTTCTGTGGCCATGACCACAATCTGCAGGTTGGTTCATGCTAAATGTAGTAGAGATGTTCATATTATTGACGGGTAGTGTATCATTTTGTATTAACTTGTTTCAGTGTTGTTGTGATCTATTTAGAAGCAAATTGTGCTTGTTAAATATAATGGATGGACAGTAGCTTAAGGATGGCACATCAACCAATTATTTAATTAAGAAAATGATGGAATAGTAAGTTGATCTATTAATTGATCAGCATTTTATTATTTTTATTATTATTATTGGGTTGTATGGTTGTTGAAAAACAATAGATTGAAAACACTTTAATAAGGGTATGGACATTTCAAAAAGGGTAGGACCAGAAAATCATTTAGTTTCTTCCTACTCCTTTTCGGACAAGAGTATTTATGTATTTAGCTTGTTTCTGCTTTTTTTTTTTTTTTTTTTTTTAACTATCTTGTATTAATTTTTTTCATTTTTAATTTTTTTTATTTTATTTCATTTTTTTTTTTTTTTTTGTATGTTTGAAATAATACAACTATTCAAATGTAAATGCTAGGTTTAAAATCTGCAAGGCTGCTTTTGCCTTCAATCCCTTCTTGTCCTTGTCCCCCATACAGTACATTGAAGAGTCTGGTGTGGGCTACGTGGTGAGCGGTGCTGGAAACTTCCTGGATCCCGATATCACTCACTGGAACCAGGTACCCAAAGGTTCTGTGAAGTTCTTCACTGGCCAAGCTTCAACACTGGGAGGCTTCGTCCACGCTGAAGTCACAAAGGACAAGATGATCGTGACCTTTTTCCAGGCTAAAGGAACTTCTCTCTACCGCACTGTGCTCTCCCAAAGGAGCTTTGAGTAGACGAGCTCATCACAGGGGCATTCAAGTTTTTAATTGCAGACTGCAGTCTGCAGACATTAATGTAATTGCTGTTACTCTGTTTTTTTAAAATGTCAAAGTAATCGTAATGCACATTTTAAAAAGAATCGACTAGTTTTACTTGTACATTTATTGTGATAGCGAATAAATGTGGTTTCTAACAAACATGCCTGTCTTGTGACTTGTGGTGTAAGTTTGACTTGAAGCTTACAATGATTGCTTCAATCTGCTTAGTGTAGAAGGGGTTACAATCCCATGTGTGCTGACTCTTTGAAATGTGGTTTATAGAAGTGCTTTGTGTATAATCTGTAAATGCAACTGAGAATGGATCTGCTTAGTCGGCTGTATTTCTGTATGGAAAGGAGAATTCAACATGAGGCTTGGGATAAATTCAGGTTCTCTAAGACATCAGTGCATTCACTTTTCTTTTGGTCTGGTACGTATGTCACAAGGAAGTGAAACAGAACGCCTGGTAGCTACTCTTTTTCTTTTTTTTCTGAACTTGATCCATCTAACACTTAGTGCTAAATGTCTACATTTATTTGGGCCTACTTTGCTCACATGAGGAGTCGGGTAGGAATCTATAGTAACTACAGTAGCATAGCTCCCAGTATTGCTAATATGACTTGACAAACAGTAGCTGCTTTATTATGGTTATGATCAATCAGGTGACAATAAGCATATGACATAGGCTTGCAGTTATGCACATCTACAGTCGTGAAAAAATTAGGACACCCATGCTAAAGTTGACTAAAAAGAGGAATAAAAAAATCGTCTTTTGGAAATTGATCTTAATGCCTTAATTAAAAAAATGAGGAAAAATCCAACCTTTAAGGACACCAATTTTGTTTGTGAATGAATAATGTATCGTGAATAAATAAATGTTCTTCCTTAAAATACAAGGGTCATAAGTAAGTACACCCCTATGTTAAATTTCCATAGAGGCAGGCAGATTTTTATTGTTAAAGTTCATAAAGTTCCCTTGGCCTTTGGAATTAAAATAGCCCCACATCATCACATCCCCTTCACCATACCTAGAGATTGGCATGGTTTTAGATCAGTTAGCCTAATACTGGTTTGATTTACATTGAGAGATGATTTTATGGAAAGTACCCCAAGTACCTCATTTTTTTAATTAAGGCATTAAGATCAATTTGCAAAAGATGATTTTTTTATTCCTCTTTTTAGTCATCTTTAGCATGGGTGTCCTAATTTTTTCACATGACTGTAAGCCATGAAATACATATTTCTCTAAGCTTGCCTGCTAACCTTTTAGGTATATAAAATGTAGATGTTTTTGTGTGTCTGGCAGATGCAAATAACTAGTTTGAGACAATTGCCTGACTTTAATGTTCCAAATGAGGATTATGGTGCAAAACTATGGCTTACATTTTGCTTTTAGATTAGTTGCATGGCTACCAGGCTGAGCCAACAGTAGCCCTTTTGCAAAATGACTCATTGCGGTTTTGTTTTGCGTTTTGGCTTTGCCTAATTTTCTTACGCATTATGGAAAACTATATAAGGGCTGTATTTTGGAATTCGCTTCAAGGCGTGCATTTCCATTGCTTTCATTTGCAACATTTAAATTGTAAAAGTTTAAAATACAAAAACTATTGTAACACATTTGGATCTCATCACAAAATGGTAAAATATACGGGCCATATAATGGTGTAATGCTAATCCTATTAGAAGCCCATGTGCAGAGTTTAAATACTGCCACGACATTGCTGCTGCTACTGAAGGATGGGAGAGGTCAAGACGTCCACAGTCGCTGATCTTTTGTCCCTCACAGAGAACCACCTGGCCTGCCAACAGAGGATTAGGCTGACAGACAGCCGATTGGCAGATAAACTCAGCCAACTGTTGACATCACATCATTAACCTGGGAGCAAAGCAGAACAGATGGGATTTTTCACCTCCTCCTGCAGAAAGTTGAATTGTTTAACTTTGCTGCCTTTAATTTTCTTATTATGTAAGCAGGATTCTTTTTTTTATCTCACCTCTTTTATTCTGCATCAATAAAAGAAATGTAGAAAAAAGTTGCATGAGAATGACCACTGTATGTTGGTTAGTAGGTTCACAAATCCCCAAACAGGCCAGGATGCTGTAATGTCTTATTGTATAATGTAATGAATGTGAATGTCTTAACCACAGTCTGGCTACTATAGGGTTACTGACTCTTTAACTGTTGTGTCATGATCCATTTAGGATGAGTTACAGTCCGCTGACTGAACTGGAACTGAGAATTGAGTCAACGGCAATAAGGAATCGGCCAAGGGTAAGACGGTCACCTGAGGCTAAAGAACAGGTAAGGACCGCTTAACTCTGACTGCAGAGCAAAAGAAAGCCTCACGTTTGCACATCACGTCAGACAGATTAGACCAGGCGTGTCAAACTCATTTTCACTAAGGGCCACACTGGAAAAAGAGAATCACACCAAGGGCCAGACATGTACAGTTTATTGACGTGATTTACTTACTGCATGTCACTTTTTTTTTACATTTTGGTAGTTTTTTTCCTCATTTTTGTTGTTTTTGTTCCGACTTTTTTGTGGCTTTCTCAGACATTTGTCACCTTTTTGTAAATTTGTTGCTTTTTCCGACATTTTTGTACGCTTTTTGTTGACATGAAGCCCTACAAAAGTCATCAAAAGAGTTCCTTAGCCATCATAGAATTTAGCAAATCAAGCAAAAACAAAGATACATTTTTTAACAACAACCTGTTTCTTAGCCTGAATATGAAAACTCTCCGCTTCTTCTGGGGGAATTTCTGAGTCTCAGTCAGCAAATCTGCCATATTCTGCTTTCAATGTCAGGTAATTGCAGTTTAAAAAACACTTTCCTGTGTTTTTAGTTTGGTGCACAACTAGGCGGGCCAAAATTTATTGTGAACCCAAATTGATATATGGGCCGGATCTAAATCTGCAAGGGGCCGGATTTGGCCCGCGGGCCTTGAGTTTGACACGTGGATTAGACACTTTCTGAATTTACAGTAATTATAAGCTTGTACATTTTGATCTCTCACCTGCAGGGGTCCTCGGTGGATGTTTAAATTCATGATTAAATCGGCTAAAACCGATATTTTTTGCAATAACCACATATATACTGACAAAGCTATAGCCTATAACTTTACTGTTTTGGTTGTTTTCAGTGAAAAAGCTTTAAACCTCACTGTACACTACCTGTAAAGTGCCAAATGGCAGACTGGCAAATTTAGCAACTAGATGGTAAACATAGTGGGGTAATGTAGCAGATAAAGTGCCAGATATTTCAACAAGAGTTGGTAGAGACCAAAAACAGAGCTGAAAGACAGTAAATATAGGGCTTATTCACCAGGTTGACACAAACACCACTTCAAATGAATGCTAATGTTTCTCAGCTGATTGTTAACAGTTTTTGCAGGCTTTTGGGGTGGCAGTAACTCAGTCAGTAGGGAGTTGGATTGGGAACCTGAGGGTTGCTGGTTCAAGTCCCCATACAGACCAAAGTATGGTGGTGGACTGGTAGGTGAAGAGGTGCCAGTTCACCTCCTGGGCACTGCCAAGCTTGAGCAAGGCACTGAACCCCCAACTGCTTGGGCTGCCTTTCCATGGGCAGCTCCCATAGACAGAAAAATAAATGGACAAATAGATCCCGTTGCTATTAAAAGCACTTTTCCAGTGATGGCCGAGCGTTACTGCGCAGCACCAAACTGAGCTTGAAGACGTAAATGTGGCGTGAGCAAGCTGTCTGAAAGTTGTAAGTCTTCTGGTAGCTGTGCCAAGAGAAATCTCAGTCATTCCGAACGTAGGTATATGTTAGGAGATAACATAGGCACAGGCTAATTATTGCTAACTAAAGTGCTAGTTAACATTAGTAATTAAACTTAAACGGCTAATGTAAGTCGAAACTGCCTGCTTCTCCTGTACTATACGGTAATTCCTCTACAATGCGACAGTAAGTCGCGTGGTTATGACACAATCGTTAGCCTATTTTTACAAAAACATATACTACGGAGCCATAACGTGAGGTACAAGGTAATGGAGCTTTTTATACATTGTCGTGTTTCTTTAGAAATAAACAATGGACAAATAAAGTCTTTAAACGCAGATGTAAAGTTATTCGCTGTCAAAGTGACGTCAAAATGAATGGCAGTCAATGGAATGCTAACGGCGGGTGAGTGCTTGTTAGCATCAAAATGGCGCCATAGGAGGTACGCGTTGTGGAGAGAGGCTTACCCCCTTGGCAGCTCCCCCACTCTGACATCTCTCCATTAGTGCATGTATAGGTACTGAGCATGTGTGTGTAATTCAGGCCTGTGTGTAATTTGTGAAAACAGAGTGAAAACACTGTAATTTCCCCTTGCGGGATTAATAAAGTATGAATTATTATTATTATTATTATTATTATTATAAAATGTGAACTGTCATCATAAAATAGCTGCTAACGATCAGCATTTTCATACATGATATTTAAAAGCAACACGAGAAACCCAAAAGGTCAAATTACTGTAACTCTGTCTACATTGTAGAAACACCTGTCAAACCGAGTCAAACTGCACTGACAAAGAGGAACAAGTTCACATGTTTGAAACTTTCCCAGAGAAATATGCAGAACAAGGTACAGGAGTTGACTGATACCGACACTGAAACCTAATGGGAGCCATGTTCCTACTGTAGCAGTTATTTAGTTTATTTGGTTTACCCTCTGTAAAATATTCAGCTATCAGTGTTACATTTCTTGAATTCTGTTGGTGCACTTATTCAACACAACTGTACACTTTTTGTGACCGTTAGCTCTTTCAGCAGTTTTTCAGCAGTGGCCCAACCCTCAGTCACACAGGTGTAGATTCAGTTGAAATGTAGCTACATAGTATGTATCCCACCTGCCAACAAATGTCCGAAACTGGAGCGCAGTAATCCTGCACTCACATGTTCCAGACAACAGCTAATCCTAAAATGTCTTTACCCTCCATGTTATTGTGGTGTTTCTGTCTGACAGCTCAATATTTTTATTCCAATAATGTAGTGTAGGATTATGTGCAGGTACTATAAGTCCAGAGCTTTGCCTTAACTTCACTCAAATTAAAATGTTCACATCATTTACCAACACAGACACAATAAAAGGATCTTTCAACATCATCAACAACCCAGGAAAAACGATAGAAATTAAATAAATGTGTCGAGAAGGGTGATAAAATTACCCATGTGGTTTAAGGGTTACACAGTGGGTCTGGAACCTGGAATCCTGTGTATCACTTCCTCACAGACTTACCTTCTTTATCAATTGGTTCCACCTTAACCTCTAACCCCCTCTGCACCACTTACACAGCTCCTGGGCATCTCCCGCAGTGTCAGAGTTTAGAGCACTAAGATCTCCTGCCTAAGGAAATAGGATTAGCACACCTTCTATCGTGTTTTTACTAAGAACTAAAAACACATTTAAAAAAGATGCATTTAATTTCTAACTTGTTGATACCCTTCAATAAACATGGAAGCGTTGACTAAATGGTAAGCAGAAGAATACATCTAATGTGATATTCTATTAAATTATATCTCCTATGTTTTATTAGGACAATGCACATTAATCAACATTTCTGAAAATGTGCCAGTGTTAGCCAGACGGCTGATTTTCAACTGTAGTCCCAGTTACCTAGCATGCATGTCTTTATGGTGGGAGGAATCCGGAGCACCCGGAGGAAACCCACTCAAACACGGAGAGAACATGCAAACTCCACACAGAAAGGCCCTGCCCGGACCGGTGATCGCTGAGCCACCGTGCCGCGTACACAGTCATGTGTCTACATGCATGCACCCCACAACTTGTACCACTGCAACACCAGGGATGTTTTAACTTTACACCTGTGCATTTGTTTTCCCTTCAGGTTGTTGCAAACATCAGCTCTTGCCTATTAGATACAATACTTTGGATGTCTGTGCAGCACAGTGCTGCTGTCCCCTTTTTTCCAGACCTACTCAACACTCGTCCCTCTTGAAACTCTTTAGTCTCTGCACACTTCAGCCTGGATCCAATGACTCCTGTCATACAGGCAGGATAATAATGTTCGGTTTCACGTTCGTTCACTCAGATTAGGCTGCTGCTGTCCAATTACCTAATTCCACAGCTCAAAAGTAATAAAAGGATGCTGTATTAAAGGCTAAGCTGCTCATCTAATCTTCTCTCTCTAATCTCCATCCCTCACTGAATATAGGGACTCTGGGTTTAACAGATGGCTTGAACAATGTTAATTGAGAAAAGGTGCAATAATCTCCTTTTTAGTTATGGACACAGAGTGAAGATGAAAGTTAATAATGAAAGAAATGAATACAAGTACAGATACTGACTGTGTCTGTGTGTGTGTGTGTGTGTGTGTGTGTAATGTCACAGACTTCATATCTTAACAGTTGATCAGACTTGAATAAATAATGCAGCTAGGTTAAGGCCATAATGTAGTATCTACAGTATGTCACACCTTTTACCAATTTAACATTATGTAATCACTTATTTCTGTATTATTATGGCTATTTGCCGAAACAGAAAAGCGGAGATGATCATTCTAATTAATATTACGCATGCTGTCCTTAAAAGGCCTCACAGTCACGTTAACGCGCTCACCTGCACTAATTAAATTAACTTCACCCGATTAGTTAGTAGGCCGATCCTCCTAAGTGCCAGAAATACACATAGTATCAGAATAACGTTGACACACAAAGTGTTTAGCAAATATTATCTTAGCGTACACCTACAGTGCATATTCACCTTTATTTGTATATATTGTATTAAAATATATATATGTGGAACACATTTGAGAATCACTGTGTAACGGTAAAGATAAAAGACATTATTTTGGCTGGATCTGTCATTCACTGAAGTAAAAGACACACCCCTCCTTTTCACAGCCAAACATGAACTGATTATACATTTGGATTATTTGATGTTGAATATGGTCACAAGCTCCACATTACTCCATCTAAAGTTTGTCCAATGAAGTAAAGATGCTACATAAAAACAAATGTGACAGCATGGCCTAAAGTAAGAGGTGTGTGTGGAAGGAGAAGGTTAATAGTCATAATGCTAACTTGGCACAAATCCACAGGGATAATGAACAAGTAAAGGCCGTCCCACTGAGTGTCCCAGGCTCTGATCCTGAGAACATTTGATTTTTGTCTCAGGTAGACACATCAGTTACTCCGACAGAAGTAAATCTATTGATCAAAGTCTTAATGCATACTTTCCAAGTCTGTGCAGGCCATATGACGTTGCTGAATTCGTGACACGTTACACGTTTTACAAAATAGATTGGGGTAAAATGTTGTTTCAGAGGTGAACACATGGAGCTAAAGCACTCAACTAAAGAAAATCAAAGTGCACAAAGGGATAAGAAAAAGAGAGAAGAAACCATGTTTAGCAGATATACACTGTAAATGAAAACTGTCTTGGATCCTTTGTGTTGCCTCATGCATCACTCTCCTTCGGGATTGGATGACTGTAGGGCGGGCTGTGGATGCTGTGGGAGTTGGGAAAAATTGAAGGTATGTATGGGATGACGGCCATCAGAGGGCTGGAATCCGGGCTTTCATGTGGGGGAGTCATGGGGATGATGATGTCATCCTGGTCCCACACGTGGAAGGCATTTGGGTGGGAGTGACTGAGGACAGGTGGCAAGTGCAGAGGGGTGACTCCCTTCGCTCTCTCTTGCTCTTTTTTCAGGTCCTCATCGAGTGGGCCCAGCAAACAGTCTGTGGAAGGACAGAAATGGGGGATTGAGAATTGTATTACATAATTATTATTCCCACATCTTTGCAACTGTCTTGTTTATATACCACACATAGTAGCTGTTAGGGCTGCACGATGTGAGGAAAATATGCGATAACATTGTTGAATATCGTGATAACGATATTATTTGCGATAGATGAACAGATATTGAGGTGTACTCACTTCTGCCTCTCTGTTTTTTCAGTATTCTGCTAAAATACAACAAATTGCTTGTTGAATTTAAAACATAAGAAATAAATCATTTCCAACATTCTTTTTATTAAACAAATTGAACATTGAATTGAATATAAAAGACACCACTAAAAAAAGAAGTTACATTTTAAAGTGCAATTTTACTCATTCTCACTCACGTTCGACCAGCACAAAAAAAAATCTGTGAGTGTATGTCGCAGCCTTTGCGGTGTGTTTATTGCGCCAGTTGATATTGATATTGCGATGACAATTAAAAAAAAAACTATATATTGTGCAGTCCTAGTAGCTGTTGCTGAAAAGTCCACTGACAGCAAGTTCTCCAGCACTTACATGTATGAGCTCCAAGAAACATTACTTGGAAAAGATTTTGTTATTTCAGCCTTTATGTTTTTTACAGAAATATTTGTTTTAAAAACACACACACACAAACACACACACACACACACACACACACATACAAACACTGTGATTCTACGTGTGTACTGAATTTAGAGTCTTGTGTTGAATGTTGAAGTGCATCAGCCCTGATATTTTTCTAATTCAGCCAGAGTACAGTCTTAGACATCTGCTGATCCTGTCTAAGTTGTAGACATACCCTGGTGGAGCAAATCAAACAAACACCTTCAAGAAGACATTCAAACCTGTTTAAAGACTGTTTACTTTTGCGTCACTAGCTCCAAACTGTACCAGCATATGTGTTGTACACTGTCATGCACTATCAAACTTGAATTGATGTATGAGGATAGACAGCACAAGATGACAGACGCATATAAAGATCAAGGGGAATTCTGGTAAACTAATAGTAACATGAGACAGCTACCTCTATTAGACTTGAGTACCTGTTATATCCAGCATGAGGTCTTTGATGAGGTGACCCACGATAGCATAAGCAACACCAACTACGACCAGAGCAGCCACCACAAGGTAGAGGACTGATTTAGGAAGCTGGATGAGGTCCCTGGAAGGAGGCTTGTACTCCGTGTACAGAGGCTCCCCATTTTGAACAGAGAACTGGAATGGAAGTCCGCCTTTGTTTGTGTAGTTAAAGTTGTCCATATTCCCAGAGTAGGAGCTTCCACGTCCTCCAAGGAGTCGTAGTTATTTTATTATATTCAAATTGAAAGGTTACCCAATTCGATCATCCACTTGCTGAGGTGTCACTGCCTACAATGCAGAGAGGCAAAGTCTACAATTTAAAAAATATGTATATTTTATTGTTTAAATAACTTTAACACAGAGCAGATGGAAGCCACTTAACCAACATGAAAATAGGCCATCAGTGAATAAATCCACCCACCTGTCAAGACCAAGTTTTTGCAGCTTCCAGATTAAACGTGTGGATCTTTGTCGTTCTGATTCACCAACATGTTTTCTACACAGCAGTTATTATTAGTACCATAATGTTATCATCAGGCCATCCTCAACAGACATCAGGTCATTTAAGACAGCCTCGGTGCCTCTCTGCTGTGTCCCCTCTGCAGAAATAATCCAGACTGTGGGCGGTGACACAGACAGACAGAGAGAGAGGAAGGGAGAGATTACACTTCCAATCACAGCAACGATCAATCAGTCCCTCATCCCAGCCCCATCCCATGATCGTCCCACACACAGATTACTTAATCCACAGTGAGGGCTTTCTCACCCATAATTCTCTCTCTCTCTCTCTCTCTCTCTCTCTCTCTCTCTCTCACACACACACACACACACACACACACACACACACACACACAAACAAAGAAAAAAAAGAAATTCTAAATTGTTTCGAGGTCATCAAATAAAAAATAAAAAATAAATAAAATCCTTCAGACTTCCTGACTGGAAACAAGGAAGACTAGAAACGTCCCACTTCCAAATTTGTCTCTGTCATAGGCTACTCACTACTGTAATATCTATTTTTTAATTGTAAAAAGATGATAAATTAGGGTTTCTGTTGAATTGGTGATAAATGCCGAGAATTTTGAGGTAACTATTTCCATTTTCTGCTTACATTACTTTGCATCTAAGTTACCCCATCTAATCCTGCAATATTGATTACATTTACACACTCTCAAATGGACGATCACAGGGTTGCATAATGAGCAATTTAGGTTTGATCGTAATGAGTACTTTTGCAGTGCTAACGTTACTGTCATAGAAATAAAACGAAATTGAATAGGCTATTATTTCTATGGTTAACGTTACTTTACTTCTTCCACGGCTGCTAACCAGGTCAAGGTCAAAACATCTCTATATTTTAGCCATAGAGTCTATGGCTACTATTTATCACGTGGTTTCGTTCTAATACCGTCTATGGCATAGACGGTATTAGAACGAAACCACGTGATAAATAGTAGCTAGCGAGATCGAGATACAGGACATTAGCACTTAGCAGCAAGCTGAGTTAGCTAGCTAGTGAGCGCAGTTAGCTAACGGCCTGGCTACGCGCCAAATAGCTAGCTATATGTTGGTGAAGGAAACATTATACGCATTTGTTTGCAACGTACTATAATTAGGTTACATAACTGTATTCCTTCTGTGGTTTGCAAGTGTGAAGCTAAAGGTAATATATTTTACAGTCAATAGGGGTTAAGGTGGTCTGTTAGCTAACATTAGCTGAAACTGCTAGCTAGCTAGCTAATTGAGAATTGAGCCACATTATACTCACATACTGTTTCTAACGTTATTTGTGTATATTTAACAGGTGTTTTTTGTTTTGTTTTATTCAACTTAGATTTATTCCTGGAGTCAAACAAAGCAACATGGATTTTTTCTTTGACGACCTACCATCCACATCACAGTCCACTCCCAAGAGCGGACATGAAGATTCACAGCTGGTAATTACAGGTTTTATATATATATATATATATATATATATATATATATATATATATATATATATAGAGAGAGAGAGAGAGAGAGAGAGAGAGAGAGAGAGAGAGAGAGAGAGAGAGAGAGAGAGAGAGACCTTTACAAAAAAGAAAAAAGGGACATTAACTTGTGGAAGATAAGTTAATAATACTCCTAAAAAAAAGCCAAACAACATTGTTAGTTCAGTTTTACCATTTTTCGGATCTGTGAAATCATACTTGTACAGTAAATGGTTACTGTCGGCCACCTGATGGTGATGGAAAAGTTGTTTTTTCATTGTCCTTGACAATACAGACAGAAGACATGGACCCAGATTCATCAAGAGGGAAGTCTTCAAACACAAGCATGACTGAGACTCAAGGGCAGCACACCTGGTACTGCATTACCTATACATTACCTATTCCATTCACTGAAGTGATAGGAGCTACTTTTTCCTCTATTGTTTCTTAATGAATAAGACATTTAGGAATACATCTACATTCAACCTGCATGCATGTCTGTTGTAGCCCCAATATAGATGACATCAGCAGGAGAGTACAGGAACTGGTGGAAAAGATAAACGACAACCGCACCAGTGACCAGAAAGTGATGGACGGCTTCCAGGAGAAGTTAATGCAGAAGGTACAAACCTTATTTTGTATACCACAAATGTTCATCTGGTCAATGGACAGATTTTTGTTTTACTCACATTTAATTCCCTAGGTGACAGAGATGTGTCGGCAGACGAAGGAGCACATGTACACGGTCTATGAAGAGAACAGTAATGAGATGCAGGTGAAGCTGCAGGTGTTGTCCGAGGTGCTGGAGAGCTGCACTAAGCTCAACAGTGAGCTAATAGAGGCCAACCAGGCGCTGGCAAGTCTCAGAGGGGGCCTGGCCATTAACCAGACATCAGACCCCTGATAAACTAGCTACTGTTCTGATGTCCATATTATATTTGAACTAGTTAGTGTTCTTTTATTTATGTTGAGTATTCAGAATAGTTGACTTGAATAAGATTACTACTTTTGGTTTCCCCTTCGTTCTTCCTCCTTTTTCAAGAATAGACAGTAGACTGTGCCTAGGTTTTTAGGGCAGTTAGTTCAGGTTACAGCTCGTGATTGCAGTCTAAGAAAACAAAAGCTGAATCCATGTTTTGTATGTATCTTCAATTCCAGCATCTGTTGATTTAATAAATACAAGTACAACAAGAACAAAATAAACCATGTTATTTTGCTCTCAGGTGTTTAACATTTTACACCAAAACTTAAATGAATCAGCACAGATGCATTGCAGTTATTCAGACCTACAGTAACTAACATATGGTAATGTAAAATGACAACAGAAGAGAATTGAATTGGGCACAAGTCTGTATCAAGGGATCTGTACATACTGAATCTCGGCTACACTCACTCATATATTTCCACTCATTCAAAGCCATTTATTTACATATTCAATTATCACAAAATAAACCAACATATAATGCCACAACATTTACATGCGCCCTGCATAGTTAGTACGTGAAGTATATTTTAGGCATCCATCCCAGTTGGACGCAGTGCTTAGTTAGGTTGACCTTACATATTCACAGAGGCAGTAATAGACGGCTCATATCACTATGTTTGAAAACATATAAATGTAATGAGCTATTTGAGAGTCATCCCACCAGCCAATGCTCATAATGTGAGACAGATTAAGTGCACTTTATGTTTCTATACACATGAGTTTGCCCAATGGCAAACAGGTAGCACAGCACTGATCCACATCAAGTCCATTTCAACCTTTACTTTCCAACAGTGAAAGACTGCAGTCCAGTGATGGCTCTGCCTAGGATCAAGGCATGGATGTCGTGAGTTCCTATAAACAACGACATTTTACATCATGAACAAGGTGTTTTCACATGAAAAGATACTTCATTTGCAGTAAGAATCACTGTATTCCTTTGAAATGTATGTGGTATTTTCCTAACATTACTCTTTTAAAAAGTCCTCTTTAGGTATGAGAAAGAATACACATTTTGAAGTTTTCTTTTACAGTAATTTAGCTAAATTCAAACAGGATAGTTTATTTGTATTCACTTTAAAAAATGTGTTTGAAGTTGATTTTAAGTGGACAGAGCATTCTGAAAAATCTATCGCTTAATCAACCTGTAATAATCTATACGCTGCTGACCTCTGGTGGTAGATTTACATAATTGCAGCTACAGTTTGCAATCATTTCCACTACAAACCTGCCTTCTGTTGGTACTTTAAAAATGCAAAAAAAAAAGAAGACTAAATGTATCCACAGGTGTGTGTGCCTACCCTCGTATGTGTTGACGGCCTCCAGGTTCATGACGTGGCGGATTATGTGGTACTCATCTGCGATGCCATTTCCTCCCAGCATGTCTCTGGCTTGTCTGGCAATATCCAAAGCCTTGCCACAGCTATTCCTCTTTAGCATGGAGATCATGTCTGGTGCTGCTCTATTAGGATAAGAATACCCACACAATAAAAATGGAAGTTTTCTTTTTTTCTTAGTAGAAGACAGGACTAACGTAAACAAAATTCTAAGACAGAAAGAGGAGACTCACTTCTTCTGATCAATAAGTCTTCCCAGGGTCAGACATGACTGCAGCCCAAGGGTGATCTCAGTCAGCATGTCAGCCATTTTCTTCTGCATCAGCTGGTTCCTGGCCAGTGGCACCCCAAACTGGATTCTGATTGGAGGGTAGAAAGACATGAAAATCCATCCTTCTCTAAAAAAAAAAAAGCTGAGGCTGGCATAACACAAGGAGACAATCTAGATGGTAATGTTAATGTTGACACTTTTTTCACTGGAGTTGGATTTTGTTATGTCTGTAAGGTCCTCTGACCTTAAAACACACAGAGAGAGAGAGAGAGAGAGAGAGAACATTGTGTACCTGTCCAGTGTGTACTGCCGTGCAGCATGGAAGCAGAATTCAGCAGCTCCCAGAGCTCCCCATGCAATGCCATACCGGGCGTTGTTCAGACAGCCAAAAGGACCCTGGTCACGAAGGTCAACAACAAAAGAAATGTTAGATATGAGCATGCAGTAACATTGTTGTTGTAATATTTAAGTAAAATGTATTTGGTTTTGTTGGGGTTGAACTTGATCTAAGGGAGCAGCCACTTACAGCCAGACCAGAGACGTTGGGCAGCAGGTTCTCCTGGGGAACTTCCACTTCGTCCATCAGGATCATGCCGGTGGCAGACGCCCTCAGCGAGAACTTGCCCTCAATCTTGGGGGTGGCCAACCCCTTCATGCCACGCTCCAAGATGAAACCTCGCACCTTACCATCTTCACACTTGGCCCACACCACTGCGATGTCTGCCACGGGGGAATTTGTGATCCTATCAGAGGAAGTAAAGTGAGGAACAAGAAAAACATGAACTGCATGATTACACGTTTAAGTCATTCCCAAAGGGCTTGATGCTTGGTACGGACCCAAGTTTCATTTAAAGTTTGCAGTTTTCTATCACTAAGCTACCCCAAAAGAGAGGAGCAGGCTTTGTTAACATGTGGGATGTACTGCATCCGTTAGGACTTTATACATACACACTGGCTGCATTGTAGTAAAAGTTCTTTTCACGTCATTTATCACCAGACCTCCATGTGTCAGACACATTCATTTTAGTCCCCGGTAGTAGGCAGTAAACAGAGGAGTGTACATTTTAAACTACCTTAAGTCCAAAACTAAAGGCGACACTGGGACAGAATATTTCCCTATTCTTCTTTGCAGCAACAGAGTAAAATATGACTTTTAAATGGTAAGTAGTAACGTTTATTTTGTTGCTATAATTCATTATTGAAATTTTCTGTTTTCCACAGTATATCAGATTTTTTTCTAATACTGTACCTTCTAAGGCCGGCCACACACTGGCTGCGTGGCGTTTTCTATGTCTTTACACACCTAAAACGTGTCTGACGTGGCGCTGCTGCTGCTAGCCTTGTCTGCACACATGTATGTTTCCCATTGATAAAATGTATATCTGCATTTATGTCAAAACCTAGAGACTTTCAAACATCAAAATGTCATTTATTAAATGTATTTGTGTCAAAATGACATATAAACATTTTTCGTATTCTATTTTGCCTGGAAACGCTTCCAACACGCTTGCGTGTCGCGTGAAAAATAGGCGTTGGTCCTATTTCTAGCATGCACGCATTTTAGGTGCGGCCCACGCCTAAATGCCTGTATGTGTGTCACGCAGGCAGTGTGTAAGCTCTAACCTGTTAACATGGGAGCCAAGCTGACACGCTCACCCCACGCAGCCAGTGTGCAGCCGGCCTTAAGGCCGTTTTATGGTTGTGCATAGAATCGACGGCGTACCCCCGCAGTCCCCTCTGCGTCTACGCCGGACCCTACACCGTAGCCTGACTGCACCTCTCGAAAAATGTAACTACACGTCGCAGCGACGCACGTCGCTCAGCCATGGCTTGGTAGCGTTGCATTTCCCCTGACTCATTTCCTGGTTCTCCTTCTGCATAAACAACATGAAATCAAGGAGAGGGTTAACTTTTGCTGCTACAGATTTCCCACCGTGGTCAGAAAACACAGGGGAGACACTTTGGCTCTCTCACTATGACTCTAGAGTCGCTACTCGCTCTGAAGCTAATCGCCGTCACTCTCTCACTTCTCCCTCGCTCTATCACCCACTCCCCACACACACACACACGCTGGCTCGACGCACACACCAACGCACAAGTATAAACATCAGGCCACTTACGTAGGCTACGGCAAAGCTCTGCGTGGAGCCTCCGCAGAACCATAAAACAAGCTTAAAGCACAAATCGTTGTCCAGGAGTAGCATTAATATTTTCATGTTTGTCCCATTTCAGGTCAATAGAGAGCTTTGACAAAACACTCCTTATCAGGAAAACCAGTGCTTCTTATGTGTCCATCTACCTACCAGGTCTTGGCTCCACTGATGGTGAAGGTACCACTGGATGGGTTGTATTTGGCCTTCGTCTCCATACTGCCGGGATCACTGCCGTGGTTAGGCTCTGTCAAGCCAAAGCAGCCTAGGATTTCTCCCCGAGCTACGAAACAAATGAAAACATGAGGGACACTCCTGAAACTGCCTTTTGCCATTTTTAAAATGTCATGTACATTTGCAGAAAATGTCACTCTCACCAAGCCGCGGCAAGTACTTCTCCTTTTGGGCCTCAGTGCCGTAAGCATTGATAGGGTGCATGACCAGTGAAGACTGGACACTCATGACCGACCGATACCCGCTGTCCACTCTCTCAACCTCTCTGGCAATCAAGCCGTACGCCACGTAACTCGTGCCTGCACAGCCGTACCCTGCAGGGTAAATAAAACAGCGTAATGCACTACAAGTAATCATCATCCGAACATATAGAAAACACATTTTAAGATCTTCGAAATACTGCAGAACTAAGATATTGTCCTAAGACAAAGGCTTACATACTGTAGGACAAAATGATGATAATGTAGTTTTGTTTCTGTTTACCTTTAATAGTTGGGCCTAAGACGCCCAACTCTCCCATCTCTGAGACAATCTCACGGTGGAAATCTGTGGGATGGTGCACGTTGGGAAAATAGGAACTTGCAGTCAAATATTTATCAGAAAATAATAAACACTTTTTGCACACCTAACTTAACCAAAATGTTGCAACTCGAGAAGTAAATTAGTAAAAAGCCAAAACTGCCTAAAAGACATTAGACGTATAGACAACAACAAAGTTCAGCTTCTATGAGCTTGACATAAGTTCGTCCATATAGTCGAACACGGACATAATTCCTCTGTACGCTACGATCGTGCATGTATGATTTGCTTACGTTCATGTCTGTTGGCCATGAGGATGCGGGGCATGAGTTTTTCCTGGCAGTAGTCGCGGAAAGAGTCCCGGATCATGATCTCCTCCTCGGTCAGCTGGCCCTCCAGATTCAGTGCATCCCGCCAGTTGAAGGCCACCTTGGCTAAGGGTCAAAACATGTACACACACGTCACAGTGGTTATGTCACTGTGACATGTGACAACAGAACGTGTGAAGGAATCTGGAGAGATCAGGTTCAACGTATCAAAACTTCACTTACGTTCCTTCGTTGGCTTTTTATTTTCTTCAGCATCTAAAGGAAAAAGAATAAAAGTGTTGAGTCTTGTAGATTACACATCATCTTAACAACTTATATCTGTTTAACCTGCTGTGAGGTTTTTTGTTTTGTTTTTTAACTTTTTGGACAGAAGCGAAAAGTGTTTCCTACATCAAGGGAGATATTTCCCTCAAGACTGTCACTCCAAACTTTATCCAATCATTTCTTTCTATATATTTAAAGAATTTAAATTGTACCTTTGGCAGCGGTAGCAGCTGTGCCCTGGGCTCTAGACACTGTGACAGCAGCACATTTCTGGCTGTTGGAGAGCAGGCGAGTGACGGCACCTCTGAGAGCCATACTGTATGTTTACTGATCATAGAGGAAAAGCAAATTAAACACATTTTATATTATTCAAAATCCATAAACAGAGTGAAAGCACATTTCATAGTTAATGGCACATTGTTATGCAACATTGTTGTAGGTTAAGTTGCCAGACCAGTGAAAGTCAGGCAAATCTGTCTTAATGTGTTTCCTTAATTATCTATGTAAACTTTTTTTGTTTGAGCATTCATTAATATTGTTGCATTATTATCACTCCATGCAGTACCAAATCAAATAATCAAATCAATCAAATCAAAGTGTTTATAATGTTAGACATCATCAGAACCAAGTAGCATGCTGTCCCTTGGTGAGCAACGTTCAAATACCCTGAATCCACTTGCAACTTCCACGAAACAATGTTAAACATTTAGTGACTTTTTATTTTCAGTAAATCTTAGACTAAACATGCAATGGTACAATACCTTTTTCCTGCCGGCTGGTGGGTTAATCTGATGATGCGATAACTTTTCAGCGGTAGAGGTAAAGTCGCTTAAGTAATAATTCGTTGTAACGTCACAGGGATATGTAACGGCAAAACATGGGAGCTCTTTTCCTCCATGACAGGTGAGGCTAAAGACACTGGAGGCAATGCACGACCTATACGTTGTGCAACGCATGGAAGTTATGCAACCAATGTTGGACTGCCTATAGGGGTGGAAACGTAATTATACTAAATACACTCGGGGTTTGTCTGTTGGGAATGTGCGATTCTGCTTCCTGTACCGTGTCTAGCGATGTGTTTTAATTAGGTGCGTGAATTAAATCTGCAACGCGTTTCCACACTCAAAATGGCGCATATGGATGACTGTTCGGCCGGGATGTTAAGGGCGTGGGCCCACGCGCTCCCAGCTCATTGGCTGGTAAAATAAGGAGCCATGCACAGATGTCTTCAGGGCCTGTCAAACATTTCTATTGCTCTGCAGCTGACAGTGGAGTCAGCGGACAACAGGCAAATTCAACATTTCAACAATAATCATATATATGATATGGATGTTGGTGTTTAGCTTTGTATATTGTATATTCAATAGACTATTGTGAGAGAATTGTTATGTAGGTAGTAGGCCTATATTTAAGCAAGGGAATAACTCCGGAAATCTGAAATTTAGTCTAAAAATGCCCACCAAAAGCTACTAAAAAGTAAATATTTTGAAGTTGTTTAATACGACCATCCCCAGGTTTTAAAGAGAAAATATATATAACCTCTTGATAACTCACAATAACCTAAAAATGTAAACTTGGGGATCATTAAAGTATGTCTTCTTCTTCTTCTTTTATTTTTTTTTCTAGATAAAATATAACCCAGTTAACATTAAATCAGTTGATATAACCAAGACAATTTCTTAACACGAGGCTTTGTCAGATGCATTTCTTTATTTGTTGTTTGTTATTTAAGATGGTTAAATGATCTCATGAGGATTTTCTTAAGAAACCTGATAATATTTCTTATTTAATGTTTTACCGGCACACCTACACCTGACACTTTAGTGGTCAGAGAGGTGCGGCAGAGCAGTCACTTGACACAGTTCACCTCCCAGCCAGTCGAGTTATATAAAAACATGAGATAGTCTCTCCTAAATGTTTGTCCTTCAGAGGAATTTTTCATTTTTGGACGAATGTTAGGGAGTTCGTTTTGTTTTTGTACGTCACAGATTTGCTGTGGTGTCTATACGAGCTGAGTGGAGCAGCACACAAAGCAGTAGGTCAGTCATGGTCTATCATGTTCACTTCTCATTTAAATGTAGATGGTAAGAGTATGCTATCCATTACTCTCATGTCATGAGTTAGTTAGTAAAATGAATAGTTTTTCCTCAGAGTAGTGGAGACTCTGCTCTAATGGTGGAAGACATATCCTTAAGTAAAGGTAACAATACTACATTATAAAAACGTCATTAAGCATTTAAAATGTTATTTAGGTGTGTAGGCTATACAGTGTAATCCGCTAAATGTAGGGTACTGGAAGTATCAAAAGAAAAGTAACTTGTGGTCAGCATTTTTAAGATGTATTTGGTCAATGTTTATTACATTGTTTAGTATATATGATTACTTTATATACTGCTTTATATACCGGTAGATAAATCATCAATAATATTTTATACGCTGATCATATACTTTGTGAATGGAAAAAAACCTCAATCGGCACAGTAGCCTACAGTGGAATAGAGCTCTTTATACAGAAGTAGGCTATAAAGTGGCATGAAGTACATTACAAGAAGCTCTCAATTGTAGTTGAGTAAATGTACTCTATTTTTCACCCATGTTGTGCTCTTTTTATTGGGGGTACTTTCTTTCCCACACACACAAACATAAGGTTAAAATAAGAATAATAAAAAAAAAGCTCTCTGATTTATTCTTAATTATGAAAAGGAAACTGGTCGTCTTGAACGTCTTTCTAAATGCATTATGCGCATTAGAAACACATTAGTCCAGGGCTAATACAATTACAAATTAGATGAGCATGTGGACACATTCTGTCTACACATTCCATTGAAGTAGCGGCAAGAAAATGGTTTTGTCCCGCTCAGGCGCACTCTGATTGGCTGTGGCAGCTGTCAGTCACCAGTCTCTGCTCTCCGATTGGCTGCTTTCCCTCTCTCTCTCTCTCTCTCTCTCTCTCTCTCTCTCTCTCGCTCTCTTGAGTCTCGCCGTGTAGCTGTAGCGGTAGTCGCTCACTGTTATTGATGTTTTTTTCCTCGAGATTTCCATGGTAACTGTCCTGTCTAACGTCTGATCAGCAGCAAGGAGCCGAGCAGTGTGTGAGAATGGAGCTGGAGGGAAAAAAACCGGACCCTAAATACGGTAAGAACAGGTTTATGTCACTGCTTTCTTCACGATCTTTTATTTTTCTCTTAACGGGCGAAGGAATGGAAACAATGACTGCAAGGGATGGATGGGTGTGGACCTCAGAGGTCTTATGCAGATCTGGAGTCATCCTCATCCTCCACAGCCGGGTTCTTTAACAGAACATCGGTATTAAATTAGTTTTCATTTTTCATTAGTATTTCATAATGCACAGTGAATGAAAGCAACACGATGTAGGGTAAATGTGTGGTTGTATTTGACTGGTTTGCCCTATTTTACCAGCCTGTAGCTTCCAATGAAACCAAAACTACACACCTAGTTGTTTATTAGTATATGTCTTAATGTACTGATAACATAGGCATATAAAGAAAAGTAGGTTGCCATCCATTAAAACAAGGCTTGCCTTGATGGGCTTGTATTGAATTAGCTTCATACTGTTGTTCTGTAATACAGAAACACACACAAACAGGCCAGATTTATTGTGTTTTCCTCTGGGCTCAAAAACCATTTGGTGTTTTGTAGATTGGCATATGGTCATTTCATCCACAGATGCACACACAGATACTCACACAAAGGTACAACCACATTTTTTGCTTTTGTTCACACTGTTTTTTTAACCAGCACATATTATGGAAAATTCTCATATAGCCTACCAGCCAAAGACATGACTCATTGCCTACTATTATGTGTGTCACACTGTCTCACACGTGCATTTTCTCAACTTAGCAGCCCACCGCAGCCTGCCGTGGTCTTTTTGTGTCTGGGCTTGGTTGTTGTTCGAATGGACTGTTGAGTCAGGAAGTTGTACTAACCAGTGTTATTCTTGCTTGAATACCCCTTGTCAGTGTTGTTATATGAGACGACGGCCAATAGCTCAAAAGCAAACCGCAGCCTTCACACTGTAATTTAATTAGGAAGACGACACTAATGCTGTCTCATTGTTAAGTTATAAATAATTCAGGAGTTAATAGAAGTAACAATTCCTTCTTTGACAATGTAAGAAGCTCCCAACAGCCCACGCCCAAAAAGTGCACATCCTCTCCAGTCAATCCATGGAGCTCCCACTGTAGAGCATTTCCTTGTTGCTTTCCTTTGTACCATGTCAACAGCTCTTTTCCTTACCTCTCCTCCCCCAATGAAGGCTAAAAGGTCAAAAAACACAGGCCTTTTAAAACTGTTATAAAGCTTTATACAATGCGGACACACAAAACACATTACAGCTCACCGGTATTCCTTAACAGCAGTTTTTTATCAGCAGAGTTTGACCTGTGAGTGGTCCCTGTTTGCCTGCTACTGTTACCACATGTTCCCACTGTCTGTTACGGTGAGCAGGCAGGCTGCAGCCTGCACGCCCTGGACTGTGTTCAGCCTTGCCTGCTCTTCCCACTCAGCAGACACAGTCAAGGGGCTTCCAGTCAATATTAAGCTGGCAAACACTCGGATGCATTACCACACACACACTGAATGTACACACACGCATGTGTGCACACGCAGAGACACACTACTGCTAAATGTTTCGCAATGATCGCTTGTCATTGGACTGTTGGTCGGTTTGGGAAAATCAGACAAACTGTTGCTGTTTGATCCGAGCAGTTTCTGTAGAGAGAGAGAGAGAAACAGTGATCAGAGCCAGTGGTTGTCAGCTTTTAAGTATTTAGCTCTACAAAAAGAAACTTTAATGTGTTTCCTCAAAGACGTCATTGGTAGCTGTCAAAATGGGATTTTTTGAAGGAGTAGCAGCAGATAGACACAGCAGTAGAATGGTAGTACATACAGTAGTTTCACCATCTTTATCTACAGGCTCTAAATATAAAAGATAAAAATGTCATGAATAAGAGCGAAGGAGATCAAATCCTCACAATGTCTCTGTGCATGTACAGTCCGCGTGCGCACACACATATACACCACTCACACACACAACCACAGTGGCCACTAACCCATTAAGGTAGCCAGGAAAGGGTTCATTTGATAACCCCTCTGGGCCCATTAGTGAATCACGTCAGTCGTGACATCATCACATCCTTTTAACACACACACGCGCGCGCACACACACACACACACACACACACACACACACACACACACACACACACACACACACACACACACACACACACACACACGCATACATCATATCAACTGAAGCAGAGTCACATTTTTTTCCATTCAATTTTTTTAAAAATATTTCATGATTGTACTAAACATTGTTAAGATTTGGCAGACGTCTGGAACTCCATATGGACCTGAATGCAGACAGACCGCCTGGCAGGCCCTGTGGGTTTCCACCATCAGGGCCCCTGGAGTATGTAATGAACTACTTGAGGAACCGAGGCTACCCAAATGAGAGAGAAAAACATCTGCAACATACACACCTTTTAAAAAAATCTCTTCTTAAGATTGCTATATCAGACTGACATCACTTAACCACTATCCCATTAATATTTTGCCAATTACCTAAACAAACAAGACTATTGAAAAGACACTTGGCAGCATTTACACATCAAATGTGCTGGAATGCTTTTCAGCACAATCACAGATTGTTTTTTTGTCACAAAGCAGGCAAAGAGCCGCCTGTTCCTCTCTAATGGAGCTGTGTCTCTCACATTAGCAGATGGTCCAGCAAATGAAAGGCTGATGGAAAAATCACTTTCAATGTTTATCCTCTTCAGTAAAGAGAAACATACACATGAAGTGATGGCAGGGAGGGGGAGTAAGAACAAACAGCAACTGCAAACCCTTTAAACTTATAGATACTATGCATACGATCAGTAATAATCCTGTTTCTAACTTAACTGCAGCCAGGAGACTAAACACCTCAGTAATCCATGTTTGGCCAGAATCATTTTGGTTAACAATAATATCTCAATAATTGAAATCTAAAACTGAATTACAATTTTCCATGATTTAAAAAACGAATTCATATCACAAATCCTCACTTTAAAAAAAAGAAGAAAAAAATAAATAGGCTACAGTAAAGCTTTTAAACAAAAAACTACAGTTTAGAGCCCAGTGCTGATATCATGTATAATTTTAGCTTATCAAAATACACGTAGGCCAATAAGTAACAAGAAATTGCAGTATAGAAACACCAAAGATACATTTGAGATTTGAGAACAGTGTCCATTACATAGTTTGCACATCTGAGAGGACTGATGAGGTTATTGTTCAAATGCAAAATGCCCCACTCGATCTGTACATGTTTTGATCATCATTCAGGATGCATATCAAAATATTTAGTTGTGTTATGTCTGCATGCTAAAACATAAATATATTTCAGACTTTTAAAAATATATTATTTGACATTTTGGATTCACATTCTTGCCAAAAGTTAGATGAGAAGATTGATACCACTCTTAGACATGAGTGGGTTAGATCTTCTCATCTAACTCTGCTGTTACTATTACCATTACTATTATTACTTTAACTGTCTAAATGTTGTTGTATGAGGCCAGTTGTGAGCATTGTATTTCATGATGTGGCATGCAGTCAGTCTGCCACATGGCAGTGGAAGTGGGCAAATCAAACCACCAGAGAGCATGTAGGACGGTCTTATCTCAGATGTACCGCCTCCCTGTGTCAAACACGCACAATGCATCATAACCAAATCATTCATTTCAAGAAATCTTTGTCCATTGTTTAGGAAATTCGTTATGTAACTCTGTAGCTCAGTCCCTAGGGACTTGACTTGGGAACTGGAGGGTGGCTGGATCAAGTCCAGCTCGGACCGTGTCACAGAGTGGGGACTAGACCTTGAGCAACGAATTGAACCCCCCAACTACTTGGATTGCTGTCTTTGTGGCATTCGCATCTCTCCGATGCATTAATTAAGTGAAGAGAAAATTTTAATTAAGTTTGAAGTACTTCTTCTCAAAGTTTGAATATGAAAGCGCTTAGAGGGGGATGTGGCCATAGTGCTGCAACAAGCTGAATAACATAGCATAAAGTAAACAGGAAGCTGAGAAAACAGAAGGCCATAGATCATACTGAATTAGGGTTAAAGAGAAAGCTGTTCAGTAGTGTGGTGTTTTTTTTTTTTTTTTCAAAGCTCATGCTGTGTCGTGAGAGTGATATTTTTCGGGCATGCATGACAACTGAGGTAAGAGTGCAGCTGCAGCAGTTGCAGTTGCAAACAGATGCAACAAGGAAACAGTGAATGTTTATCATGCTGATTCAATGGATTGACTTGAAGCTTAAAACAACTGTTATGGCGCCAGAGTGAAATACTGTTTCGACTTCAGATCCTGTCCCTGTAGTCAGATGTGTAAAACACGCATTTTAGGCTTTAGTCAATTTTGGCAACAGCAGGTTCACAGGCGCCACAAGACTTTGTTGCTTCTCTTTCTCTCAATTCCCCCATCGATTCTGTTTTTGCTGTGATTCCCCCGACGATCCCTGAGCCAAGAGAGGGACCACAGAGAGAAAGAGGGAAGAGTAGGTGAAGGCAGTGCTCTGAATACACTGAAAGAAGGAAGTGAAGAGTTAGAGGTTGGAGGACCTCATACAGGAAGGAGACATAAAGAAACAACTGCCATACACAGCAGCACACTGAGAGAAATCTATAAAACCGCCCATGACAGAAACGGAGACAGAAGTAACGACGGAATGACAAAATACGAAAGACAAGGTACTGTAACGGCCTGCCCTGGCTAGATTTAGGATGATGAAGGTTCTTTAGTTGCTGAATGTGTTACTGATATTATTCAAGCTTGTCAGATAGATTACTGCATTAATGGCTCATGAATAGCCTACTAATTAAAATGGTTAATGGACTGCTTTAAGTCACATATTACCCAAAATACAAAGTCCGGTGACACCTTTGTGGTATAGTGCCAGTTGCGTCTCTGTAATGTTACTGTAGCTGGGTACAGTAATGTGACAGGATGTAGCTCAGAGTCTGGTTATCTTACAAGATGTCGATGTTTACTGAATTTCTTCACCGAGCAAGTTTTTGTGTAAAATGCGAAAAAAGTAATGAGCACATGGTTGTTCTTTGGAAATGATTCACAGTGTTAGCTCATGATGACCTCACCGTAGGCAGAGTGGGCTTGGCTGATATTTCTTTTCTTGCCGCGTCTGAGGTGTTTCCATGGCGGCCGGTGATGTCCACGGGGAGCTCACCGTCGCCGGGGAGCCATTTTGTGGGTTGCTGGGCATGGCATTCAGGCAGAAGAATCCTTTTGTTCTGGAGAATGTCCTGTCTTTGTCAATACATGGACTTACACTTATATATTGTACTCTTGTGCATCTGCCGTACGCAGAGTGCTCTTTGAGTGCACACATACATTGAATGTACTAATATACCCAACAGTAGATAATAAAGTATTATTAATTTGGTGTAATTGGAAATAATGCTGTTCATTTGTACTAAATCAAAAAATAATTTGTTAGTGTGTGTAATCTATGTCAGTAAACAATGCGCTGACACTGACTAATAGCTCAGTTTCAAAATGTCGGTGGTACATAAATAGCCATATAATAACCATGACAAAAGTAATAAAGGAAAAGCTATTGAACAATGTTATTTTTGAGATAGAGAGGGGGAAGTGTTTCCGACTTTGACCTCGGAAAATCCAACTTTCGAGTACCGAACGCACTATAAGTCTAATCAGATTGAAGTTCAAAATTATAGTAGGAGACATTAACACACCTGTTGTCCCTTTCATTCCCCAGGGGAGTCCAGGAAGTTTGACCCAAACTTCAAAGGGCCGATTCACAGCAGGTGAGACATCTGTTACAATCACTGATCATGATTCTTTTCTTTTAGGATTACAAAACACAAATAATAATTCTCTCCTCTCCTCTCCTCTCCTCCTGTTCCCTATCCTTCTGTTTCCTCTACTGTTTCCTCCCCTCCTCCCCTCTCCTGTTTTCTCTCCTTTTCTCTCCTGTTTCCTCTCCTCTCTCCTCTCCTCAGGGGCTGCACAGATGTCCTCTGCTGTATTCTCTTCATCGTGGCCTTGTTCGGGTACTTTGCTGTCGGCATCGTCGGTAAGATGATCCTATCCTACATTACAGTTTTTCTGAATTGCTAGAACACTTAACCCCATTCTCTGAACCAAATGCTCAGTGGCTTAAACCCATTTGTTAAATCAATCACTCTTCTTGCAAATCTCTAGACACATTCTCACTCGGTAAAACACATTTCACACTGGGATGCACTTGTGTTGCAAAATGGTTAACACGGGCAGCAAAAGTTAGACAAAACTACAACACAGTTGTCATTGTTCACACTAGGGATGCACCGAATACCGAATCCACTGGTGAAGATTCTGCCGAACCGAACCGAACCGAACAGAACTCTCCCATCTTTTATCTTTTATTTTATTTTTAATATTTTATTTTTAATTTAATACATACTGTATACTGTGTACATATACTTATAATTTACTTATATTGTTTATATTCTATTTAGAAAATGTGTGACATGCACCAACACCAAAACAAATTCCTTGTATGTGTTAAAAACGTACTTGGCAATAATGCTTTTCTGATTCTGATTCTGATCCTTAGTCCATTAACACAGTAAACACATTAATGAAGTAAACAACATCCACAGCCTCTAAAATAGTTAAATGTAACAACTTAATGTTGAATTCACACGCTCTTTTCACATCGTAGGAAAGCACATCGCTATCACCAGCTGAGTGACAATTTTGTTTGGCAAATTTTCGCTAACCAGTGTATGATGAAGGCATGTTGTGTGGGTGAAATTAGAAAGCTAGCGTTAGCTAACGAGCAGCAGTCGCTCCGCTCCGCTCCGCTCCGCTCCCACTGTAGGGAGACTCATTTTCCAAGAGAACAGCTGACAGCCCGGGAGAGGCACTGTCTGGTTAACACAAGTTTTTAGCTGTGACTGACTGTCCTTCCTTACCTGGCTGAAGTTGCTGCATTTTGGCTTCATGCACAACTCATAGGCAAATGTCTTAACAGCGGCGATGTTATGTATTGTTTAGGGCCCTTGCCCCCACGAGACAAATCGGCATTGCAAATTGAACATGCAGCTCTATTAAATCATCTTCTTTTGACTGAAAGTACTGCTAAACAACACTTTTTCTGCTCATAAGTTCCATTTTCACTTTCTCTCAGCCTACTTTATTGAACGCTCCACCTAACGCGCCGTCATTACGTCGACCAGTGTAGCGCGCGTAGTGCAAGCATGAATGTATTAGTGCAAGCGTAACTAAAGAGTATAGAAGTAACTAGAGCGTTCAGTCCAAGATGGCGGAGCTGCAGCTCGGTCATGGGTGCGTTTGTTGCAGTGGAACGTACTATTGAGTTTCGCCTCTTGTTACTTCTATACTCTTTGACAAGAGCAGAAACTCAACACAACGCCTCTCTTACTTCTCTTTGGTAGCGTTCGGTTCGGTGTAAAAAAATTCTAAAGTTTGACAGTACCCGAACTCCGTTAAAAAGCCCAAAGTTCGACCGAACCCGAACCCGAACTCTGGGTTCGGTGCATCCCTAGTTTACACACAACGATTCAAAACTGTACACACGTTTCTACTGAGGTGATCAAACTAATAGTACAGAATATAAACCAGTTTAGAGCGGTGATGGACTGGCCATCTGGAATTTGGGCAAATGCCAGAAGGGCCGCACCCCTATATGGGCCACTACTGATAATATGTATTTGGTTAATTTTGATAAGTTATTTTATGCATGCAGCCACAGATATTCAAGATTGTACTGCGGCGAGGTGCATAGAAAGATTCACTCGGAAGGCAGAGTTACTACAGTTTTTTTTCCAATTGCTAACATGCATAGCACAATTATTTAAACTGACACACAGAGAGCAAAACCTCTTCTCAAGTCTCCAAAAGTCTAAACACATGTTCTGCTTTACACACATTTTGCAATTCAAAATGGCACTTTTTAAATGCACTGAACATGGTTCTCTGTATAAGACACAACAATCTGACATAAAGCCATTTCAAAACACTGCCATTCAAAATGACACTACATGAGCTAATTGGCCAATATATGTGCCACCTGGCCAAACACCTCAATGGTTAATTGTTACCACTTCAATCAGGAAGTAAGCACTATGATGCCTCTTTTTTTTCTATATATTTTTCTGCACATTTTTTCTGCAATTTTCTTTTTCCGTTTACTGTTTTTTGTGAGCATATTTTTGTTCAGTCCAATGTGAATATATCTGCTGTGCATATGTTGCATTGACTTTTTTGGTGAAAAAAATAAATGTTTCAACAGCATGTGTGTGTATCTTTATACACATGCATTTCTGTGCATGTGAACAATCTGAAGAATTTTCTACAATTTGAACTATTTTAGTATTATGGCAAAGCATAGTAAAGATGAGAGTGCTTTTCATTATGCCCAAGTGTGTAGTTGGTTAGACAAAAATCTGGTAATATGAATGAAGTGTGTGCCATTTGGTGCAAAAGTTTGATTTTGATAATGCTATATGTAGTTTTGGTTGCAGTGCTTCATTTTGCAGGATAAATGAGGTATTTTGCAGTTTGGGTGTGTGGTTTTGTGAATTGTGATAAGTATTTTGATAAAACCAGCCTAGTTTGCAAAATTGTGTTTTAACAGTTGGGAAAAACTGTAATTTCCAAGCTAGGTTATTGACAAAAATAGTGCCGGTGTGTTGCAAATGCCAGGGCTGTTTTTTGATCCCAGTCCGTCACTGGTTCAGAGTGCACAGGAGGCACAGGAGCATTGAATGTTGATGTCTGATTTTGCAGTTTCAGAGTCATTTTTAGTGTACTGTCATCTGCTTTTCCTTTCGTTTTCTTTGTTCTTGGGCCTTTTTCAGTTGGGACTACTGTATTGTTCTACAAATGCCTACAGTAATATACAGACATTCAATATTGTATTACTTGAACTACTTGCAGTGTACAAGATATTCACTGTACAAGTTGTGATGTACTTTTTGTTTTCATTGCAAAATGTGTTTACTGTATGAAATTAAAAAAAAAGAGAATTCTGTAACTAGAAGTCCTGGACACTGTTCTTGAATTTTTTAGTTAATGTCTAATGAATGCTCTGTAGTGTTTAGTTATTGAGCGGCTCTGTGTATGATCTGAAAGCATTGTTTGATTTTGCCAGCAGAGTCAGGTGTTTAGTGAAAATAGTTTGAGCATTTGGTTTTGTGTTTACAGTTTTGAGAAAATGGGTGTGGGTTTCAAAAAATGTGTCTTAGCAATCGTGAAAAACTGTACTACAATATGTACTGTTTAATTGCTTGGACACTTGATCACTATTGTGTATGTTATTTAAGACCATCACAATTAATTAATGTTGCACAGGTCTCCTATAGTATCTACCTTGCCTTCATCAGTGTGGTGTATAAGTCTGTTCTGTTCCTTAGAAACAATGAGCCTCAGTCCACCATACATATTTGAGAGGTAATGCTTTGTTTATCTGCTTCCCCAGAATACAACCGTCTATCCGTACGTACTGGAGTTTTACTCACCAAATATTGCCAGCAAAGCGATAATTTTACACCTGAAATTGCAAAATTTGCTCAAAAACATTCAATTTATTTGAGTCAGTATTAATAGGAAGATCTGGTGATGCGCAAGAGCAGTATGTGCGACTTTCCATTTTTTATATTTATTGTCATTCGATCTAATGTTCTGAATGATTTTAATTCTTCTCCGTGCAGCCTGGTCTCAGGGTGACCCCAGGAAAGTGATCTATCCCACCGACAGCAGGGGGCAGTTCTGCGGACAAGCTGGAACACCTCTGGAGTGAGTAACCTGACAATAGGAATATGATGTTACAGTATACAGTATAAGTGACCTTGGAAACCTCTCACATGCAGACTATCTTGTGTATTGTTTATGTAATAATAGGTATTACTGTAATCTGTTACCCCTAATTTAGGACTTAAAGACATTTATTTATGCTACAGACCAAATAATAGTTTTGTTATACTGTTCTCACTGAACAGGAAGAAGCCTCTTCTGTTCTACTTTAACATCCTGAAATGTGCCAGCCCTCTGGTACTGCTGGAGTTCCAGTGTCCCACCACACAGGTCAGAAACCATATCTTATCTTTTATGTGCATTGCAACATTTTTCTCCTCTCTAACAATCACTGATTGTCATGACTGATTGTTGTTTTTTGTGTCTAGTTATGTGTGGAAAAGTGTCCTGACAGGCATCTGACGTTGATGAAAGCCAAGTTAGGCAGCAATGAAGACCGTGAATACTACCAACAATACTGTAAGGATGGCGTGAACCTTACCAAATTGGTAAGCATTCAAATCATTTTAATTATTTACATTTTATACATGCTTAAAGTGATACTGTGAAATGCATTCGTGCAGTATATTGAACGGTGTTTTTACATGATTCAGAGTCCTCCTGAGATCCTGAAGGATGGCCTGTGTCCTGCCATTCTGATGCCCAGTAAAGCCTGTAAGTGAGAAGAAGCTTGTTCTAAACTTACTTCACCTTCACCCACAACCCCAGCTGTGTCTGTAGATCTGTTGTTTCTGTATGAAACTGAAACGCATAGGACCATACACATAAATAGATCATCTCCTTCCTCCATAGTCACGCGTCGCTGCCTTCCTGCCTTGGGAACGTTGAAAGGTGGGGTAGTGGTGGTGGGCAATGAGACCACTTTCACTGATGGAAAGGGCTCCAGTATCAATGCCACAGACGTGCTGGAGGCATCCAAGTGAGTACTTTTCACTGTATGGAAACACACATTTTGACATTTTCAAAAGATTCATTGAATAATCAGAACAAGTATTTATAGATTCATCAGTAAAAATGAAAAGAATCCCTACTTATAAGCCCAAGAGAAAATGCTGTTAGGTGGGTATATGAACCAGTTCAGGCTCGATACTCTCAACACACATGTTGCTATGCTGTGTCAGCTGACAGCTAGCACATCACATCCACGTCACATCTAACTGCAGTGATTTGATGGGCTACTTAATGGTCTTTATGCGCTTATTTACTCCATACGCTGATGTGTGTTTGCTACAGTGTTTGCTGCTATCTGTATGCACCTTGGAGGGTATTTATGTCAGTGTTTTTTATTAGCATTATTCCCACTGGGGCTGGTTGCAATGTTCCCTGCATGTTATTTATCAAGATGATATGAATAGAGTACAACCACACTGCCAAGTCAAATTGATTGTCATAGTTGTCATCTTAATTTGCAATCTGACACAACTAGACTAATACATTTATAACATAATAATAACTTGTTTCTTTGAGGAGAATCACTTCAGAATGAACATTTCAAATTAAAAGTCAAAATTTTGCAGTTGTCGTATTTCTTTTACCAGGTAAGTAGTTTTGCAGAGCAACATTAAACAGTATTTCTTTCTGACAAACGTATGTTAATTATTGCAGCTGGTAAAAATGTTTTTTTGATTTCTTAGTTTGTCAGTCCTCGATTATGAAGCTCTTAAATATACACTACCGGTCAAAAGTTTGGGGTCACTTAGAAATTTCCATTCCACTCCATTACAGACAGAATACCAGCTGAGATCAGTTGCATTGTTTTTTTAATCAGGGCAGCAGTTTTCAGGTTACATTATGTGCTTACACAATTGCAAAAGGGTTCTCGACTGTTGTAGAAAGAAGTGGCTGCTCTTTAATGCAATATACAAAGGCACATTCTGTTTACTAATCTGATATCATTTTAAAAGGCTAACTGAGAAAACATTGGAGAACCCTTTTGCAATTGTGTAAGCACATAATGTAATCTGAAAACTGCTGCCCTGGTTAAAAAAACAATGCAACTGATCTCAGCTGGTATTCTGTCTGTAATGGAGTGGAATGGAAATCTCTAAGTGACTCCAAACTTTTGACCCGTAGTGTAGTAAAAGGCATAGTGGCTAATTTGTTAGCGTTAGCTTGCCGGCTAAAATGTAAGAAGTAAGTAACCACAATTGTGGTTTGTTTTTAATTCATTTCCTCTTTTTTTTTTTTTTTTTTTTTTTTACAGGAAATCAAATGTGGTTGTTGAAGCTCGCCAGGTGGCCATGAGAATCTTTGAGGACTACACTCAGTCTTGGCACTGGATATTGCTGTAAGTCTGTCAACTTCCCAGTGTTTACAGTAACACAACAGTGTTGTGTAGAACATCAGGAGTAAAATCCAAGACAAAATGCTAGTAAAAAAAACCACCAATCTTTTACGTTTACTCATGAACTGTTTTTTTTCCAGCCACTAAACCGATCCAGTCAGCTGAGCTAACACACAGTATTAACGGCTCTTAAATGTTTTCACTTGGTAAATGAAAGCATCTGAGTGTTCAAGACCGACTTTAGCTGATTGATCATTTTGAAACCAGAAAATATGCATGATCGCAACTGTCAACGTCATTCGATGTGTCCCTCTACAGTGGTCTGGTGATCGCCATGCTCGTCAGCTTTATTTTCATCGTCTTGCTGCGATTCCTTGCTGGCATCATGGTCTGGGTCATGATTGTTCTGGTTATTCTAGTCATCGGATATGGTAAGTCTTTAGCCTCTGGAGATGATAAATGACCTGCTTTTGTCAAAATAAAAAGCTTCTAAATATTTGAACGATTTCTAGGGATTTTCCACTGTTACATGGAGTTTGCGAGTCTGAAGGGAGAGCCGGGCTCTGACGTCACCATCCGTGACCTGGGCCTGCAGACGGACTTCTCTGTCTACCTGCAGATCAGACAGACCTGGCTGGCTTTCAGTACGCACTAACAAACACACTTTCATTTTTAAATACTGTACATCTCTGTATGAAGTGTTAATGAATCCTGTGAATCTAATGCCTTCTCTGTTTTGCAGTGATCATCTTGGCTATTGTGGAGGTCATCATCATCCTGCTCCTCATCTTCCTCAGGAAGAGAATCATGATTGCCATCGCCCTCATCAAAGAGGCCAGCAGGTCAGTGTCTGGCTTTGTGCAGCGTCTTCGTCTTCTGTTTTTTCTCTGCTGAAGTAGACAAGAGACCAGACCTGCAGTGCTCACATATTTTAGAGCTGCACTAGTCAACACGTTGTAGAGCATGTAGCAGCTAAAGTAAAGAGGCAAAATTTGCCCATAGTACTTTGCGGAGAGCAAACAGAGCTAAAATGTTAATATTTGACTCCATGTTTGCTGAATGTGTAAACAGGCAACTTTTTGCTAATACCTTCATCATAATAACATCATAAATGAGTAATATCTCAATGTTATATTTACTACTTACTACTTGCTGCCTCCAAACGGTGAAAAAAAACCAATTAATGCTACTCTTATTTAATTGCATTTGTTTTGGTAACAGTTAAAAGAGATCTAACACTTGAACAGGAGAGTGCTCCTTTTGGAGAGTATTACATCTAAAATTGTTCACATAACGTTTCCATTGTTTTCTTTTTCAGAGCTGTTGGGCACGTGATGTCATCGCTGTTCTACCCACTGGTGACCTTTGCCCTCCTGGCGGTGGTGATCGCTTACTGGGCCATCACTGCTGTGTATCCTTTTAATTTGTTCCAATGATGATCAAAACATAAATGTGTCACTTTGTATGCCTTCACTCTTTTACATCTTTTATTTTTTAACTTTTTCCAACTCTACACTGCACCATTTCTATATTATATTCTATATTTTTGCATTGAAAAAGAAAGAAATAAAAGAAGAAAACATCTAGAATGTTTTTCTTCTATACAAAGGCATTAAATATGCTAAAGCATTACCAAAAAAGAAAAGAAAAATAAGAAAAAAATAGATAATAAATTACCCAAATGAGTGATCAATTTGAATGATCATCAAAATTAATCCATCAGTTAAACATTCAATCCATCACATTTTCTACTTCTCAAGGATGTAGCCTTTGTTTCTTGTTTTTGTTACATATTTCCATGGACTTATAAATAGATGCAGATGTGTCATGATTGTGACCTTTTCAGAAATATCCACCCTTTGTTGGCATAATCTCCTTGACCACTCTGACCAGTTTCTTGTCCACCTCTAATGAGCAGGTATACAAAGTGTTCAACAACTCTGAGTGTGAGTACTCACGAGAGACCTGCGACCCCCAGGTACGCTTTTAATGTCACTCCTCATGAAATTACCTGACTGAAGATGTGAGTTCAGCCAAAAAGCCAAATACATATTCTGCTAATATTTGACACCTTTAAGGAAGACTCTCTTTGCCTGGACAGCATCACAAGTTACTGTGTGAAAACTCACTCCAGTAATCCTGTGGTCTGCCTCTTCTCTTTTTCTCAAGACATTCAACACCTCCAACGCTTCAGCTCAGTGTCCTGATGCAGAGTGCCTGTTTGCCTTCTATGGTGGGGAGACCTATTACCACAAATACCTCATCCTGTTCCAGTTCTACAACGTCTTCCTCTTCTTCTGGTGCGCCAACTTTGTGACGGCCCTGGGCCAGGTCACTCTGTCGGGAGCCTTCGCCTCGTATTACTGGGCCTTCAAAAAGCCGGATGATATTCCCTCCTATCCCATCTTCTCCTCACTGGGACGAGCCCTCCGGTAAGCCACATTTATATTTGTGTGTGCAGTATCTCACTGTGTGTTTGTGGATCAACTCCTCATTTTTTTTAAATAAATGACATTCAGTCAGGAACACTCTCGTCATAGATTTAACCATTTATTGCAACAAATGGAAATATAGTTATGCTTGGCGCTGATGGCTCCGCTCTTAATAATGCTCCCTGGATCAGCAAAGCAGCATGCTAAGCTGAAACAAGCAGCGCAATGGAGAAACCCCCCTGTATACAAGAGTGGGCCCAAAGCTTTGGTGTAGCAGAGATCAGTGAGGAGGAGGGAGACATATTTAAATGGACCGCCTTGATGTGAGAATGGATGTGATTGGTTTGTGACTGATAGAAATGATAATTCAATGAGTGGGTGTATAACTTCCATGTCCTGCATGAACTAACGCAATGCTTAATTAAAAAAAAACATCTCAATTTCACCAATGTATTTACTTACTATCACCTGCCAACTACTGTATAAAAATGACATGACCTTCCATTTTCCTTTATGCTCTGATGAAGGCCACTAGGCCGAAACATTAGCATGTTTGTTTGATACGGCCAGAATAAATGGGTGAAATAGAGATTAGTCTACTTTGTCCTGAAGATCTGTGTATGTGCTATCTTTTTACCAGTGGGGGTATTCAATGGTGTGTTTACTGTAAACAAGAACAGATGTACAATGTTGGCTCCTGTTTCCTCCTCCTGTCCAGATACCACACAGGCTCCCTGGCTTTTGGCTCTCTGATCCTGTCTATTGTCCAGGTCATCAGGGTCCTTCTGGAGTACCTGGATCAAAAGTTGAAAGGTCAGAAGATTTAATTCAGAACAAGATGAATGACTTATACTATGACTAATAAATTACTTGACAGTGTATCTTCATCATTATTATATATTTATTAGTGACTGTGTGTCATGTGCATTTATGATATTGTTGTTAAACTAGTTAGTCTTGAATCCTGGTTTTGGATAGATGCATGTATAATGCCAAAGGTCAGAGTAAAGCAAGTTATCTAATAGTGCAATCATAAATTAATTTAAACATTCTTGCTTTCAGGTGCTCAGAACAAGTTTGCTAAATTCATGCTAAGCTGCATGAAGTGCTGCTTCTGGTGTCTGGAGAAATGCATCAAGTTCCTTAACAGGAATGCTTACATCATGGTGAGTACAGATACAGCTGCATGAGAGATGTTGAGTCTGCTCAGGTTTTAAAAAATGGTAAATTGTTGTTTTTTTTCCTCCAGATTGCCATCTATGGAAAAAGTTTCTGCCCCTCAGCTCACGATGCCTTTTTCCTTCTCATGAGGAACATTATCAGGTGGGATTTCATTACCTTAATACCCACAATCTTTTATTTCTATGAGCATTAGTCTCCAACATTTATTCAATGTTTAAGCTATTCTTAGTCCGGTTTAATGTGATATACTCTCATATCTCCGCTGTGCCCATTCAACACAGGGTGGCTGTTTTAGATAAAGTGACTGACTTCCTGCTGTTTCTCGGGAAACTCCTCATTGTTGGAATCGTTGGTAGGAGAGCTTTTATTTTTAGACCAAACATTGTTTTTTCTACACTGGAGAGAGATCTGTCTAATTCACTTTTTTTTCTGTACAGGCATCTTCTCTTTCTTCTTCTTCTCTGGAAGAATCAGAGCGATAGAGGATGCTGCTCCATCTCTGAACTACTACTGGGTGCCAATACTGGTGAGAGACATATGTATTTGTATGATTTGATGCTTTACGCTTGCTTGTGGGTTTTTGATGCCACAGCAGAGTTCTTGATGTATGTGATTTTCTTCACCTAGACGGTGGTAGTGGGATCCTACCTCATCGCCCATGGCTTCTTCAGCGTGTACGCCATGTGTGTGGACACACTGTTCCTCTGCTTCTGTGAGTAACTTTGCATTCAGCCAGATCTCCTCTCTTCTTGCTGTTTTCAAGCACTCATACAACTGTCTGAAGCTGAAATGCTGGTTTCTTCTTCCTGCCATGTTTCTGACTCCTCTTCTCTTTGTCTCATTTCTCCCATTAATTTTGCTTTACTTTATTTTCACTCATTCCCTTTATTTCATGTTTCCATTTCCCCCTAATTTCCCATTAACCCAAACAAAAACTCAAAACGCGCATCACCCACACACGCAAAAGGTGAGGACTTGGAGAGAAATGACGGCTCGCCTGAAAGGCCTTACTATATGTCCCCCGAGTTGCACGAGATCCTCTCCAAAACCAAGAGCCTGGAGGAAGACCGCGATGGTGTCGAGCAGGGCGATTCTGCGGATGCCACGAAGCGAGCGGACGAGGTGACACTGGAGGAGGAGACCCCTCTCCAGCAGCATCAAGATGGAGAGATCCAACTGAAACAGCAGACGGTGCTCAAGCAGGAAAACGAGGAGGAGCAGCCTCTGCAGGCCACGGTGACGGATGCCGAAGAGCCAAAAGAGGAGAAAAACGAAGAACAAAAAGTCAGTCCGGATGAGGAGGCTGAAAAGAAAGAAGAAGCAGAGTTGAAAGAAGAGGCGCAACAGCAGGTGTTGAAACCGGAGGAAAAGACAGAGGAGGCGTCGCCTCCCGCTGTGGAGGCTGAGGAAGAGAAGACTGATGAGAAGAAAGAGGAAAAAGAGGAATCTTTGGAGGAAAATCCTCCCTCTGCACCACAGAAGTAGATGTTAACAGTAATAAAAGAGTGAAAAAATGAGGCTTGGTAAACCTCATAAAGAATGAAAGAACTGTATCTACAACTGTGTGACATGCGCCTGTTAAATGTACGGCAAGCTAAAATTTCAGATGGCCTTGCTTTTGTGAGTGATGTGACGTCCAGCTGGAGAGGGTTGTGGTCCACACGTGAAGTTCAAAGCAGGTCAAAAGCCCAGTGCATCTCTGTAGCTTGACAAAAAAATGCTCTCTTGTGTTGGTTGTAGAACAGTGTTGGTTTTTATATTGTGAAGATCTGTAGAACATTGTGAGTGCTGAACCTGTGCCTGATTACTGTCACTAATATTTGTTGTCTGAACCCTGTTAATGAATGCACTACAGAACCACTAAGTACCATGTTTACAGTCACAACACACACATCTCAATCAACGGTGAATGTCTTTCACTGTTTACAATAATACCAGCTGACGCCAAAATGTTACAGACACATTTGATATACTGTATGAATAGTTGATTTTTTTTTTTCCTATGGAACTTATATACAGTAGTAAACGTCTATTATGGATTTTTTTGGCTTCAGTCTTGTAGAGATCCAAGATGGTGTCCCGTGTATTGTATTGCCACCTACTTGCCTTGGTATTTCGGACTGGCGTAAGTGCTGTGATTGTGTCTCCGTGACGCAGCCATCGTGACCTCTCTGCGGACCCCCCACCCTCCCTTCCCGTTGTTTACTGATCCACCTGCCTTGCTCTGTCCCTATCCTCTCTCTGTCTAAGTGCTGCATGGTGTTGACATGGCCTTCTGAATGCTCGCAACTAACATCTTAATTCTCTGGATGCTTTTGTACCCTTTTTTTCTTCTTTGTCACCGTGAACGATGTAAGCTGATTTCCCAATGAAATTGCTGATGACATTCCATATTTATTGGATGTAAATCTTGATTAAAGGTGATTGTATTTAATCATAGTAGTTCTGTTGTGTGGGTAAACGTGTGAGTTTGAAGGTGGTTTGGCGTATTGGAAGCAGGTGAGTTTTCATGTCCAACAAAGTCAGCCTGTGTCACATACTGTGATGATTTTGTCTTAAAGGGGCACTCCAACAATTTGACATGTTAAAGCCAGTCTTGTCAAGGGAGTACCACTCAGCCTGTGAAACAGATAATGGTTTCTGTAGCTTTGGAGTAGGCTTTTCTTAAATCTATGGAAATGAAAGGACAGGAATTTGAAAGGTGTGGGCATTTGCTAACGAACATATTGAGATGCATTATGGGAAGTGTAGTATTCTGTTCTATTTTTGAGCCATGTTAGGGACTTATATCAGGATATCTCTTCCTCTGTATTGATTTAGAACAGTGGTTCCCAAGGTTTTTGGCTTGTGACCCCTTAAAATAAAACTATGTCTACTTGTGGCCCCTAACCACAGGTTATGGAATTTGTGTGGACATTCAGTTCAAACAAAGAATGCATTTTGCTTCTCGGAAGGAAGGATCTTTTGATACCTAAAGAGGTATGGCCAGAATATTACAAGACAGAAAAAGGAAAAATCTTAACAAACAAGAAAGAAACAATTCTTTTTAACAGAAATATGCATGTTTTTTTTCTTCTTATTCCTTTAATCATCTCCTTGACCCCTCAAATTAGTCTTGGGACCTTGAAGGGCCCTGACCCCTAGGTTGGGAACCACTGCATTAGAGCATTATTTTATTTTCTTTAGGTAAAGAGCAACTTAACACCACTTGAAATTCTAGTTTTTTTGCTTACCCCTAGTGGTTCATCCTCTCACCTTGTTAAAGTGATGTACAGGTGTACTCCAGGACCCTGGGGGGGACATCACTGTTGGTTGTGGTTACCGGGACAACAGAGCATACTTCTGACCACACCCAAGGGACTTGACATGTTCACCCAGAGATGGCAGCCAAACACTGCTTTACAGCCTGGTGTCTCTTTCGGGTCTCCCTACATTATTGAAGTGCAATATTAAATTGTTGTTGTACTCCTTTAATTCCTAATCAGATGAAAGGCAAAACAGACTATACATAGACAATGCATGAATGCAAGAACGGTTAAATGACTCTTGAGTGTTAGCATGCTGTTGGAAAAATGTTGTTCCTCACCTGCTTCTGTCCATGTCACAGTGGAGGATCTGGAGCGCAACGATGGATCAGCAGAGAGGCCGTATTTCATGTCGCAGAACCTGCTCAGCCTCCTAAACAAGTCCAATGAACAGGCCAAATCTTTAGATTAAGTCACATACATGTGTGCGTGTGTGTGCGTACGTGCGTGCGTGTGTGTGTGTGTGTGTGTGTGTGTGTGTGTGTGTGTGTGTGTGTGTGTGTGTTTGTGTGTGTTTTTAAGTGGAAACCAGAATAAAAGGAGAAATTACAGTGCCATTTCCTGTGCTACATTATGTATGTTTCAGTATGTTTGTGCCTTGCTGCCAAATGAGATTCATTTATGTTGTCTGTATGGTATTATTGATCCTTTGGTATTTTGTTACAAAGCCTTAAACTCCCTTAAGCTCATTTGCCCAAGCGTGATTGTATATTGGAAGGAATATGGAAGCTTGACTTACAAATGATAACTAGTTAATTTAAGCAACAGTTTGCTTTAAATATTAATGTTTTTCTTTTTCATTGTAAATGTTGGTCTTTTGGTTACTTTGTGTGTATTTTGTCATGCAGTTTTTTGTGGAATCTTTGAAGGGTCCAGTTTCTTTCAAATTTGATATCCATTTTATGGCAGATGTTGATATATAAATAAAGCTGTGCCTTTTCACTTTAACTAAGCATATTGCACTGTTGGAAATTAGCTCACCAAAGCAAAGTTGCTAAACTGCGAAAAAAAGCTTAGTATGACACTTGATTACAAATGAACCAAGTGCTTTAACTTGAATTTGCAGTCTTTTTTGTTCATACTTCGAACATAAAATATATCCATGATTAATGTGCAAATTTTGAGTTTGTAAAAGACAACCTTTCATTTTGTTGTAAACTAATAAAAGTCTGTGTTCCCATATCAGTGTTTAAAGGACAAAAACACAGAAAGACCAGCTTCTTAGTTTTATCTGGATACAAAAACATGTAGATTATTCTTTGTTTTTATCAGTGTTGTCCATCTAAGTTTGATGCTTGACAAATAGTTTAAATACAAAAGTAAGTTATTTTTTTAAGAATAGGCAACTTGAAATATAAGAGCATTACATTTTTTTTTTTATCTAATCATTAAAAGAATCATGTACAATTTACACACTTTGAATGATATACTGTACAGGCATATAAGAAATATAGTTTCAGGGATGAAATGTGTAAAGTAGTCATACAAAGTTCACAAATTGTATAGGCTGTATGCGTCCTATCTCTGTCCTTATGTACGCCTTTATTTATTACTGTTTTACAGGAGCAGCTATAGGCTATTTAATGACATTTTTAAAATAAATAAACTGTGTTAAGTGGTTGAATTAAATATTTAGTAACTAAGAAGGGGACATGTCCCTAAGTGACTAATGTATTGTATTTATCATTTATTTATTATTATTTATAATTTTAAATACCGTTTTTCATTAAGCTTATCACCGTTTCCACAGTCACTGTAGATGCGACTAATGTCAAATCTGTATTTGTCATCATTGCAGTGGCTCGAGAGGGTTAATGTGAAACATAATCAGAGCCTCACTTTAGTGTACGTGTACAGGTTGCTAGGCAACACTGGAGCCTACCAGAGGTGGTCTTCGTTCAGGTCAAGCTAACACCAATTGTGTGCAAATTTTCTTCGTCAACAATAACGAAGCAGGAAAATGCCGTTTAGTGCCGACGCAATGAAACCTCCGCTGCATGACCAAATAACGGAGATGCAGCGTAAAATCCAACTTCTGGGTAAGTTTGTTTACCAAGTAGTTAGTCTGAGTGTCGCTTTCAGTTCATGCTAAAGGACGTGTGCTTTGCTAGCTGCCATATGTAGATTATCATGTCTAGCCATTGTCAACCCCATAACTAAATGTATTAAAAACAGCAGCTAGCTGTGTTATTAATGAATAATAAGTCGGCATACCTTAATGTATTGTTAGTGTAACTATGAAATGTGTCCACCAGAGGGCGACAGAACTGCATACTATGAGAGTTCTCAGTCCACCATAAAGAAGAACAGAGATACCATCCGCCAGCTGAGGCAGGAGAACAAGAGGCTGTGCAGAAAACTGGCAGAAGTTAATTCTGTAAGTCCCATAAACAGAGGCAACGTTCCCAGTTTAGTTGCTTCTTCTCTGTCCTCAGATATCTTAGTCAAAGAAAACAGGCATAACATCACACAAGTCACAACATCATAACAAACTGACTTTCTTCAATCTTGTTCCCTTTTGGTGTCTTGCCTCCTAGGGTGATGAAAATATCATCAAAGTGGCCTTTCATAACAGGGGGTTGGAGAAGGATGCCTACCGCAACATGTCAGGGAAGGTGAGAGGAAGGACCATAAATACTGTACGATTCACGGTTCACAGCAGCATTGTTGTTCATTCTAATTATTAATATATAAGATCATTTATATAAGGTTCATATTAGTGGCCTATGAAATTATATTGTTGGACTATTTTCACCATAGGTGTTCCCACTGTTAACCCCTCAGCTGTTGTTGATAGCTAAGAAACTGAGAAAGTTCTCAGTTTTGTGTCTCACTAAAGCAGTCTTGTATAAAGTACTTGAAAGCAATACTTGAGTAAAAGTACAAGTATCTTACCAGAAAATGACTTTGGTAGAAGTTAAAGTCTCCTTTTAGAATAATACTTGAGTAAAATTCTTAAAGTATCTGATATTTACTGTACTTAAGTATCAAAAGTAATTTTCTGAAATCAAATGTACCTTAAGTATTAGAAGTAAAAGTAAAAGTAAAAAAACTTTGATTATGAACTTTATGGCCAAAGGTGTGTAACGTTATCTTCATCACCACTGTCGTCGAGGTGGTCATCGTCTGTTACCATGGCGGCAGAGCCTGCAGCAGGTGCTTCCATGACACTATCAGTTATTAACAACTGTAAATTTGTTTTAAATTTGTAAATTTGTTTGTTGTACATTTGTTCTTATATATATATATATATATATATATATATATATATATATATATATATATATATATATATATATATAGTTATATATAGTTATATATATTTATACTCTGTTCCTAATATATATGTTGTCTGTATAATATATGTTGTTTGTATATCTGGAGTTTGTAACAATAATAATTTCCCCCTGGGATTAACTGATTAACGATTAGACTGATTCTGATTCTGATTATGCTTCCTCCTCTTCTTCTTTAGTTTTTCCCTATGTTTTTTTTTTTTTTTTGCTGCTTGGCAACAAACAGGCATCACGTCACCAACTGGAATGGAGCGTGCATTATCTTGGCAACCTACGAGCAATGATTTGCCAAACCTGCTTTGTAACAAATATGTTCAGATTTTTTTTATTTGTAGTAATGAGTAACTAAGATGCTTAGGGAAAATGTAGTGGAGTAAAAATATACATTTTATTTAGGAAATGTAGAAGGAAAGTACAGATACGTGAAAATTCTACTTAAGTACAATAGTGAAGTATTTGTACTTTGTTACATTACAACACTGCACTAAAGTGACATAAATACAAGTTTGACACTGCTTGCAAGTATACAACTCTCTGTTTCCCCTCACTGTCTCTCTTGTGCACTCACACACACTCTCCCTGTCATTACTCTTTTCTCAGGCAGCCCTATCAACACTCGACCAGAGGGTGCTGTCCAAGATGAAGCGTCTCAATGCCCTTAAACACACCACCCAGACCCACCAGCGCCGCCTCGAAGAGCTGAAGATGGGATATCAGAGAATGAAACCAGAGGGCAGCAGTGGAGCACCGTCTGCCGATGCTCGCGCTCGGAAAAAAGAGGAAGATGCCATGGTGGTTACTTCTCAAGCTCATGGAGAAATGTGCAAAACATGAAAATCTATTTTTCTTTTTTTTTGTTCTAATATTCACTCTCATGAAGTACATGACAGAATAGTACACTCTTTAAACAATGTGTGTGTTTGTGTGTCTTCAGAAGCTGCGAGCGCTGGAGAACAGCCTGGAGAAGACCCAGTTTAAGTGCAAGGAGGCTGAGAACATCATGACTAACTATCAGAAACTCAAAAGTCACCTAGAGGTTTGTCCAACATACACGTGGTTAGCCTCTGAATAATGTTTTGTACTCAACGTCACTCGCTTGACATGTTGCAGGGGTATTGTCGGCACCACCTCCCATAATGATTTGTGTCGTTCTGCTGAGCTGCCCATTGTAGATGTTATTTTCCAACTCATGTGTACAAATATGGTAACTGTGCATTATCATGCGGTCTATGTGCATCAGCAGACGCCCTTATGAGAGTAAAAGTACTTGTACATCATCAGTGTTTTGTACAGCCTGCTAATAATTTTCATCCAGGTATCATGTAAAGAAAAAAATGGATGCTGTGATGCCTGTGCTAAGATTCTTTGTTGTTCCTTTGATATCCGATTCTGTGTTCGTGATATGTAAACAGATATTCCCAGTACTTGACAATGCACTTAAATCTCCTTACAGTTACATTTTTATATTTGGTTAATGGTTTTATCCAGTGCAACTGAAGTGCATTAATAGATCAAGCTTTCAGGCTTTCATTTCTAGATCACAACCTACTGTAATGATCAGCCAGTAATATTTCATGAGGTGGTCCAGGTCACAGTGTTGCAACAGTCCTCTTGTGATCTTATGCTTTCGATGTTCTAAAACACTCGCTGCTCTTTACATACATATTTCTTGTCCTTTCTCTTTCTACCCCTCACTTTTCCACTGTCACCACTTCAGGAAGAAAGTCTGACTTTCCATGGCCAGTTGGACAGTCTGGAGGCAGAAATCCTGAAGCACAGAGTGGAGCTTCACAACATGCAGGTCATGAACAACAACGCCCAGCTCTCTAAAGACGCTGCTAAGGTGACCTGCAACCTCCTCTGCTATGAGCTCGCAACACGCATGTTTCTAATAAAGGCGTCACTAGGATGATTCACTCATCATTACTATCACTATTAATAGAAGTCATATGAGTCACAAGTAAAGCAGCTGCAATGGCTTTTTCAGTGTTTGTTCACCTGTGTTTTTAATGTTGCTGCATATACCGGTATACAACTTTCAAACACAGATACATTAGCCTACCTTATCACTATACTGTGCATTGTGCAAACAGCATTTTTGTTCCCCCAAAACAAAGTTACACTCTTTTTTCCCTTTCGTCTTCCTGCCAGGTTGAATTACAGCAGCAGGAGGAACTGCTCTACAAGGAGCGCAAGGAGAGAGAGCGTATTATAGCAAGCTACAGGAAAAAGGTTGACGAGCGCAAGGCCCAGGCTGAAAAAGTCGATAGAAGGGTGAGATACACATGATGGTATATACATGTACACTTCAGGAATGTTACTGTAGGTTTATTTTGATCACCTGCTTTCTCATTGACCACGTGCAAACGATATAACATGACATCAAGAAACATGACCACAGAAGAGCCCACAACACTCCAGTCCAAAAGCACAAACATATAAATATACATAGTTTCATTCAAAACAGAGACAATCTGTAGAGTGAAATGATTAACAAATGTTTTGAGTTCTAATAACCTCCGCCACCTTTAGGCTCAAAGAACAACTATGCAGCCAGACGAGCTGAGCAGTGAGGCCCAGCGCAGCACCCCCAGGATGACAGGGGAAGAGGAGAAGGCCATCTCCTCCTTTGAGGAGGCCTTCCGACGCATCAAGGAGGCCACCGGAGTCACAGATATACAGGTATGGATGTGGAAAGGGAAGGATTGGCTGTACCAGCTGTGTATTCTCACACACACGCTGTACATTATGTTTACATGTATGTTTTTTTTTCTTCACGTGTGTAGGAGATAGTGGAGCGCTTTATCTCACAGAGGGAGACCCACCAACATCTGGAGAAGCTGAGGGAAGAGAACGAGAAGGTGCTGCAGCAGCTGAAGGAGCAGAAGGAGCTTCTGAACCAACAGTTCCAGGATATGAAATATTCTGGAGAGGCTAAACTCTCCAGGTGAGACACTCAGACAGTAGTAGAGGATTAAAGGCGTTGTGTATGCAGCTGTGTAAGGTTTATTCTCAAGCCTTTACTCTTTCTCTGTGTGTTTTGTTAGTGACCAACAGATGCTGGAGGAGTGTGAGCAGCAACTGCAGGCTCAACAGCAGAAGTGTGATGCAGGTAAAGAGCGCCTGGAGTGGCTCGTGAAAGCCCTCGGTACTGTCCGAGCCGGAGTGGAGCATCTCGCAGACAAACTTCAACACATCACACTAGTAAATACAACTTCAACCATCATGACTGTGGGTTTAACCTCCAGGATTTAATCATCTGTCATATTCCTAATATGTTTTTTCGTTCATTTTCTTTCCCCCGTCAACCCATACGTCTTTAGTTTGAATTCTTTTTCCTATCAAGACTTTTGGTGACAATCCAGCGTATGTGTGTTCACCCTTCTTCCATTTCTCTCCAGAGTGAGGACACAGTGGCTGATGTGTCTCCAGACTCAGATGAGTTTGTGGTGGAGCTGATGACCCAGTGTGAGCTGAAGTTGCAGTTACTGCACGAGGAGCTTCACGGAAAGGATTTGGCTGCTATAATGAAGGAGATGGAGGAAGAGGAGGTGAGTTGAATCTGATTGGTCGAGTCGTGTCTATCGTCGACTGATTGTTCATCTCCATTTTTAGGGGGGGGGGTTTGATCCTTACTCTCATTTGCGACATTGGCTTCCATTTTCTCCAGGCCAAAGACAAAAAGAGCTAAAACAGTCCCGACGTCAAGAGTTGTCAGTTGTATTTTTTTGCCCCGTGTTTAAGCGTTATGTATCTATAGAAAAATAATAACAAAAACAACAACATTATTGGCCGAGATACATGATGTAACTATCAAACTGGAAAGCATCTCTACATTTGCAGCTTTTTAAGGAGCTGATCATTTCGTTCACTTGTTCGTCTCTACCAGCTCGAAAAAAACCTGGCCTGTAGCATCTAAAGGAACAATATCAAGTTTCCTTTTTGTAAATTTGTTTCCTAGCTCATATATACAGACTCAAGAAAAAAAAAACGTATTTATTTATTATTTATAAGTCCTACTTGTGAGATTATTAATGTTTTTCAAGATAAATTTACTGTTGCCTTTTCCCTCATTCAATATATTGAGATAAAAAAGAGATTTAGCTCATCTTACCTCTTGGATAACTTTGTTCCTTAAACCTTTATAAATCAGCGTGTCAGTGTCTCTTCTAGTTTTATGTCGTAACATCGTTCCCTCACAGAATTGATTCTGTGAGTAAAGTGTTACAACCATCGTCCCAGTTCATGCGGTTTATTTCACTGAAATTAACTGAACGGAAGGATCTTTGGCTTAGTTGTTGTGTTCCTGAATCTACTTTTTGTCAGTTTTCGCACAAATAGTGTTAAGTTATGATCTGATAAGCCAGTGATTAAATTATATCTTCTAGTTTTTCTTTCTGGTTTGTTAGTAAATATCAGATCAATTTGTGTACTGGAACGTTTTTCAATCCTTGTTGGACCTACTACTAATTGTTTTATGTGAAATTTCTCTGTGATCAGTATTAGTTTTTTCTTCTTAGATTTATCCTCCCAGTTCACATTATACTCACCCATAAGAATGAATTATTTGCTGAGATTGCACTTCATTGCATTGCATCTTTCTTCTGTGAGTTGATCAAAGACAGTGGCCTCAGCAGAAGCAAGCCTATAAACACCTAAAATGGGAAATTACATTTGTTGGGACAAGATTCACTTTATCCCGACATATTCTAATGTGTTATCCGCTTTGAAAACCAACCGGCATTGTCCTGCTGATGGAAGCATATTATCTTACAGACATGGTGCAGGTCACTGTGAAAGCCAACACCTGTGACAAATCTCGCCTTTATTTAATGGGTGAATCATGTTGCCACTAGAGATGCACAATCATGCTTTGTCCCAGAAACATGTGAAACCTTCCCTGCTTGTAGACATCGACAACCCCAACTATGTCTGCTATGTTCAGCATCTCAGAAATGCTTGTGCCTATTTGCATAAATGCTTTGAAGTTGAGGAGCCAGCTCTTAGGTGAATCATCACTCCATTCATCAACGCTTATCCGGAATCACAGTGGTTTTAAATATAGGTTCTGTTTTGGGTTAGGATATTGAAACCTGTTTTGCATTCTTACAGAGGTATTCCTTGTAAACATACATGGGAGGTTAGTGTACAGTTTTAATGACAGGTGTGTGGCAAATTCAAGAGATAATTAGATCAACCACAAAATACTGGCCTCATTAACAGAGACTCTCTGCTCTTATTGGCTGAGATGCATGATGTGACTCAGGGCTCGACATTAACTTTTTGAGGCACTTGTCGTTTGGACAAGTACATTTACGTTTCACTTGTCCATGCACAAAAGTCACTTGTCCGGGTAAAGATTTATAATTTTATAATTATTATTTTTTTTGTGAGTGTTTTGCTAATGCTGAATTCAAACAAACTATTGAAAGCTGGTTTGAAAGAGGCTGATTTACCAAGGGATCCTTTAAAAAGTTTGGCTCCTTTACAGTTTAATATTAGCTGATATTTAACTACGTACATTTAACCGATACAAATGCTGCTAATGCTTGCTAGGTACACAACTGCTGACGCCAGCTAGCTAACGTCACTTACTTGTCAGCCAAGTTGGGTTGCCCCCAGCAGACGCCACAGAACATTACTCCTTCTTCATAACGCACCCAGTCAAATTCATCTCTCCAGCTGTTCACAAATTTCTTCCCTTTTTAACTCGTGTGGTGCTGTTGTTGTTCCACTCCAGTCTCCACCACTGTTCTTCTGAGGCAGTTAAAATGTATGTTTAAACTGCGGACGATTATTACTTGGACTGACTGATGATTGGCCAATCAAAGCATTCTGAGTTGGACGCTGATTCGACGGCATGTGGGGAAAAAAATGTATTTGTTTCAAATCGGTAAAATAAAATAAAACGTAATGAGTGGCACATAACGTGAAGTAACATGGCATTTTATTTTGTTTGAGTTTTAACTTGTCCAGTGGTAAGTAAATTTATCTTCCATTTGCCCTACAAAAAAAATCCACTTGTCCCGGACAAGCGGACAAGCCTTAATGTCGAGCCCTGTGACTATTGCTTTGCTGTTGTTTGAGGATAGTGGACAGCGCTGTTTGTTGTGTGTAGGGGGTGTGAGTGTGTATGTGTGGCACTGTCCATACTGAAACAGAGTGGAGGACATCGATCGATAGACAGACAGACAGAACACATCTCTTAGTTCGGTTTCTTAGCCTGCTTGCTTGTGAATTGAACGCGATTGTAGCAATCCACAGACAGAAGAGAAATGACGGGGAAGTGAAGGGTGTTTCAGGTGACTTGCTTTATGAAGGTTGTGTGACTAACATAATATCTCTTTTAATAATAAATGCAGTTTGGCAAAGGGCATGTTGTGGCTCTTGTTTAAGCCTACATTGCACGGGGCGACAAATAAACGCTGCATGGCTGATCATGTATGCATGCGTGCTGATGTGCTTGCATAGCTTATCTGAATGGAAAGGCAGCCATTAGAGCCACCTGAAGTGTTTGTTTCTTGATTACTAACGCTCGGCAGCACCTTCTCTGTTTGAGAACAAAGGATATCAAAGTGTACCATAGGAAACACTTTACAGTCTGTAGGCCGTTTTACTAATGATATTGACTTTTTTACTCTCAGATGCATTTTTAGAAAGCATAATCTTTGTAACTGACGTCACCCTGAGCTGATCATTTACATTTTTTTTTAAATCAGTGCAGCCTTGTTTGCATGACCGGTACTGTTAGAAACTGCTTGGCTGTCCTGGTCAAACAGCTTGCACCTATACCATAAAGAAGTACAGTACATCCATTCTGGGTTAGATCCACCTGCTGCTCATCATACCTGTTACATGATAAGAACTTAGACACAGACATCACTCACTAGTACTCAGTGTTAATACTTATCATACACCATAATAGCTGAACACCACTAGGCCTATGTAAATGACCATGTATACTGATTAAAAAAAATGATAAAACAAAGGTTAGTGGTTTGTTTGATAGATTCTCTAGATATAAATCTGTCCTACAACTTCAACTGGCTCTTTTAAAGTTTTTGTTTCTAAACTGGCCTCACACTAATTTAATTTCCTTTAAATAAATGTGAAATTCTGTTTATATTACAAGGCTTGAAAAATCAATAGGCTAAACGTGAAAAATATTAACAAAGAATATTATTTTTCAGTTTTGCGATATTTCGTGCATGAACAGACCTACATACGCTCAGATTTCATGGAAATAGGGGATTTTGAAGAATAATATTGAATAGTATAAGCTACGTTGGCAAACGTAGAAAATAAATGTTGACTGGTGGTAATCATTTATTTTCTTCTTTTTGTTTCTCTGAGCAGTTCTATGTCAGGATTGAGGGGAAACTGCCAGCTTACAACACCCGCGTCAAGCTGCCTGACGACCAAAGACTGGACCTCTTCAATGACGGTGAGTTGGGAGCCACACACACACACACACACACACACAGAGTGCATTTCACTACCCTAACCTTAACCATCACAACTAAATGCCTAACCTTAACCCTTACCCTCATCCTAACCATAACCTAATTCTAACCCTAATCCTAAAACCAAGTCTTAACCCTCAAACAGCCCTTTAACCTTGTGGGGTCCAGCATTTTGGCCCCATAAAGCTGTCCGGACCCCACAAGTATACTGGACTCCCAGGTTTTTGGACCCCACGAACATAGTTAAAGAAGAACACACACACACACACACACACACACACACACACACACACACACAACCACACAGTCTAAACTGTCACTGTTTGCGTCTCAGAGGACGACAGTGAAGAGGACGAGGCTGACATCATCTCACGTGAGGCACTGAAGCGCCAGTCTCTGATGATCATCGACTCCAATAACAAGAAGAAGCCCTGGAAGAAGAAGAAGGGCAAATTCTGAAACAACACCACAGTCTCAAGATTCAAGAAAAATTAGGAACCATCCTAGATTTTCTTTGCTATTTTAGCCATTAAATGTTTCATCTCTACAATTATTATGTGTTGCTACAAAGATTTTAAGTCTTAGCTGAAAATACAAATGAAAATGTATTTTTAGACATGTTGAAAGATGAATTTAACAGCTCTCAGGTGATTCATATTAATGTTTGTTTCTTTAAAGCTGGTTACTTGTAGAAGTGGATGTGTTGTGACAACAGTAATGTTCTCTGTCAGGTGTCAATGTTGATTCAACAGTTGTTTCTCTGCCTCTTTTTTTCCACTTTTTCAGAATTCCACCCTCTGCCTCATGGGAAGCCAATAAAAATTGCTTTCACTTTTGATCGTATATTGTATTTTCTTTCACCATAAATGTCTGTACGTCGGCAAAACTTGTGTCCGGAGGTTTTCTCTGTCATTGTCCTGCTGATCAAAACCTACTCATTGTGAATGTCGTGGGTTTTATCTTACAGACATGGTGCAGGTCACTGAAAGCCAACACCTGCCTTTATTTGATGGTGAATCACGTTGACACTTAGACGCACATGCATGCTTTGTCCCTGTGTAAAACTTCGCCTGCTTGTAGACATGCAGCGCCACCTACTTCTGCTATGATCAGAATCTCAGAAATGGTTGTGCCTCTTGGGTGTTAGGTGGAACATGTTGATTGAGTTATTGGCAGAACAATACAACAATTATAGATATGGTGTCATTGTTGTTAATGTGCTTGTTTCTATGTGTCTATATACCTGTCTTTATATTATCTGTTGATGTATTTGTCCGTGTATATTGCCACGTGCAGAGTGTGAAAACAAATTTCCCCTGGGACAATATCTATCTATATATCTATCTATCTATGTATGTATGTATCTACCTATCTTTATATCTATTTGTCTATCTATCTATCTTTCTATCTATATATCTATCTATTTGTCTATCTATCTATCTATCTATCTATCTATCAACTATCTATTTATCCATCTATCATCTATCTATCAATAATACTTTGTGCCAAAATGTCAGGATGTAACCTTATGGTGTACACTGTTTTTAATTGTCTAGCTAATAACCAACATTAACAGTAACCGCAGTAACCAACAGTTACCGTAAAGATAGAGTAGTGTACACAGTGTACATGGTGTAACCAGACAGACAACCAGGGGCAAGGCCAGGGGAAAAACTGCAATGGCCATTTTCAAATGGGTCCCTTAACCTTTCACTTCAAGATATCTAAATGAAAATGGATTCGATGAACCAAAATAATATTCCTGTGTAATGATGTTAGTTGCCATAGTAGACATTTCATTCTAGTGAGACCATTTTCTGAAACTTGTGTCAATGTATAAAATGGCCTCTAGAATAATCACAGCCTCATGCAACTTTACAAACACAAACTAGAGACCTAGAACAATCAGAGGATGTTGTTATTGACAAGATTATTATGGGATGGATTCAAATGTAGCAGATCTGTCAGCTAAACATTCAGTCTGTGAACTCCATTTCAGCATAGTATAACACAGCCCTAGTGCCCATTGGGATGGGTGATGGATCAAAGGAATACAGTAGAAAAACACAGATAGATCCGCACACCAAATAGCTTCTGTTAGAAGACTTTTAATGCTTTAAATAGTGATGCTTCGAGCCAGACTTACTTAAAGCATTAACATCCGTCTAATGGCAGCTATTAGGTGTGCAGATCTATCTGTGTTTTCCCCATTTCTTCACCATGATAGCTGCCTCCAATAGGAACAAACTCATACACAGAAGTTGACAAAGAAAAATAAAGTTTCACGTAAAAGAAGGGAATTGGATTGGATTGGATTAGATCAGTCACATACTCGTGACACACTCGTCCCAAGTTCTCACAAAAGATAAGAAAATAAGAAAACACTCTCAATAAGGGATAAAAATATAAAATTAAACAAAACAAACTATAAATAGCACATAACAGAAAAACGGTGTATGCATAGAAAGTAATACATTTTTATTTTCATAGTGATCCTGACCTGCCCAATACTGTAATACCAAACAAAGACTGTTGTGTCTATGCTACTTTACAGGTTTAACTATTGTAGTTGTTACTCATCACACAAATAGCACATCAAATATGAAACATTATACAAAAATAAAGTTTGATTGAATGTCCCACAGCCTGGAGAGAACCTCCGTCATGTTGGACACTGATTGGCTAATATACAAGCTGGCCAGAGAAGCCCCAGGACCTTTTGTGTATGTGTGTGTGTGTGTGTGTGTGTGTGTGTGTGTGTGTGTGTGTGTGTGTGTGTTCTTGTTTAACTACATTCGTGGGGTCCAAAATCCGGGAATACAGTATAGCTTTGTGGGGCCAAAATGCTGGACCCCACAAGGTTGAAGGGCTGTTTGAGGGTTAAGACTTGGTTTTAGGATAAGGGTTAGAATTAGGTTATGGTAAGGGTTAAGGTTAGGCATTTAGTGGTGATGGTTAAGGTTAGGGTAAGGGGCTAGGGAATGCATTATGTCAATGACGGGTCCCCACAAAGATAGTGAGACGCACTATGTGTGTGTGTGTGTGTGTGTGTGTGTGTGTGTGTGTGTGTGTGTGTGTGTGTGTGTGTGTGTGTGTGTGTGTGTGTGTGTGTGTGTGTGGCTCCCAACTCACCGTCATTGAAGAGGTCCAGTCTTTGGTCGTCAGGCAGCTTGACGCGGGTGTTGTAAGCTGGCAGTTTCCCCTCAATCCTGACATAGAACTGCTCAGAGAAACAAAAAGAAGAAAATAAATGATTACCACCAGTCAACATTTATTTTCTACGTTTGCCAACGTAGCTTATACTATTCAATATTATTCTTCAAAATCCCCTATTTCCATGAAATCTGAGCGTATGTAGGTCTGTTCATGCACGAAATATCGCAAAACTGATAAATAATATTATTTGTTAATATTTTTCACGTGTAGCCTATTGATTTTTCAAGCCTTGTAATATAAACAGAATTTCACATTTATTTAAAGGAAATTAAATTAGTGTGAGGCCAGTTTAGATATCTATAGATATATAACTATTCTATAGATATCTATGCGTGTTTATCTGTAGCAAGTTATTTTATTAGTGTGTGTGTTTTTTCTTTTAGCTGATCGACCAATCAGTTGGAGGAGGCGGGCCTGCACGTCCTGGTGCAGATTTTGAATCGCTGCCAGCAGCGTGAGTGGGTTTCCTCAACATCTTCAGCCACCCACCGGCCTCCAATTCAACATGTATCAGCAGTCTGTAGAGGTTTTAAATGGCGAATTTGTCACGTTTTTATAGGCGCACCCTGTCCGAACAGTGTACTGTTACCCAACCTCAGGTAAGAAACATTTCAGCTCTTAACAGCTTTCAGCAAACTCTTTGATATCATCAGCCAGTCCAGTTCAAATTAGCTAACTATATACACACTGAAAGAAAATAATAATGTGGATGACTCTGCATTTCTGTGCAGATTCTGTAAGCAGAATCCAACCATCCATATGTGTGCTTCAGTGTTTGTATATACTGTAGTGATGGTGAAAAGGGCAGAGTTTGTGCTTTTATTCTAATGTGGTGGTTAGTGAACTGGAATCAAAATGGGACACAATTATATATTACTGTGTACAGCCAACAGAAGGAGGCCAATCCAACACACACCCACACACCCACCCACACATAAACATGCTCGCAGAGCATCATCCACCCACAAACACAAAGAACAATCAGTCCTCAGTGATGCATGCCAGAGTCTCTTCCATCCAAGTTTGACACTGACTGTCTCTACATGAATGTTGTGGCTGCCGGACAAACACAGCTCTGAACATAGTCCTCATCAGGACTCAGGAGACGCAGATTCACGACAAGCAAGATTATGGTAAAGTAACTATTTGTCTTTTATAGGGTTTTTAATTGTATTCAAAGTATGTTTTGAATGCTAAGATATCCAGATTTTGGTTGGGGATGCTGTAGAGGAAACATTGTTCTAAATAGCTACAGTTGTGAATTGTGTATGTTATTGAAAAATGTTGATTTTGTACCTTTTTGTTTTTAAAGAAATATTTAATGGTTATTGAACATTGAATTGAAAATCATATTCTGTACCTCATTGTAGTCTCATGTTCTCATGATGGGGGCCATTTTGAAGCCATTTGAGACTGTGTTAATGATAATATAAATAAAGTTATTATTACGTAAGCCTACACTTTTCCAGTATTGTCATCTCAGTAAAAACAATACCGACGGAGAGACAGTCCTCAATATGCTTTTGTTTTGGTAATGCAGATTCTTTCCAGGTGTAAAGCTGTAGAGAGGATTCCTCAATCAGTTCAGACAAAATGAATTTTTATATGTCAGTTTAGAGGTTTTCTGTGCCCTTTTTATTATGAAGGGAACTCGTTGAATTAAGATAATTTATGTCATTGGGCTGTGCTGCTCCTGATGAACTGAGTTAGGCTAATATACCTCAACCCTATTTCTGTCCCAGTATGGCAAATCAAATAACCATTTCTATGCTCAAATTAAACTACAACTAACCCAGTTTTTTTTTTTAGAACTGATCTTTGTTTAATACAATTTAAGAACAGTAGGTTTAAAAGTGTAACCAGCTGACCGGGACACTTCTTTGATGGTTGTGAAAAAAACAACAACATGAAATTACGAGAAAATGTTACAGCAAGGGACTATGCCTAATGTTTTCACTCTCCTCCCTGGCACAGATGAGGCAGCAGGTGTGGGAGAGATCTGACAAGTTGTGTGTGGGCCCGTAAGCGTGACACAGAGCACGAGATGAGGACCATTATTCCTGTGTTTGGAGGCGGTGATGGAGGGGAGTCCCGCGGCCTCCGCAGCAGGGTGGGCAGGATGAAGAATCTGCTTTGGCTCAGGCCGAGTCAGTGCGTGGACGTCCACATGGACACAGAGCCCGGCGTGTGGCTGACCAGCTTCCAGTTGTTGGACACTGATGGACAGTACGAGGTGAGTCAGAACCCGGATTCCCTGAACCCTAGATTATAAATGCGGGATTCATTCACCTGTCGTGTTCCTCTGCTGCAGTTTACTGTAACAGCTGCTCTTGGTGTCCTCAAACCTCGCTTTATTTAAAACTCTAATTTTGTTGTATGGGTGTCATGCATGGAAATAATGCAAAGAAGTCAAAGCAACACATAAATCTCCACTGTGAACACCCAGTTTATTGGGTAAACGGAGCATGATGGATAACACACACACACACACACACACACACACACACACACACACACACACACCAAACGTAGGAGGGTCTCTCAGATGTAGGAGGATTCATCATTCATCATCATAAGAATATTAAAATGTCTGAGGTATTCCACCTAGAGCTAGGAGGAGTTAATATAATATTCATATTGTAATATGATGTTAAACGTTGCCTGGTGATTTGGTATTGTTTTATGGCTGCATGAGACGCAACACATTCCAATGCCTGAGGCTATTTGGCTGGTTGGTAGTGTAGAGAAAACACAAATTTGATGTCTATGTCTGCATTAGTAATGAGTCCACGTCATCCACTCCAAGGGCTGCAAGTAATGATTATTTCCTTGTTGATTAATCTGTCAATTTTATTTCATATTAACTGTTCAATACATGGGCTATACATTTTAACAAAATAATAAAATAAAAAAAACCTCTGTCACAATTTCCAAGAGCCCAATGCATCATCTTCAAGTTCCTTGTTTTGTCCGACCAACGGTCCAAAACCCAGAGATATTAGATGAACAGTGATATAAAACAAAGAAAAGCAGCCAATCGTCACTTTTGCTACGCTAGAACCAGCAAATAATAATAATAGTCTAAGTAATAGTTTGGTCTATAAAATGAGAAAAGAAAGATGTTTACATTTGAGAAGCAGGAATCATTGAGATTTTACCAGTTTTTCCTTAAAATGATATCTAATCGATTTTAAGAATTACGATTAATGCATCGTCAAAATTGTTGTCGATTAATTTTCTGGTGATCAACTAATTAAAGGTAATTGCCCAATTGTTTCGCCTCCAAAGCAAATATTTGGCATTTTGCTTGATAATTGAGGGATTAATCAATTATCAAAATTAAGTTTGTTTGATTTCCTGGTCAAGTAATCGATTTATCGACGAATGGCTCCAACACTAACACGAGTAATGTGTGTGTAATGAGGCTGGGTGTTCTAAAGTATGCCACCTTTTAGTATAGTAGTGGCATTATTTTAAATGATTGACTGCTGAATGCTTGTTCATTTTGATTGACTCCTTCCTAGATTAGATTCCCTGTTGTATTGAGTTGTCCTCTGATAGAAGTGGTAGTATTTAGGCATCCTGAAATCCCGTGGGATCATTGGATCGGCGTTGCGCTCTGGGTTGCTCACTGTGGTGCTGGAGCTGAGTCTCTTGTGATTGTGAGGTCCCACGCGGGAGTGTCACTGTGCTCAGTGAATTATTAGTTGTAGTTGGACCACTGGCCATACACACATCTGTGACGGAACAGCTGTCATACATTCAGTTATTGTCTTCGTCAGGTTTCTCTCTGGGAACTTTTGCCGTTCCCATTCAGCTTAACATTTTTCTACTCAGGACGTCATCAACACCTGACATTTACTGACACTGCAGACACTCCAGGAAGTATATTGTGACCCTGTGGGTGTGCTGTGTATTTCCAGCTAAAATGAGCCTTTTAATAGTCTGAGGGTTTTGAGCACACAACTTTAACCAGCATGTTTCGGCACCATCTTGCATGCATGCTTCCGCTTGTTGCTTGCCTGTCACCTCATCACCCATTCATGTGTCTAATGAGTACTAATTGAGATCTCTCCTGGCACTTTCTCTGCTCTTTTGTTGAGCCTCTGTAGAGAGACTGGGTGACATCACAACATGGGAAAACATGGCAGAATGTTTGTAGCTTTTCAGTTCAGAGAGAGAGATAGACTCATTAGAGAAACAAAAAGTTCACTATTTTCGTTGAACTAGCGAGTAATGGACAGCCTGATTAAAGACGTCCCATCGGCTCAGCTTGTCATTGTAATGTGTTGCTGCTAGTCGATTTGTCTCTGGATGTAAGGAAATGCCCTGTTTTCACTACCGAAGGCTCTCTTCATTTGTACATTCCGTGCTTCCTTGAAGTCACAATGTTGAAGTCAGTGTTTAGGAGCAGAACAGACCTGTTTCATGTGCTAAGTCCACCACCACGCCCCTGACACCATGAGCAGGAACATAAAGAGGCGGTCGAGAAAAACTGTCCTGACTGGATTCTTTAGCGGCAGTGGCACTCAAATGCAAAGTTCCTAGCATTTCGATGTTGGCCTGAAACTACTCAGCAGACGGAACATTCCTTTTGCATCTTGCTTTGAATCTCTTCTGGAAAATGATCACTGGAGTTTGTTTTTTTTAAAGATTATTTTTTTGGGCTTTTCTGCCTTTAATGGGTAGGACAGCTAGGTGAGAAAGGGGGAAAGACATGCAGGAAATTGTCATAGGTCAGATTCAAACCCTGGACCTCTGTGTTGAGGCATAAGCCTCTCAGTATATGTGCATCTGCTCTACCCACTGAGCTAACCTGGCCACCACTGGAGTTTTCATAAAACCGGAAAAATATGTTTCCTGATGAATGTGGGGCAGGTTTAAAGCTGGCAAGCCTGCTCTTGATCCAGACAGAGAATTAATTAATTAAATTGAAATAAGTGAAAATTGATCTTTTTAATGTTTGAACGCTAAATGTAACAGTATTGCCTTTGCCATCCATTTCTGTGAGGAAAAAAGTTATTAGTCATTGTGTCTACGTTTTTAACTTTTATTTGCTGTAGTTCAAATTAATGACCTAGTATTTCTACAATGTGAGATCTGTATAATTCAGCATTTAAAAGACATTAAATTGAATCCAAAACCCATAAACTACAGACAATATATAGTTACTTAAATGTACAATATGTCATTTTCTGCCACTAGGGGTCTCTGAATCAAAACCATAACAAAAGACAGAGCAATGCTGTCATTGCAGTTAGTTTCTCACAGTTAGGATTCCTTCAGTGTTCATGGTTCAGGAGGTTTTTACTGACACTGTTCGGCTAGTCTTTGGAGGAGCTGCTGCTAACCTTTGCACGCTTGGGTGGCTGTGGCTCAGGTGGTAGAGCTCTCGCCTCCCTATCAGAAGGTTGGTGGTTCGATCCCTGGCCCTGCAGTCCGATGTCGAAGTGTCCTTGGGCAAGACACTAAACCCCGCATTGCTCCCAATGCTGCGCCATCGGAGTGTACTGTGTGTGTGAATTCTTATCTGATGAGCAGGTGGCACCTTGTATGGCAGTATCGCCCACAGTGTATGAATGTGTGAATGGTTAATGGTTCCTGTACTATGTTAAATCGATTTGAGTAGTCATTAAGACTAGAAGAGCGCTATAAATACAGTGTGTTTACGGTCCTCTTTTATCTCTGATAACTTAAAGGAACACGCCAACTTATTGGGACTTTAGCTTATTCACCGTATCCCCCAGAGTTAGATAAGTCCATACATACACTTCTCATCTCCGTGCGTGTCGTAACTCTGTCTGACGCCCCCACCACTAGCCTACCTTAGCACAGATCCTGGAGGTAACCGGCTCCAACTAGCCTACTGCTCCCAATAAGTGACAAAATAATGCCAACATTTTCCTATTTATATGTTGTGATTTGTATAGTCACAGCGTGTACAAATACATGAGACACAGCCATCTTCTAACCGTATACATACTGGGAACTATATAGAGAGGCGAAGTCCCTCCCCTTCCGGTGGACCACCATGGGACCTTAACTCGGAAAAAATATGAACGGTAGTGAATGGGGAAAGACAAATAATTTTTTTATCCCGTTTGAATTGAGCCATGAATTACACATATGATGTTCATCAGTTTAATAGATAATTTCACAAGTCAAGAAAGTCTCAATTTATTGTTCAACTGTTGAAGTAGGCTATAAGACTGTGAAAATACATAATTAGAAAGACTACACACTTCAAAGTCGCATGGATGACGTCTCGCTGTAACGTTACTCAAATGAGCAGCGGATCTTGCTTGTTCTTTTGCTTATCTGCTGAAAACACTTCCCTGGATAAAACACATCAGGTAAGATAACGTTACATATGTTGTGGAACAGAGCTAAGCTATCTAGCTAGCGAGCAAGTTTAGCATCAAGCTAGGTGACGTAAATTGTGTCAGACGAGAGATGTAGTTCACTGAGCGGTTTCACACAAAACTAAGTGGTCATATGACAAACCTAAAGCTAACTGAGACTTTCTTCGGTTTAAAAATGATCTTTTAAATTGATGAACATCATATTTGTAGTCCATGGCTCATTTCAAACCGGACCAAAAAATAATTATCATCTCTCCACTGACTCCCGTGCATATTTTTTCGAAAGATAGATCCCATGGACCGGAAGTAGAAGGGTGTGACTTTGGCTCTCTATTCTCAGAAGGCAAAGCACTGCTATTTGGGCGGAGTGATTTGCTCGCAGCACCTGAGAAGCCCCGTGGTGAGGAGCAGAGAGTAACAACAGTGCTTTTCAGGTGCTAACCACTCCGTCCAAGCAGCAGTGTTTCGCCTTTCTGAGAATATAGTTCCCAGTTTGTGGTTAGAAGATGGCTGTGTCTCATGTGACCTTGTTATTTGTACACACTGTGACAATACAAATCACAACATGTAATTAGGAAAATGTTGGCGTTAATTTGTCACTTATTGGGAGCAGTAGGCTAGCGGTGGGTGCGTCAGACAGAGTTACGACACGCACGGAGATGAGAAGGGTATGTATGGACTTATCTAACTCTGGGGGATACGGTGAATAAGCTAAAGTCCCAATAAGTCGGCGTGTTCCTTAAGATCCAGATGTTCAGGAGGTTTTTATCGGGAGACGAAGAAGTCTCCTCCTCTCTATAACAAACCGATCAGCTAGACTGGACACTGAATAAAGCAGTTTTACATAAAAAATTAGTGTTTCTCTGACACTGTTTGGCTCGAGCCGAGCTGCCGCTAGCTCAGCCTGTTTCTCTGATAACTTTAGATCCGATGACTAAAATCTTTCATCCGGTTAAAATGTATAGGAAAAACGACCAAGATCTAAAAATGTGGCTTAAAACTGGATACAAAATAATTTTATGACGGCTTCTGGCAGTCAACCACAATGCTTGATGCATGTGCAAGGAGATATGAGGCCATCGACGGGCGACAGCGAGCAAACAATGCGGACCGTGTCCTTGATTAAGATTACAGATCTTCTGGGTTTGCACGTTGTTGGAAATATTTGGGATAATGTAAGTACACAACTCAACAAAATATACAACATAGGTCTAATCCTTTTTAGACATTTAAATGCGGAACAGTTACATATTATATCTTTAACTGTAAATAATTTAGTAAGTAATGTAAATTATGCTTTTAATTAGCCACTAACTTTTTATTTTACTTATTCTTTTAGGCAGCCCACTGCTTGTAGTAACAGTGCCATGAGTATCAATAACAATTCTTTTCAGTCATAGCCTCATTTTTTAAAATCTGCATAACAATAGCTGGTGCTTTTCTCCCCCTTATCCTCATTGGCCAGTACATTTAGCACCGCCCACATATTTCTCATTAGCCACGCCCAATGCAAAACAGCCCCCACTTTGTCCTCCCACTCAAAGACTGATCCATCCACCGTCTCCCCCACGTCCACTGTCGCTGTTTGTCTACTACGTTCTGGGCACAATTCATCCTTAACTTTATCGTGCTGTGTGCCATTAATTCTCAAAAATGAACGATATAATTTAGACTGAAGTGAGCTGTCGCAGTACAGCGCTAATTCCTTAATTTCTGCCTGGGCTGCTAGCTTATCAGCTGCAGCAAAAGGAGTTTACTGACACAAGATTTTGGAAAAGTTTTCTTCGAGAGAGGACAAACATGGGAAAATGGCACTTATCGATGGTAGGTTAAATGAAATGTGTTCGGCCTTGTTGTCATTTCTATGTCATTTTGTCAAACTTTTATTTATTTATTTATTTATTTATTTATTATCTTACGTTACTGTGTAGTCAGTCAGCTATATGTGGACGTTGTTGTCTCTGGTCACCCGAACAAACATATTGATATAACGTTACTGGTTTCATTCATGTAGATCCTATGTGTATGATGTATTAAGAGAACTAGATCCACCAGTGTCTCATGTTGTCAGGCAGCTAGCAAACTGGTTTTTGTCTGAGTTTCTGTCATGTGATATCGGCTGTTCTCAAGCATGGTCTGCTTCTGTTACATGTATGTGCCAAATAACATTGTGTGAGTATATGGACAAACTGCCACCATGTTTTCTACAAGTCCAGTCTCACTTCAAAGCAATGAAAAGTTGTTAAAAAAAAGGGGGCTAAACCCAGATATCATAGTTAGCATCATGCTTCATTTTGTCAACAACCCCTACATTCCTCAGCCTGGGTTATTGTGTACTTCAACTGACTGTACACACAATATTATAGGGTCCAGACAATTATATGTGAGTATCTGATAGTGAAGAGACAGATAATGGGACAACTTACATCAAATAGCTTTTTTTAATGGACACATAGTTGACTGTCCAGTTACATGTCATGTTGTATCATATAGATGGATTTTCTTGCCACACATTTAGCTCTTGCCTTCTTCCACTAAGTTGCATTGTGATGTGACAGTAAAATCCCTCTCTTAGTACTCGTCCATTATGTAATAATATTGTTCATCATCACTCCAAATATGACAAACGTTTCATCTGTAGGTTTTTTTGTTTAATCAGCTCTTGTGTGTAAAATAATAAGAAATATATTATCTTTCACAACCCAAGATATTCAATGCTTGATAATATTTTAAGTATAACAAGTAATACTAATAAATAATAAGTTTTAGTTTATTAAAATACAGAGTAAAACAATATGACAATATGAGAGCTAATGCTGTGATAATTATTGTGATATTATATCCCTCACACTTAAAGAATCCAGTGAAACATGTGTTTACTTGTTGGTCCAGGTCAAAGAAAAACATCCTGATCTCTCCTGGACAATTTTTATTCTTTCTCTACAGTTTTGTAAGGTCTAGTGTAGTTTGAGGGGAAACATGGATCCAACAGGATCCAAAGTTAGAATTAAATTAAGAAAAAATGGTGTCATGGTTCAAGACTTTGTCCCTCCCTTTGTTTGTGGACAAAAACAAGTGAATGCTTCTTTGCCCAGTGATGGGCCCAGTCACCAGGTGTCTGTCTGCGTCAGAGTTCAAGGCTGGGGTCACAAGCAGAATCTCAAGAATGAGGTTAATTGACGTTGAGTTTGGCCTTTTTAATGAAATGACTCAGTCTGAAGGCTTATTTCATTCGTCACGAGTTCTAGATATGTAAGATTGTCACCGTAATTCAGTTAAGTAGCCGGTGTCGTAAAAGCTCCATGACTGCCGGGGAGTCAGAAAAACTTTGCAAAAGTTTCTTGTTGTGATATGTTTTTATTCGTTTCTCTTGGTTCAGTAAATGATTGTACGTGTTTCCGTTGTATGTGACACATTGACAGTAGGGCTGGGCAATATATCAATATTATATCGACATCGATATATGAGACTAGATATTGTCTTAGATTTTGGATATCGTGATATGACACAAGTGGTCTTTTCCAGGTTTTAAAGGCTGCATTACAGTAAAGTGATGTCATTTTCTGAACTTACTAGACTGTTCTAACTTTTCTATTATTTGCCTTTACCCACTTAATCATTGTATCCACATTATTGGGGATTATTTATCAAAACTCATTCTGTTAATATTTTGTGAAAGCATCAATAGTCACACTACACACTACAATATCGCCACAATATCGACATTGAGGTATTTTGTCAAAAATATTGTGATATTTGATTTTTGCCATATCGCCCAGCTCTAATTGACAGGCACAATAAAGTCTGTGTTATCTACCATCTTGTGAAGCAGAACAGAAGGCTGTATCGTGTATTTGGGTGATTATTTGCCAGATCTTGATGACCTTGCTTTCTCTCCTGCAGGACCCAGTGCAAGAGTGGGGGGAGGAGGAGTTGGACGGGGCTGTGTTTGGCGTCACGCTGCGCAGGGAGCCCATCCTGCCGAGCCTTGACACGGCAGAGCTTCCTACAGCCTTCGCCCAGTACCACGCGGTGAAGGTGCGCAGGCTGAAGGCCGCCACCCTGGAGCGTCTGCTCAGCCACCTGCTGGACCCCGAGCACCAGGAGCCCGACTTCATCCGTGTCTTCCTCTCCACCTACAAGGCCTTCATCTCCTCCACCAGCACCCTTATCAAGCTGCTGTTTCAGAGGTGAGAAACTGTCCCCACCAAGGCAACCATGAGGGCTCAGTCAGCCCGTCTGCAAGCCCACTTATAAGGTCTTTGCTGCTGATTTATCCTGATGGAGAACCTGACATTTAGACACTTATTTGCCTTCTTGCTGAGAGAAATGATAGAGCTTCTCGGCAAGAAGGCCCCTAATAGTCTAAACCAGGGGTCTTCAACGTTTTTTAGGCCAGGGACCCCTAAGCTGACAGAGAGACTGAGTAGGGACCCCATACTGTATATATTGTATACAATTGATTTGCATAATAAACTGGGTTGAATGGATATTATTTATACATCGTGTTTTAACGTTAAACATACATGTGGAAGGCACAGTGACTCCTTTTTTCACAAGTAGGCCAATTTATCTTTGCTATAAAAATGTTGGATTCATATTAATGTTTATTTTTTTTTTTTTTTTTTTTTTTTTAACACATAATTTGGCGGCCCCCCTTCACTAACTCGGAGGACCCCCCTTGGGGTCACGGACCCCCCTGTTGAAGATCTCTGGTCTAAACTATAAATTTTTTTTAAAAGCTCTTGGCCTCAGTGACACATCACCTTATCGGAAGCCAGATACAGATTTGAGGGCTTTAATATTTTCTTCATCACTTTATTTTGACATTGATTTGTTTTTCCAGCATGTGCTACTTTGAGAAAGGTCAAAACTCTGTAGGATGTAATTGGAGCATAACCAGGTTGCCAGATGCACACATCAATTTCTAAAAGAAGACAACTATCTCACACCCTCTTTACGTCGCCTCGGCAAACCCTCTATTGATGCTTGGCAAGTTTCTATGACAGGTCTTAACGTCATGAGCGAAACACAGCAGTCAGGAGCTTTGTTCTGTTCCAGTGTGGTCATGACTACACCCACCACACCCAGTGGAGCTTCTTTACCGAACTGAAGATCAGTGACCTGAACACTGAGATTTAATTTGACTGAGTGGGGAATCCTACTAATACAATCGGGGTTAGACACAGAAAGCCTCTTTTGTTTTTAATGCTCCCCGATAGGCCAGTTGTAGTTTTCTTTTCTCCGTAATCTAATTCTATTTACATAATTGAACGGCTAAAACAGGCTCAGATCCAGTCCATAGAACTTGCCTGGTCTTCTGTCTCTCTCGGCTCCTTACAGCTCACCTTTGCTGAGTGTACTGCAAATTGGCCATTAGTTCTGTTCAGTTGATATTCTGTATTTGTCAAACAGTCGCCCTCATATCTGTGGTGCTGGTGGCAACAGGTTTCCTATAAGCTTGATGTGAGGTCAGGACAACCTGGGAAGTGCGTTTTCCCTCCTTTGCCTTAAATTATTTTGTACAGGATGTAACATTTTGTTGCCGTCATTAACTTGTAAACCACTTGCTCTGAAACTTGATAGGTGCTTATTTATTTGCTCAAACACAACTTTCACAATCTTTTATTTGCTCTCTTGTGTCACATTTTGATGCCGTCAAGATAATTACCCTGTTATAAAACCTTGTGCAATATGCTCCAGTGATACTGCATAGGCCTATATATTTATATGATGGGAGAATTGACCCCTGAGGGAGACATCGTTTATCTCTTTACACTTGTCGCTCTGTAAGGCCCCAGTAGGGCTGAACGATTAATCGCATTTGCAATAATATCACGATATGTTAAAACGCAATTTCCTAATCGCAAAGGCTGCGATTTGGTCACGTGACTCGCTAGAGCAAAGCAGTGTGCACTCCGCAGAGAAAGCTGCTAACGCTACACCGTACCGTGACCTGTTGTACAATGTCCTCAGGCTCGACAGAAACTTAAGTCCCAAATAGGAACAGTATGTCACTTGTGTGGGACTATTTTGGTTTAAAAAAAGAAGATGATGCGCAGCTTAAGGTATTGTGCAAAACCTGTCTTGCTAACATTGCTACCTCACGGGGTAACACTACGAACCTGTATCAGCACTTAAAAAAACAAACAAACAAAAAAAAAAAAACACAAAGCCATCTACGACAGTTAAATCTATCTAATCTTGTGTTGTTCATACTATACAATGATTTATTGCTTGTCTTTGTTGAATAATACAGAAGACAAAGAGCTTAAAAGATAATCGCATATTAAATCGCAATCGTAATATTGGTGAAAAAAAAATCGCAATTAGATTATTTTCCAAAATCGTTCAACCCTAGGCCACAGTGTCTCTGCTGGGATCCAGAGTGTTGCAGGACATTTCCACAGGATGAACCGTTATAGAGGATCAACCTTGGGACACTTGTTGTTTACAGGATGTTTTCTTTCACCATGTGGTCTCTTTATGTGATGATTGTCATTGAAATGTAGTGCTCAGCTGATAGGTAAATGTGTTTACCTTTTTCCACAGAAATGACTCGATCGCCAACCTGGATAACACTGTCTGTCAACGCAGGTGAGTGCGGCCACTCCTCCATTAGCAAAGATTAGTTTGGTTTTGCCATCAGTCCAAATTGAGTTTTGATAATTGGATGTAACTGAGGAAAATTATATAATTGTTTATTTGTCTGCCTCAACGCATGCCAATGTTGTCCAGGCCTCCTTTAATCTTAATCGAGGGTGAACCTGAACAAGTGAAGGGCTGACTCTATAATTAACACTTCTTAATGTCCCTGATCATCCCCCCCCCCAGTCCCTTACCCCCGGTGATCCGGCTGTGGCTGGAGGAATACGGTGAAGACTTCCGCGACCCCCCTCAGTACCAAGACCTCCGGCAGCTGTGTGTCCACTTGCGGCATGGCCTCTGCTTCAGACGCTTGGCACAGACTGCCGAGACCCTCCTCAAGAGGCTCCAGGAACAAGGTACAGGGGAGATGTCATCATGATGGACCGTAGATAATACGAAACCCTCTGCGCATCCTGTTTCGTTGTCATTTAGGATTTGGTTTGTTTGACAGATTGCAGCGAGTCTGCGTCACAGCACAACAGTGAATCATTGCAGCAGGAGCTCAGAGACCAGGAGGACGGAGGAGAGGCGTCCACTAAGGAGGAAGACAAACACTTTATGGACTTCCCTGTGAGAGATGTGGCGGAGCAGCTGACCCGATTGGATGCTGTAGGTTTCATTAACAAATATCTCAAAAGCTAATTTCTGTGTCAGTGTGGGTCACTCATTGGTGTTGTGTCTCTCCCTCAGGAGCTGTTTGTCAGAGTGGTGCCCTTCCACTGCCTGGGCTGCGTCTGGTCCCAGCGCGACAAGAAAGAAAATCGAAACCTGGCGCCCACCGTCCGCGCCACCATCTCCCAGTTTAACGCCGTCACCAACCGTGTCATCACCTCGCTCCTCTGGCCGTCCTCTCCCAGCCCTTCCACTTCCTCTCCCATGTCATCGCCCAGCTCCGCCTCCTCCTTCCTGTACCCCTCGACGGCCCCGAGCTCACCTCGCTGCTCTCACACCAGCCCCGTCCACAGGGCACGCATCATCGAGAGGTGGATCGCCATAGCTCAGGTCAGCGTCCAGAAACATTTAGAATTTAGTTTATCGTCAAGTGATGTAAATGAAAATGACTTTTGTCAGAATGTCATAACCAAACAGCCTTTCCTTGTTTTTTCTCTGTGCAGGAGTGCAGGCAGCTGAAGAATTTCTCCTCTCTGAGGGCCGTCCTTTCAGCCCTGCAGTCCAACGCTGTGTATCGCCTCAAGAAGACCTGGGCTGCTGTCAGCAGGTCAGCAGACTGTTAGAACACACTACACTTTCGTAATACTAATAACCAGGGCCACACGGAATCTGCAGAATTCCGCAGAATTTTCCACTGATTTTTCTGATTTCCACTGAAGTTAAACTCAGAGGGCCCTATTTTAACACTCTCTCTTAACGCAGGTGAGTTTAGGGCGTGTCCAAATCCACTTTTGCTAGTTTAACGGCGGAAAAAAGGGTCCGTGCGCCAGGCACATGGTTTAAAAGGGTTGTACTTAGTGTCTTACTTAATCATAGGTGTGTTTTGGGTGTAACATGCAATAAACCAATCAGAGTGTCATCTCCCGTTCCCTTTAAAAGCCAGGCGTGTTTGGACCTTGGCGCATTTCTATTATGATGGCGGATATGCTAAGCAGGAAGGACAGATTTTCAGGAGAAGAAACTTTCACTTCACGCTCGTGCGTGAAGTGAAAGTGTGCAGATCATATCATATACATAATACTATTTCACATTGTCATATTTTTATTTTTTATCTTTTGCATGTTTGTGTGCTGCTGCGCGTCCTTGTGTGTGTGACAAGCATAGTGTGGGTGACAAGCTGTGCACGAGCCTAGGTGCATTTTACTTGCTGTTAAATGAAATGCTGCATTATTGACTTTAGACCAGGTTTTTGTTGGTCAATGGCGCGATCACTTTCCGCTGCCTCAAGATAGCAATACGGCAAGAATGCGCAAAATGAACCTAGGGGTTAATTTCACATGTGTACCGAGTCGACTGTTCTCTGGGATATGTTTTCATGCTAATCGAATGTGACCAGTTTTATCACAAACCACTAATTACCTTATAACGCCGTCGGGGCACGGATAAAAGTAAAAAGAAATTGCTATATCTATACCACTAACAAGGCTCTATATAGCACCACACTTCCATGGTAGCATAAGTAGGGTCCCTACATGTAAACCGAAGCATTGAGAACTTTGTAAGTGTACAGAGATAGTTTAGAAAGACGGTACCGTTTGCGTATACAGGCGGGCGCCATCTTGGGAAAACGACCAGTCGAACGACGAACGCCGTGCAACGTGAGCTGAACTGTCAATTCAAATCTCCCATGGTCCGTGGTTTCCCAATGGGTCGGTAGGAATTACGTTTGTGAAATGTAATTACATGGAAATGCATGAATTATATCTGTTTATTAAAATATATTGCACTGCGTTCGCTGTTTGACTGGTCGGACTTGCGCCTGCCTGTATACGTGAACGGTACAGTCTTTATAAACTATCTTTTTAATAAACTGTCTGTACACTTACAAAGTTCTCAATGCTTCAGTTTACATGTTGGGACCCTCATTATGCTACAGTGGAAGTGTGGTGCTATTTAGAGCATTGTTAGTGGTATAGAAATAGCAATTTATTTTTACTTTTGCGTGCCCCGACGACTAGCGTTTTAAGCTAATTAGCGGTTAGCGCTAAAACTGGTCACATTCGATTAGCATGAAAACATATCCTAGAGAACGGTTGACTCGGTACCCATGTGTTATTAACCCCTAGGTTCATTTTGTGCCGGAATTGTCCTTTAATTCTGCAGATTTTTATTCTGAATCATCGCTGAAAACTGTACATTTGGGCGTGCTCATAACTTAAAAAATGATTTCTGGGAAATACACAAATTGAAAAATAGCAGGTGTAAATTGGCTGAGGGGGAATACAGTCCATAGTGGGTTTCCCTGAATCATTTTGGCTTTTTTGACCATGCAGACTTGTTTAACATGAATATTGACCCTACACAAAGAACACTGTCTTAACAGAGTGAATTTGTTTGGTTTCAGGGAAAGCATGGCCACCTTCGACCTCTTGTGTGAGATTTTCCCTGATGAGAACTGTGTGCTAACCAGCAGAGAGATCCTGGTGGAGGTAACTATGTGACATAAATGCACACGTGAGAGAATGCAGACTGGTTGCTCTGCCTGAATAATGATGAAAATAGATCTGTGTGTAGCTTCTCTCCCGACGTGTGGGCTGAAACACAAACTATTGAATGCACTGCAGTAAGATAATAACAGATTGCTTGTGTAGCTTCTACCACACAACCTTTTTTTTCCTTTTGGCTGGGATGTTGGGGCTCTGCATGGTTAAAACTGTACGTACTGTAATTCCCAACAGCTGAAACAATTATTATGATTATTCAGCTAGTTGATCAACAGAAATCTAATTTATTATTTTGGTCGTTTAATCAGTGAAAAACGTCAACCATTCTCTGTGAGGATTTGCTGCATTTCTCTGTTTTATATCATTGTAAAATGTCTTAAGCTTTTGGAGTGTTGATGAGAGAAAACAAGATATTAAATATATCTGACATTTTATTTATCTACAGAATAAGCAATAGTGAAAATAATTGTTAGTTGCAGCCTTAGGCTACTTCAACACTACTACAATATCCGTCCACGAGCGTTTTAGCACCGTTTTAGAACTAATCTCCGTCTGTACTAAAAGGCCTGAAAACGCATAATCCTAATCAATCAATCAATCAATCAATCAACAACAAACTACAAGTACAGTACAGTACAGTGTGAACTGTTCCTGTCATCCTATTATCATCATTATCACCAACAACAAGCCACAATACAGTGTGTACTTTATCTGTCACCGTCATTTTCCCTCTATTATTATTATCATCATCAGGATCACCATTGACCACAGGCAATGGAAACTAAGATGGTTCCTTCCTTCTGCTTATAGCATTTAAAGCATGCATGGAGACAGGAATAAAATAGTTTTTGAACCTGTTTTTCTTGGTAACAGGGGCGCTGCGGCCTAGGCCAGATGGTAACAGCTTATACTCAGAATTATACTCAGAATTCACGTACACTGGGCATGTGTGTGCTGGTAAGGCTGATAACACCACAAATCGCTCGAATAATAGCTTACTTCCTACAGATGTAGGCAGTAGTGGCATCATCAAATGCAGAATTTAACTGCTAGCATCGATAACAAGGTCAGAAATTGCTGTAATTTGTTATCCATGTTGAATTAACCAACAGTAGTCAAGGCTGTTGCATTTGTTTTCTCTCGAAAAAAAGGATAACGTGAGAGGAGCGTGACCAACCAGGGAAGGACACTTCGTAACTAATAAGGCCCAATCAGGAAGCGAACATAGATGTTTGTGTCATCGTTTCAAAGGGCCAGACTAAAACGCAGTTTTCAAACCAAGACGGCGTCAGCAGCGTTTTCAAATGTCTGTTTTTAGTGGTTCTAAAACGCTGAAGTGGTGTGGATGCAAGGTGTGAACTTAGCGAAAGATATGCATTTTAAAACTAAAACGTAGTAGTGTTGTTGTAGCCCTGTGAAAAGTGTTATACACACATGTCACCTGTTGATCCATTTACTGAACATATTGCTGGTTATTTATGGTCTCATTTCTTTTTCAAATCACAAAACTGAATGAATGTTCAGTCTCCAGTTCACCTGCCAGTCTGTGTCCTTTGTTCCCCTTGAAAAAAACAATTGATATGAATGTGTATTCAGTGATGTTATCAGCAGCCCAGTTTCTATAGAGTAATAAAGAAGGTCATTGTTAGGTCATTGTTAGCAGCAAACACAGATAAAACTACAAATAAAAGTGGTAAGTTGGGCACTAACGAGTACTTACTGCCAAACCCAACAACAACCTGTCAGCAGGTGCTCAACCCAAAATCAATGGATGTGCTTTGTTGTCATCTCACACCCAGCAGCCCTCTAACATTGTTTTATCGAAGTTGACAGGACATGTTGTGTGTTTCCTGCAGGATGGGACTCAACCAGATGGCAGTGCCACCCCCGGCTCAGCGTCCAGACACGTAAGATAATAGTCATCACTTTGTTTGGAAATAACCTTTTGGTTCCCCAATTTCAGGTTTGACCACCAAAATAAAGTGAATGTGTCAGCTATACCAGCCACCTAAAAATGAAAGGCTGAGGTCTATTTTTTTTCTCTGTCTGGATCATCAACTCCACTTCCCTAAAAGTCACATGATTTCAAGCTGAAATAATTGAGCTAAAATAGAAACCAGATTTCTGGGCGCCTGGGTAGCTCACCTGGTAGAGCGGACTCCCATAAATAGAGGTTTACTCCTTGACGCAGCAGCCACATGTTCAACTCCGACCTGCGGCCCTTTGCTCCCCCTCTCTCTCACCCCTTTCATGTCTATGCTGTCCTATACAAATAAAAGCCTAAAATGTCCAAAAAAGAATCTAAAAAAAAAAAGAATAGAAACCAGATTCCCTGTTCCCTCTTCTTCTTCTTCTTTGATCTGTGAGTACACTTCCAACTCACATGACTGTTAGTTTTGCCCCTTACGTAGGTTAAGGGTATAAAAGCTGACGTGTGTGAAGGGTTTCTCACAGCTTGGCAGTTTACTTAGTCCGGGTGGGGCTGTGTGTAAAATGTTTTATACCCCCATATTCACTCTGTTTAAATAGTGATGGTCTTGTGTTTTCAGTTGTCTGTGTACATTTCTACTTCAGTTACAGTAGAAATCTTTTATTTTCATTAACACATAACATAAGATCAATATTCTGTCCTCCTGTGTTCAAGTTTCTTACTCTTTCTTACTTTCAGCTATTTTTTTATTAGAGTGACATTTAGGAGTTCAAAATGAAATATTTTCAGCTTTTTGCAAATATCTTACATGTATATTTAATTTGCATGAAAAAAGTAATACGTTGATTGATTCTCTTTTTGTCAATGGAGGCCATAGTGATTACCAAAATGTTTAAATGGGGCTTGATTTGTGTCTTCAGAGCTTCAGCAGTGGTGTTGTACCGTACCTGGGCACTTACCTGACTGTCCTCACCATGCTGGACACAGCGCTGCCTGACACAGTGGAGGTGAGGACGCAACACACCCACGCACCCACCTGATGTTTTAGTTTGTTCTGCTTTATGGTACTTTTTATCACGCCATATTTGTAAGACTGCTTTTTATTTCTTTTTTCACAGGGTGGACTCATCAACTTTGAGAAGCGCAGACGGGTAGGTGTCACCTCCTAGTGGTGTCTTACATGAATGACTAGGATTGTTTTAAATTCAATTTTAATAGCCAGCACCGATGTATATTTGTATGTTCTCTGTTCTATGAATTAATCTGTGCGTTGTTTTATTTCATTCTCTCTCTAGGAGTTTGAGATTGTCTCTCAGATTCGGCAGCTTCAGGCTTCCTGCTCCAACTACAGCCTACCAGTAAACCATCATATCGCCGCATGGCTGCAGGCACATACACTGCTCACAGACCAGGAGAGGTGAGACACGCTCTAGCACCACTGCCATACAATATAAAGACAATCGAGTGGATTGGAGGGCTTTTGCAAAGCCTTTTGCATCATTTCTTAATTTATCTTTTTTTGTCTCCTGAAGCTATGAGCTGTCTCGTGACCTGGAGCCTCCACTTGACCCCTGTCCCACCTCTCCCAACTCATGGAGCAGTCGCCTGCTCGCTAAGAAACTTGCCACGTAAGTCTGGAAACCACCTCTAGTCTGTCACTCTAACCACAGCTGTCCTGATGTTAGGGCTGTGCAATAAATCGGAATTTTAATCGTGAGTACGATTTCGGCTCCTAATGATCACAAGAACAGAATAATTGAGAAAAACGATTATTTTGCACATAATGTTTTGCAAGTAAACTCTTATTTTGTCTTGTGTTCTGAATGAAAACAAAAATGTTCAAATGGGAAAAGTATTAAAGAAATTTCACAGTTCTAGGTGTTTTCACTGTTGATTTGTTTAACGTTTTTTAAGTTCAATAATTGCAACATCTTTCCAAAAGTCAATGAGTAATCTTGTTAAATAATCGGAATTTCAGTATTTACCAAAATAATCGTGATTATGATTTTTTAACGATATCTTTTGCATTTCTAAACAACGTCAAACTTGGCACTGCACTTACTCGTGCCCGTAGCAAGACACCTGTCAAGTTTGAAATCCATCGGACTAACGGTTTGAGAGATATGCGCATAACACCCACGCAGACAGACAGACATTCCTGCAATTTATAGATAGATGGTAGAAAAAGATGTAGATGTTTTTGATCTGCATCCAAATACACATATACAGTCATGAGATACAGATTGTATTTTCGAGCAAATTCAGTAGTTTAGGAAGAAATAAACATCCTTTTTAAAGATTCCTGGATCTTTAGCTTTCCTATCTTTAAGGCCAGACACAGCACTCGTCAATTTTGAGATTTGGGGCTTTTTTGTTTCCATAACATGTCTTCTTTCAGACTAGTGGAAAGAAACAGACACATTAGGTGTATATATGATACAAGTTATAGGATGCTAAGGATTTAATTAGAGATTAGATTAGATATGATTAGATATATTGTGTCTGTAAATAGTGGTTTCCAACAAAATTGTATGGAGTTTACAATACATATCTTTTTAAATGCAGTTTTTTTTAGAAAATTAGTTTTTCTCTGAGCCAGACATCTCCACTTCAGTAGCACTTACATGACCTTCCAGTTTAATTACTATCTATATTCTGGAGGTTTGTACAGCAGGCGTGTGCACAATTTAGAATTTAATTGAGAATGAAAAATTTGAATTGATGTCAAAAACAGGATCTAGAATTACAATTCAAATTTGAATTAAAGGAAGCAGAATTGCAATTCAATAAAAATTCAAAGAAATTCATATACATAATTTAAGTGAAGTGTTTTAACAATGAAGCTTTACAATATATGTCAGATATGATTGCATTACGTATTATATAAATGATATTAGTTTGAACTACTTGTACAGATTACATTAACAGGAAATATTTCCCCCCAGCAATGAATGTTAAAAGCTCTAGTCACAGAACAAATAATAAAGTTTGATTTATTGTAATTGTGATTTTGTGTAACATGATGGAACATGCCTCCATTTCCCAGAATACTTTACTTTAACCAAGTATTTAAAATGGTTGCCAACACAACAATTTGATGGTTAACACTGGACTTTTTAAGTTTCAGAAGTCCCTTACAACTTCAGATTACAAACGTTTATAGATTTGACACCTGTAATAGCAGCGACATGGAAAATAATAGCAGGCCTAAAAGTTCATCTGTACTAGTTCATTTTGAAGAACCAATTCCAACAAGAACACCTGGAAACCACAGAGCCATATGCAAGCACTGCAGTGCTCCAGTCTGTGGCTCCATCAAGGCTACTTCAAATTTCAAAAGGCATTTACGAGTAAGTTAACAGACAGACAGTCTTTTATTTTGAAAACCATCTCTTGATGGTATTATGCTACTGATATTTTATATCATCAGTTATTTGATGACTTTGAAATGAAAATAACATTGGAACAAAACTAATTAAACAACATTGAGGGAGTCATTTATTTCAAGAATTTGATCATTATCTATATTTTGGAACAAAATGTATGCAGGGTTGAGGAGTGACTAGTTATGTGTAATGAAATTATGTTATTAAATTACAAAAATGAATGTAATTGTATTTAGTTGTATTACTGAGGTAAAATGTGTAATTCAATTAGTTACTAATCAAATTAAAAGGAAATTGCTTTGCATTGATAAAGTAATCCAAATAAAGTAATCCAAACCACATTTATAATGGATAACTTATAACCGTAAGCAATTACATTTCCAAAGTAACCTTCCTAACACTGAATGTATGTGAGATTCAACACATTCCTTCTGTTGTGTGACTGTGTGGAATTTCTTTGAATTGCCATGAATTTAATTCCACTTCCTGTCATTCCAATTCAAATTCAACTTTCTGTGGGGCAGAGTCAATTCAATTCATGAATTGAATGGAGGCCAATTCTGAAATTCTGAATTTTGCACAAGCCTGTTGTACAGAGGGTTTTTGTTCATATACCATTCGTAGACTGATTTATAGAAAATTTTATTCCTAAAAATATAGCAAAAATTGTTTGTTTGTTTTTGCCTGTTGATAGTATTTTGTAATTTATGGAGTGATACAAAGAGATATCCAAAATTCTCTTTGTAAAAACCTTTGACTCTAATATGTCAACAAAATGAAACACAAATGTTCAACTGTGACTATATCCAATGTTAACATTTCTGTTCTGGAAATGTTTGCTAATTAGCACATATTTACTTAAATAATGCCTTATTTGCATATTTAAACATAAGGTTTCAGAACACTAATAATACAAAAAAAGAATTGCCTTAATGGAAGTAATCAACTGGGGAAGTTTCATGGTGATATCTATGAGTTTAAAATGTACACCTTATTCACCTGTCATTTAGAATGGAATGGATTTCAGTTGCTATTTTGATAAAAGGTACACAACTAAACAGTGTTTGTGTGTGCAGGTTGCGATCATCCAGCGACAGCTCCCTCAGGAAGACCCACGCTGACCAGATCAGTGTGTCGTCTTCTGGCTCCAGCAGTTCAGACATGGAGGACCTCTCTGCCCCTCAGCCCTCCCCCCTCAGACTCAAACTCAAGGTGAGTGCTGAAGTTAGATTTATGGTAGTCTCGCTTTGCCAGACCATCCACATGCGGAGGAGGGGAGGAGGGTTTGTCTAGTCCACACAGCATACCTGGATGGGAGAAAAACGTGCTGCTTTCTTGAAACCAATCACAATCGTCATGGGCGGCGCTAAGCTCCACATGGAGCCGCTACAAAAAATAGTTGCGCGAGAGAAAACTCAGATTGGACAGATAGTAGCTAGCTGTCTGGATTTACCCTGCAGAGATCTGAGGAGCAGTTAACCATAGTCCTCAGAAATCCACAGGAGTTTAAAATTCCAACACAAAAGAAAGCGGAGGGAAACGGAAATCAGCGGAAAAAACATGCATCCGGCGAAATTTCCTGCGGCAGCGGAGCAATCCTGGAAGTGGAACGTCAAGGATATAAACTAGATTTATGTTAGCCACGGTGCTCCCGGCTATCATTTCCAGCGTGAAGGCTCCGCACGTTGTCACGGTGCGTGGTCGTACGCCTCTGAATTTTTGTAACTCGCCGCGCGCTGAGCTTTCAGTTCACCCTGGCTGGCTGGGAAGACTGGCCGAGCAGCTTCGCCTGTACAAACATCTGTATGATTCTTCACATACAGACCACAGGGAGTCAAACAGCCTCAAATATGTGGTCAGAGAGAGACACCACACTGGAAAAATTAAAAAAAACATTTTGCAGGAGAGTGTGGATAAACATGAGAGAGTCAAAGCTAAAAAAAAAAACGCTCATGGAGTGTTCTTAACAGTGTTACAGGCAGACAGTAGTTTCAATTTGGAGATAAACGACAGTCACGTTAATACTTAGAGTAGATAAATGTAATGTCTCGCGGTACGTCCGTGTTTATCATGGATGTGTTTACTAGTGTTGCCAGGCAGCGATATTATGAATTCCACTATGGCCACGCCAAGACCTGCCCTTCAATAGCATTTATTGGCCAGGCGTCCATGCTTACGCAAAGTAACGTAACCCCATTTGTACAGGTCCTATCCCCTGACCAATTGGCTATCCTAACCTTAACCACTCGAGGTCAAATGCCTAACCCCAACCAATCGAGCTGCTTCGTAAATTTGCAAGCGGGTAAGCTTCTCCCATAGACAGTATATACGAATGGACCAACAGATGCCGTTGCTCTGGACAGAGACCAGTGAAGGATATTAGAAGCACTTTTCCGGTGAGCGCCGAGCGTTACTGCGCAGCCTCCAACTGAGAGAGACGACGTAAATGTGACGTGAGCAACCTGTCTGAAAGTTGTAAGTCTTCTGGTAGCTGTGCCAAGAGAAATCTCAATCATTCCCAATCTTGCAGAGACGGAGAGCGTAGGTATATGTAAGGAGATAACATAGGCACAGGCTAATTATTGCTAACTAAAATGCTAGTTAACATTAGTAATTAAACTTAAACAGCTAATGTTAGTCGAAACTGCCTGCGAGCTTCTCCTGTACTATACGGTAATTCCTCTACTATGCGACAGTAAGTGGCGTGGTTACGACCTATTTTTCCAAAAACGTCTGCTACGGAGCCATAACGTGAGGTACAAGGTAATGGAGCCTTTTATACATTGTCGTGTTTCTTTAGAAATAAACAATGGACAAATAAAGTCTTTAAACGCTTCAGATGTAAAGTTATTTGCTGTCAAAGTGACGTCAAAATGAATGGCAGTCAATGGAATGCTAACATCGGGTGATCGCTTTGTAGCATCAAAATGGCGCCATAGGAGGTTCGAGCTCTGAAGCGAAGCTTACCCCCTTGGCTTCTCCTCGGACCGCGAACCTCCTATGACGCCATTTTGATGCTACCAAGCCATCACCTCCCGTTAGCATTCCATTGACTGCCATTCATTTTGGCGCCACTTTGACAGCGAATAACTTGTACCTCACGTTATGGCTCCGTAGCAGGCGTTTTTGTAAAAATAGGCTAACGATTGTGTCATAACCACAGGACTTACTGTCGCACAGTAGAAGAATTACCGTATAGTACAGGAGAAGCTTGCAGGCAGTTTCGTCTCACATTAGCTGTTTAAGTATAATTACTAATGTTCACTAGCGTTTTAGTTAGCAATAATTAGCCTGTGCCTATGTTATCTCCTTACATATACCTACGCTCTCCGTCTCTGCAAGATTGGGAATGATTGAGATTTCTCTTGGCACAGCTACCAGAAGACTTCCAACTTTCAGACACGTTGCTCACGTCACATTTACGTCGTCTCTCTCAGTTGGAGGCTGCGCAGTAATGCTCAGCCATCACCGGAAAAGTGCTTCTAATGGCCTTCACTGGTCTCCGTCCAGAGCAACGGCATCTGTTGGTCCATTCTATATATGTCAATGTAAATTTGCTGCCGGGCAGCCTGCTTTCCTTTACTTCCGCTCTCTTCTTCTTCTTCTCTACTACTTCTTGCTTATTCTCCAGATTATTTTGTTTGTACGCCCTCTGGCATTTTTGGAGAATACCGCAACGAACAATGCGTCAAGCATAAATGTCTGTGTGCATGCTTGTAGTGCGCACCATCTATTGGTGCCAGCGCCACGATGTCGAGCACCAGGATAACTAAAGTTTGACAGTCTCATGTTTTCATAGCCAGAGTGTATGGAGGTCAGGAGCAGGGACATAGTTAAAAAAAAATTAAAACAGCCAAAGACAATTTCAAAGGCGTTTTCCACTTAGTTGGTTTAAAAAAACTGTGTAAATGGTTTTAAAATTGGAATACAATATTCCTATTTTCCCCTCTGTCTTTCCGTCTCGCCCCCTCCCTCAGTCTCTGTCAGGCTCGCTCCACAATGTTGCAGAGGATTTCTCCTCCAGCTCCATGTCCTCCTCCTCTCCCAATCTGTCCAGCTCCTCCAGCAGCTCCTCACACCCAGACCTCAGCTCTTCTTCTCTGGTGCTGAGCCCGGAGTCGCCATTGCCCAACTGCTCTCCTCAGGCCTTGCTGCCCGTCTACAACAAGCAGGTCGCTGACTCGTGTATCATCAGGGTCAGCGTGGAGTGCGTCAGCAATGGAAACGTCTACAAGAGCATACTGGTGAGGACGGGGGTTTCCTAATCTTGTGTTTCGGAGGTCAGCCGGGCTTGTTTTTTGGTTGACTTAGTCGAACACTTTCTTAAAGTAAAAAGTAGGAAAGTAGAAGAAAAAAGAAAGCAGAACAGGAAGGTCTTGGTATTGCTTAAATCATTTGTGTCGGCACTCATTACATGGAAAGAAAACATGACATGTTTCATCAAAGAGTATTTCAAAAATAAAACAAAAGATTTGTGCATGATCAGATGTCTAAAAGTTTAAAAAAATTTTATGTGGCATTTGCAAAAAAGCTGCTGTGCTATTAGCAGCCAAAGATTTATGAATGAACCCTTTAAGACAACACTATTATTTTCAACTGAAACTACTAACTTAAACTAATTTACCCGGCTGCCATGTTGAAAACAGTCGAGCCAAAACCAAGCACCGCCCACTGGCCGGAGCAGACGTTCACGTTTTTACAGCTAAACAGTTTACTAAAATATATTTCTGAAAACATTTGAGGGGAGAAATATGCAATGCAGTAATAGAATCTTGATTTATATTTGATCAGCGCTGCCTAGTTTGACAGTTTGATCGGCGTTCTCGAGCCGTCATTGACACAGCGTTGGAGACTCCTCGGCTCTGATTGGTTGTTTTCCTTATGCCATTAGGAGCACCAGGAGGAGGCAGAGGAAGGGGATTTTTTTTTCACAGTTTATCTGCCTCATGTACTGCAGTACTGTCAGGATATAGTGACACTTTCAGCAAATATGACAAAAAGTAATTTTTTATAAAAGTAACTGTAGCTTTAAGTGGAGTGGGATGTGCGCTAGTAGCCAACATCGATTTCTATCAGTTTCTTTACAGTAAAGCGTGGTAGACAGTCTCCCATTGTTAATCGTAACCCACATGTCAAGAAAGTGTATTTTCTCTCTGCTAAACTCACGTGTAAACTGAAGATTGTTCTTAAAGCCATTTAGCAAATTCTAAAGCATTTGATTCCTCTCAGTCACCTTGAAAGATGCAACAAATATTGTCAATGTAACTAGTATTTTAACAGTTTGGGAAGATGCCTATTTTTTGCACAGATTGAGCCCATGGTTGTCCCTGAAATCTGTTGAAAAAAAAAGATCAACAAAAATGATCAAGAAATAGTTCATGACAGAGTTGGCCAAATCAATGATAAACTGATTAGGTGGATATTCTGCATGGTCTCAACGGTGTGTGTACATGCGTGCGTGCGTTTGTGTGTGAAATTGCTGCTCACGTACCTGATGAAGGTCGGAAAGAAACGTGTCAATAAATATTCTTTATCTAATTTGAAAGAGTCACTGGAATCTCTGAACATAAAATCACTCTATGAAAAGCAGGAAACAAAAACATGTTCTAAATACTGTTTCCTCTCCAGTTGACCAGTCAGGACCACACGCGTCAGGTGATTCAGAGGGCTCTGGAAAAACACAACATGGAGGACGTCTGCCCCCGTGATTACAACCTCTGCCAGATGCTCAACAATGGCAAAGGTGAATATCTTTTCCTCTAGCAGGTCAGGTACAGTATAACCTGCTCAGAACAGGATTAACTCCAAGGCCTCCTTTACTCCTTTTCAGGGTTTTTGTACACCAAGTCTCTCTTTTTTTCTTTTTTTTTTTTTGTTAGTTACTTGTCATCAAACACGAGACACAAGGAAGACCACGAATGATGTGTAGTATTTAAACTGATTATGTACTGAACTACAAAGCTGCAAGGCAATAAGCATCATACCTAAAATGTACTATATTTATATTTTGGGGGTGGCAGTAGCTCAGTCTGTAGGGAGTTGTTTTGGGAACCGGAGGGTTCAAGTCCTAATACGGACCAAAGTATGGTGGTGGACTGGTAGCTGGAGAGGTGCCAGTTCACCTCCTGGGCACTGCCAAGGTGCTCTTGAGCAAGGCACCGAAACCCCAACTGCTCGGGGCACCTGTCCATGGGCAGCTGCAACTCCCTCACTCTGACATCTCTCTCCATTGGTGCATGTATAGGTACTGAGCATGTGTGTGAAATTCAGGCCTGTGTGTAATGTGTATAATAACAAACGGAGTGAAAACATTGTAATTTCCCTTGCGGGATTAATAAAGTATAAATTATTATTATTATAAGGTTCGGCCTAATGGACAGGAGTCATTCTTCTCTTTTCTTTTACACTAAGAGAGAAATCGACTCGGAACATTTTTGTGTAAACTGGCTAAATGTACAGCAGTATTTAATCTAGTAGCAGAAGAAGTTTGGGCTTCTGTAACACAAACGGTAAATGTCAGGAAATCCATTATAGAGGAAGCAAAAAACCAGCTCCTTTTAATAAACTCAAGTTATTTTCAGCTGGAAAACTCTTATTATATTTTTGTTGTCTTCAATGATGCTTTCATTCTTTCTAAATAGATTTAAAATGAAAATGAAAAATACTCTTATCATTGTGAGAAACAGCTGTAATCCCTAACTGAAATAGAAGCAGATGAAGTAAGCTAAGGTAAAATAAAATACAGTTAATCGCTTCATTCCTCTTTCTGCCTCAGAGCTCCAGATCCCCGACAAAGCCAACGTGTTTTATGCCATGTGCACGTCCGCCAACTATGACTTTGTGCTGCGTCAGCGCTGGAGGAGCCACAGGAGACATCTGGGCTCCTCTTCCAGTCCTGGAGCTCAACCCAGGAGCCGCTACACCAGGTGAAACGCATCTGTCCTGGCTGACTGTTAGAGGAGTACATCCAGAGGACAGAGGAGCTGCTCATGTGCAAACAAACACATCTGTATTTACTCATCTGTATTTACATGAGTGGCTCGTGAGATATGAGCCACTCTGAAATAGAGACTGGCAAGTAACCGAGCTTTGACTGCAAAATATCCTTGTGGAGTTCTCATCTGCTCATCTCATCTTGAACATCAACACCACTGGATAAATGAAGCACAATTCCCAGGACCTGTTTTTCCTAAGATAAACACACTTGTATTATGTAGACAACGGCACATTACATCGTGGATTATTGGGCATCATGAGGTGAACAGTGCCTAACGTATCACTGCAGCGACATACAAACAGGATGAGGATCAGCTGGTCTGGGAGAACAGTGGTGTCACGGTGCTACAGGAGAAAACGTGGCCGCAGTTTCTCGTCTGGGACTCAGACAAGACGTGGGACTTTTCCTTCCAACGTGTGTGGCTGAATGAGTAACTGACTCCTTTACCTAAGCAAAGCAGAGTGACTAAGTAGGGATGCTCACTGTTAGTCAATGAGGAACGGTTTTAGTCATGCTGACCGCGTTGAAGAACAGCAAGACTCCCCCTTAAATCAAATGGTGTTTGAAACAATGTTTGCACTCCTGACATTGAGATTTCATTTGTCTGGAGAGTCGGTAAAAAGTATTCAGTCGTCTTCTAGTTGAGGATTTAAATGTTTTAATGTAACTTAATTTAATTAAATTATGAAATGCATTTCAGTATTCAGCTTTTAGAGCAAAAGTGGCATGAGGAAAATGTTAGTGTTAGTTTCTGTTTGTTTTGTTGGTTTTGGATTCTCTTTTCAGTCTTCAATGCTAATCTGTTTTTAGTGTACTTAAGTTGCTTTGAAGCTCAACTTAAGTTTGCATTATTTTGAATGAAGAAACAGACTTTTTACTGTCTGCTGTAATTAAACAAAGGAGACATTGTATGTGTGCAAAACGTGCACATGCCCAGTGGTCTTGCCTGGACTGTGGCATTTACGTCAGAGGGTTTAAAGAGGACTTGAACAGCTGACGTAGAAGTATCTCTGGTGTGGTTTTCCTCGCTGATGATAAAGGCCGTGATTCAGGTCAGGCTGCTAGTCACTACAGTCTGTAATACAGTGAGTGGTATGAAGTTCACTCCACCCGTGTGAGGCTGTGAATGAGATTAACCTGAAGAATGGTTTGTGTATGTAAAAAGTGTCTTAGTATATGAATTTAAGATAATTTCAGTGATGTGAAATCCTCCCCCAAAACTCTAAGGCAGCTTTTTTTAAGTATTAAAAGTAAAAATTGGGGATTGAAGGGTAAGTCAAGATTTTAGAGTGGTTAACATATTTAGAATGAACAAAACAAAGACACTGGTGACATTTCTCCTCAGTTTTGGGCAGGATTTAGCATCTCTGGGGGCAGCTTTAATGCTGCTGGGGTTTTGTTGGAAGTCACGAGAATGGTTGGTAACGGTAATGGTCTGGCAGCTGCAACATAAAGTATGAAGGAGTCCACGGAGTGATTTCCACTGTCTGTCTGTCTGTCTGTCTGTCTGCCTGTCTGTCTGTCTGTCTGCCTGCCTGCCGACTGTATTATTAGTAGCTTTCATGTTCATTATCTTCCTTCATTATGTATGAAATGTAAGTGAAGTCGTCAAATGTTACTGTATGCAAGTTGTAGTTCAAGCCTAATGTACATGCCTTTGTTCTAATATTTTATTTCAACAGATTCTTTATTTTTAAATTTTAATCTAAGCACTTCCTGTTTATAATTAGTATTTAATGTCCACTAATAAAGACAATTTGCTATTTATCGTAGTGTCACAATTGTTTTTATATATTGAATTGCTTATGATTTAAGAACTTCTTGAGTCCAGAAAAAAAGAAAAGGCTGATATTTTTTCATACCACTGTTGGGTGGCTTTAGTTTATGTTTAATATTTGTAAAAAATGTATATGAGCTCTGGCTTGGTAGGTCTGCCAGGGAGGGACTGCCGACAACTGAAACTAAAACTGAACATTTTGAGTAAACATGATAGTTGTAACTGACCAGGAGGTGGAGCCAAACTCCAAAGCTTTAAATGTTTTGTCTCGCTTCACTCAGCCGCCTAGTTCAAAGCCAAACAACTGGTTTATCCAGTCAAACATCCAGTCTGTTCAGGAGTGACCTACATTTCACTTCCTACAACGTCAAGCGAGTTAACATAACATCCGTGTGGGGAAACAATGTTGTCTAAGCAGTTGAAGAAATCATATTGCGGTGAGAACCAAACAAAAGAACAAACACAAATGATCATGACTAAAGACCTGCAGAAATGTAGCCTAAAGCGAGTGAGCAGAGGAGAGTCGGGTCAGCAGGGGCGTTCTCCTGCCTCTGCACCCTGATAAAACATTCATCAATGTGGGAGGTCAGAGGTCACAGTGAAGGGGGGGGGGGGGGGGGGTTGTGGGAGGTTGTGACCTGTCTGGCCAGTCTGCTGCATGTTGTCGAAGCTCTAATTTCCAGGCACCATGAACAGTGTGTGTGTGTGTGTGTGTGTGTGTGTGTGTGTGTGTGGTGAGAGGTTGTGACCTGTGTGTGTAGTGAGAGGTTGTGACCTGTCTGGCCAGTCAGCTACATTATATGAAGCTGTAATTTCCATATTTTGTGACACTTGGGTCACATGCTCACTTCACCCTCAGCTGACCACTTCTATTACATTAAGGCATCTGTGTGTTCTTTCTTACCTGAGGGCAGAGCAGAGTCTCTTTTTCCTCACTTGTGGTTTCTTGTTGTCCTCCTCTGCCCCGGGGCCTCGTGGCTAATTGAGTCCTAATGACTTCCAGTGTGTACAGGGCCAGATCAGGCCGCTTTCCTGGCATGAGCTTACAAACAGATGAATCAATCGATTGACTAACATTCAGTCAACTGGTGTCATGTGAGAACCGAATATAAAGTAGTCTCTGTTCACTCCGTGTTGACTCACCGAAGATAAACTCGGGGCTGCTGAAATTTGTTTTACATGATTTGTGTTTAATGGAGCGTTTGCTCTTTTTAATGGAATAAATTAAGCCTGCAGCGAAAATAAAATCATCAGTAGTTTGGTTTAGTAGAAGCACAGACTGTGATGCAAATAATAGTTTGTTTGGAGCCAACATTTTAGAGATGTTACATACAAAGATAGAAATGTTTGGTGAGTGGAGTGCCCCCCGGGCACCGAGCATGAGCTGCATCGTTCCCCGTTCACTAAAAAATAAAGAAATAGTAATTACAAATGTTCGGTGAGTAATTAAGAACAACACTTATCTATCTGGATAAGCAGCAACACAATGAGAACTAGAAAGCATTTGAAGAGCATTTGCAGCTGTATCAGGTCTGCCTTATCTAATTTATTTAGAAGATTAGGCAAATAGATGAAAGATTATTTCATATTTCTATCTGCCTGGAAATATTATTGCTTTGAGGAAGGATGAATTGTACCAAATTTCAGGTTAGGAAGATTTCTGACCAGAGAGTGTGGCAGCATGAGTTGAGCATGTTGCTGTAGTTCCACGTATTGGTGAAAAAGTTTATGTGCACTTGTTATATAAATCATGCTGCACAAAAATTATGGTGGTCGTTACCAAACAGGCCTCACATATCAGAATTCGGACACCACTTATAATAAAATATTTAAAAATGTAATATTTTGTTTAATTTGTTCTTTTTGTAGCGTGTTTTCTCTATTTCTATCAGGTATCAAATAACAATGTTTGTATGAGAGACTGAAACATGCAGGGATATTTTGAGGTAAGGGCTTAAGTTTTCATGTAATCATGCGATAATTATTTCTTTAATTTAATCTGTAATTATTTTGCTGCTGATCAGGAGAAAAAAAATCATGAGGAATTTATGCACTCTTGTCCTCTGTTGCCTTCTACAGAAAAATTGAGCTCTTTGTTACTTTTTCATTTAGGCCTTAATCATAATAAGCTTAACCAATTTGGAAAAAAAACTACAAGTAAACAAACTTTTAACATTCCTTCAAGTCAATCAAACAATTACAAATAAACGCAAAACAACTACAAAGAGACGCAAATCAACTGCAAAGAGACACAAGAAGACTACAAGGAGAGACAAAACAACTACACAGAGACAAAATGACTGAAAAAGACACAAAATGACTACAAAGAGATGCAAAACAACTACAAAGAACACAAAACGACTATAAAGAGACAGTATGGAGGATTGTGCATGACGTTCAACATGAGTTACATGTCTCCTGTTCACTCAACTGAGAATAATAACCAACGACTAATCACAGATTAGTGTATGTGAGGCAGAGGCCATTGTGTGAACAAGTCAGCCTACAGTAAAATGTAAGTATGTAAGCAAGTGTGTGTGTGTGTGTGTGTAGGTTATGCCTGTCCAGTCATGCACAGATATACAGTATAGTAGGTGTGGGAGACAGACAACAGTGGGAGAAGATCTGCTCACATGCTCATGTAAACATATTTCTAATGCCTCTTTTGGTGTGGGTGTGTGTGTGTGTGTGTGTGTGTGTCCTGTGGTGGCTGTACAGTAGCAGATCTGTGGTGTAACAGTAGACAGATGGGAGAAATGGCTGAGACTAATCTAAAGGGGTTAATCCACTTAATAACCATCACGAAGGACTGCAGGTTACCTAACCAACCAAAGCTTCAACATGTTGTTTGTCTGTGAGGCTGCTGCTGGAGCTCCAAAAATGGAAAAATGCAAGACTGTGCATAAATCCTGATGAAACAGCACAGTACCAGCTGTGTGTGCTGTATCTGAAGCATCAACGTTATATAAACATGTCGGTTAAAAGATAGATAAGTTTGTCTCAATAGGATACTCACATGCCCACATGTATCTCCGTAATCATTTGCCCTCTCCATGCTGGTCCTGAAGTAATTTCAATATAATAAGTGATGGGAGATGAAATTACTTTGTTTTGTGTAAAAATGCATTCAAACACGTATCAAGTAAATAAAACAGGCTAGGTACGACATATTTGTTTTCAAGTGCTGTTTAAAAATGTCAACAGAGCCTGCCTCTCTAATATCTTTGGGTGGTCTGTTCCACAGTTTGGGAGCTGTGGAACAACAACTTTCTTTTTGGTGGGGTTTTGAGTATTTTGAAAACCAGCAGAAGAGGATCTAAGGGTTTGTAAAGGAACATAAGACGACAGGGAATCTGTGAAGTAGGCCGGTCCTAAGCCGCACAGAGCTTTGTATACAAGTAGTATATAAGTAGAAGGACTTTAAAATCAATTCTAGAGGATACAGGGAGCTAGTGCAGTGTAGCTAAGATCGGAGTCATGTGTATTTCCTAAATTTATAGGCCTTTGCTTTTAGTACGAATCCCCTCTACAGAGTTTTCTTGCTGAGCAGAGCAGCGGAGTGAAGGGACAGTAACACTAAAAGGGAATTTATTCCTAAAAAGAGCATAACTTTGGGAGATAGCCACATGATTTGGCCAATCCAGACTGCTGAAGCCTCTGATTAGAATGACTGTGGATTTTGTCTCCTATCTTTGAAATGTTTTGTTCAACTGCTCACAGGCAAATATATATATATATATATATATATATATATATATATATATATATATATATATATATATATATATATATATAATAAAGTATATAATACATCATCAATGATCCACGAGTGTCCCTCCTGATCGATTAAAGAGCTAAGAAGCTAAAAAAAACAAAACACAAAGCAGGCTATAATAGCATTAGATACCACAACAAAAGCCATCCTTCACTTAAATATGTTCACACACCCTTACAGCTACAGTCTACCTCCTCTCCGTGTTTAATTAACTTCTCCAGTGATGTTCCAGATCAAATATTTATGGAACAACGTGGCAGCTTGGCTTTAAAACTATGCACTTGAGTTAAAGTGTTCAAGGGCTATTAGTTTTCCTCTGATGTCAGTTAAATATGTGTATTGCACACACACAGCTCACAAATATGTATCAATTGAAGTGGAAGCAGGGGAGACACATTCATAACACCTGAGTCAGAGTTCTCCAACAGCTAAGGTAGGAAACTTCTGGAAAACGTCTGGCCTGAATTAGTATTCATGTTTACAGAGCATGAAGCTGTTCTTTGGTTGGGTGAAGTAATGTGAAGTGTTTCCTGCAAAGCTCAGCTTAATGGAAAGTTTCAATGAGGCTTACTAATGAGATGAATCCCCCTCTGATTTCTGTTAATATTTGTTTTACATTGCATAGTATTTGATAAAAAAAATAAATAAATAAATAAAAAAAAAGATTAGACAGATAGCTTTAAAAAAAATAGTTTGACATTTGGGAAAAACGCTTATTTGCTTTCTTGCCGGTGGTGAGATACCATTCTTATGTCTGTGCGGTAGCTGGAGCCAGCAGCCGGTTAGCTTAGCTTAGCATGAAGACTTGAAAACGGGGGAAACAGTTAGCTTGGCTTTGTCCAAAATCTGCCTACCAACACCTCTAAAGCTCAGTAGTTAACACGGTATATCTTGATTGTTAATTCTTACAAAAATCGAAGTGTGCAGAAGACACACTGTGGTTTTATGGGGGTTATGTGCTGGACTATTATTTTAACTGGGCGCAGTGACTATTTGGAGTCTTGTAGTCACGGTGAAGTTACCAGTTAACCAGCGGAGAATCCAGCAACAGAGGCAGTCTTTGGGCTAAGCTAAGCTAAGCTAAGCTAACCGGCTCCTGGCTGTTGCTTTAGAATACAGACATAAATTGAGTATCAATCTAACTCTCAACAAAGCAAATAAGTGTATTTCACAACATTTCAAACTATTCTTTGAGACAAACGTGGGATTGGATTGTGTAAAATGTGCTAAGCTTAATATAGTAAAAATGTTTTGTTAATATTTAGACATCTTCTGAACAAATGAAGGGCCTTGAAGTGGAAGTAACTTTTGTGCCACTCCTCTCACAGTGACATAGATGGGAAAGAACAGTATTGTGTTATATAAAATGACTACTCATGATGAATCCATGTTTTACTTCATTTGTGTTTTAGTTTCATTTGTGTGTAAATAGATACTTAAATCCCTAAAAAGAACTGGATAGGGAAAAATGGGATTTGTCACAAAACCTCCATTTGGACACGCACGCACGCACACATGTGAAAACGGGCTACTTCCTGTAGCACAAGGGCACAATATATGGCAATGGGACCCAAGGGTGGTTAAGCATTGCATAACATGGAGCTGATTCATCTCTCTCTCTCACACACACACACACACACACACACACACACACACACACACACACACACACACACACACACACACACACACACACACACACACACAGTTATTCCTAGTGACCTACTTTCATTTCAAAAGTGCTCAGCTTTCTTGAGGCCTATTTTTACTTGTAAATGCATCGGTAGGCTACAGTGTGTGTGTCTATGTCTATGTGGATGTCTTTTCGTAGTGAAGTCACTAAAGTTCTGTCAAATCGTTGTTACACAGCCATCTGTAGCAGTGCACACACCCTCACATACATGCATATATACTGACCTATTTCACAGTGCTGTGTAGGACAGAGGCAGCGGGGATTGAATGGGTCATGGCAGGCAACATAACTCTCTCCTGAACTGCAGCCAACCAAGCATGTTCAACAGAGGAGTCGTTTTTCTCCCTCGCTTTGTTTTCTCTTTCAGGCTTTCTGTAGGCGTGTACTGAATCTGAACCCCATTTATGGTGGTGGAAATAAAATATATACTCAGATTATGAAATCGTCATTTGGCCACTTTTAAAAATAGCCTGTACACTTAAACTAAACTAAAAATGTACTGCAAAACATGAAGGTGTTAAAAGTGAAAAACATCAAAAATGTAAATTGAAATCAGAAATTCAGTAAAGAAAAACACAGAAGGTGATCCACAACACTACATATTTATTCAAATTATACCAATAATCATCAGAGGAAATGAAGGATGAAATGCAAAAGATGCACTATTAATAGCTCTAATAAACCTCACTAAGAGAACCTGAGACTCTCCATTAGCACCGTGTCCAGTCATGCTGCAAAGTGTTTATTAATTCATGAACTGTGTTACTAATTCTTTAACTGGAGAACTTCTCAGTGACCATTATTCATTCACAATTAGCATTATTTTGATTGCTTTAAACGATTTTTCCAACAAACAGCGCAACGGGGGCCTCATAACAGAAAAATATAACTGGTTGTCCTATCTTAACTTAAAACTTAACAATAGAATAAATCCAATCTTCCTATTACAGAAGCAATTCCTAAACTCATAGGACAAAGCCTGTGTCCTATCCTATCTTAGACCTCCTATCTTCTTAACTTAAGAAATCCTAACAATAACTGTAAATTTGATTCTTACAGGGTTTTTTTTCATTTGCCTAAGCACTATTATGAAAACAGGGACGGGTTTTTCAAAAACACTACACACAATTAGCACAACACACACAATTAGCACAACACACACAATTAGCAGAACACCTCAGGCCCTTTGCAAAATGAAACACCCTTGCAAAAACTATACACTAATTTATAAAAAACATATTTTGTTACCATATGAAACACACACGTTTCATACGACTTAATTCTGTTTGAACCAGTTACACACTGCTGTTGCTAACCTAAAACACTTTTAGCAATTCTACTTCTCAGTGATTAGAGTACTGTAAATTACAGTTTTTGCCCGTTGCTTGAACACTATAGACACATGCTTAAACCAAAGTAACATAATTTGAAGTTGTTGTATACCTTAAACAAAGTGTAACCATATCTTAAACAAAAGTGCTGCTTTGCACTTTAGTTGCAATTCTGTAACACACTTGCTCCTTTCTGCAACACACTTGCTCCTAGACACTACACACTATTTCATACATAAGACACTTAGTTCAAAAATGAAATCTCAGGGTACCATTGGGAAAACACATCTATTCAAAATACAACACACATTGGTTAATTGAAAAGACGTAGACACACACCTGAAAATACTTACTTACAAAACTGAACACCAATCAGCCAGCTACAAAAAGGCCTCAGTTAAGCCATTTTGAGAAATTTGCGAGCATGGAGGCAGGGAGAGCTAGAGGCAGAGGAAGAGAAAGACAGAGAGAGAGAGGAGGACGTGGTCGAAGAGGCCACGCAAAGACCATTATTTCGGATGACATAAGAGCAACTTTGGTGGACCATGTCATAAACCATGGCCTGACTATGAAGGAAGCTGGGCAGAGAGTCCATCCTAATCTAAGCCGTTTCACAGTTTCATCCATAATAAAGACATTCCGACTGGAAAACAGGTATGTCTTCAACTCTCTACTCAGACTGTATAGAGTATTTACAGTACTGTACCATATCACATTACTGTATCACATGTATTATATTCCAGGGTAGCTAATGCTCCTTTTGCAACAAAAGTGGTAGTTTTGTGAAACATACCGTGATAACATGTTGAGATGTTTCAGTACTGTGTATGGTAAATACAGTAAAGTTCAGTATACACAGTACTGTAAAAAAGAAGCAAATGAGAACAATTTGTGGTTGCATTTTCCTACAGAATGGCTAGAAAACCTACTGGGGGTGGACGCCAACGCCTGTTCACCCAACAGCAGGAACTTGCCATAGTGAACCTAGCCAGAGCAAACAATGCAATCCGTCTCCACCAGCTACAGCAACAAATACTTGCAGATAGGCAAGTATTCAACAACATAAATCGAGTAAGCATTACAACTATCAGACGCATCTTGGTAAAGCACAACATGACCATGAAGCAATTGTACAGGGTCCCATTTGAGAGGAACATTGTCATGGTCAAAGAACTTCGACATGAATATGTACAGGTAAGTGTTTCAGTCCTTTACATTTACAATAAAGAATGGGTACAGTACAGTAACAGATGACTATGTACCACTGGATTAGTACCACATAGATACATTCAGAAAGCTACACAGGTACCTGTGTGGTGGGGTGGGTCAGTTCTGTATGTGTAGTAGTGTAGGTGTGTGCTTTGAGTAAAGCCATCCACCATATGCATTTTTTGTTACAGAGAATCTTAGACATGGATGGAGCTGCCCAGCTGCATGAATGTATTTACATTGACGAGGCTGGATTCAACCTTAGCAAAAACAGACGACGGGGACGTAATATAATTGGCCAAAGGGCAATTGTGCACGTCCCGGGGCAACGCGGGGGAAATATCACATTGTGTGCTGCCATAAGTCTTCGAGGGCTACTGCACCATCATGCCAAACTGGGTCCCTATAATGTGCAACACATAATCACATTTCTAGATGCACTTTATGATGCAGTTGTACATGATGGACCAGAGCAGCCCAGGTTTGTTGTTGTCTGGGATAATGTTAGTTTCCATCGGGTTGCTCTGGTCCAGAACTGGTTCACCAACCATGATCAATCTGAAGTTGTGTACTTGCCCCCTTACTCGCCATTTCTAAATCCTATAGAGGAATTTTTTTCCGCTTGGAGATGGCGCGTATATGACCGCCAACCACATGCCGTATGCCTCTTCTGCAGGCAATGGAACAGGCCTGCGGAGACATTGAGGTGAGGTCAATCCAGGGATGGATTCAGCACACAAGGGGATATTTTCCCCGATGCTTAGCGAGAGAAGACATTGATGAGATCCTGTGGCCAGACCCCAACAGACGGCAGGATCCATAAGCCCACTTGCGCACAATTGTGTTTTTCTGTGTTTACAGTAGTGTATTGTTTGTTTTATTTTTGATTTAACTGAATTTACTGTACTGTAAAATATGCTACTGTAATGTAATGATTTTGAATTCAGTATTTCATTTTTTGGTTGTTGTGAAAACATGCCCTCTGTGGAACTGAATAAAAACATTGAAAACAAAAGACTGCAGTTTTTTATATAAAGTAGACTAGTGTGTTGCTGCTGATCTGAAAGTGTATTCATATGATGCAAGTGGGTATCATTTTGTCATCAGTGACATTTTGACAAAGGATTGTTAGGTTTTGATAGCAGAGTTTCAATTTGACATAGATGTGAATGGTTTATTTCCCAGTGTTGTGTCTTATTTGCTTGTGTGTAGAGTTTTGACACAATGAGCCAAGTTTTGCAAAACGTGTTCAAGCAACGGGCAAAAACTGTAAGAGAACACAGAGAAAGTGCAAATATACAATAAGTTCACCAAACACTACACAAGACCAATGCTGCAGACTGAGGAAAATATAATGTATTTCTCTCCATATACCCAAATCAGTCAACATGTCAACATGGAGAATCACTACAAAACATGTCCAACTTTTCATGCTACAGTACTACAGTAGTGTGTATAACGCTATTAGCTCAGCAAGCAACAGACAAACATAAAATACTGTATCCAGTACAGGTTACAATTACAGTAAAAAAACAACAACAAACAAACAAAAAAGATCTGAAAATAAATAAAATACAGTACAGAAAATACTAGACTTACCTGCTGCGTTTGTATAATGCTTGAACCTGATTGTTGTGTCTAGAATTAAGCAATCATGTGTTTCACAGATTGGCTCATAATTGTGGTCACTTGACAGTCAGTGCTTTGGAATTGCAAGGAAGTGCCATCATGATATACTTCTGTGTCTAATATATACAAGTGTGTTTAGTGTTTTGCAAATCACTGTGTGCGTTGTTTTGCAAAAAGTGTGAGGGTGACCTTGTGCTTATAGTGGTGCACATCTGGGCCAATGTTTTGCTCCTTGAGTCTAAGGTTTTGATAATTGTGTAATACTTTTGATTTCAGTGTGTAAGCAATCGGCAAAAATTGTAAATCGGCACTTGTCCTGTCATGCCTGTATCTTTGATTAGAATGTACCGGTAGGCTGTGATGTTAAAGACAGATTTGCAACCTCAGTCTGCCAGTCACCTTTAGCAAAGAACTAAGTGCTTTTGTGATCTGTGCGACCACTGGCAGAGCCCCATGCCTCCTTGTAGGCCTCTCCAGAGTCAGACGTATGGTATGCCGATCAAATTATAAAATGAATTGTCTTGGCAGTTGATATATACTGTACATGGTCCGGGGAATTTAAAGCATCTATATACGGTTTGAGTAGCCTTTTAATCATGATATTTTGGTGTTTGTGTTGTTCCCCTTCTTCATTGTTATTGTCATCCGACCATTTTTGGCAGCTATTTTGAATTTAGGACAGGGTCTATGCCATCCTAACTTAGAATTCCTAACTTGGGAAAGACTGTAATAGCTAAATTCCTATCCTAAGATAAGATAGATGTTTTTTCCTAAATGCAGTTAGAAAACAGGGTTTTGTAATACCAGAAATCCTAATTGTCATCCTAAGCTAAATTCCTATCCTAAGATAAGATAGATGTTTTTTCCTAAATGCGGTTAGAAAACAGGGTTTTGTAATACCAGAAATCCTAATTGTCATCCTAAACTGAGATAAGATTACTGATCCTAATCAAATCCAGACTTGTGCATGTTGGTGCTGGTGCTAAAAAGCTGATAATGATATGGTGAAATATTTTCCTTACATTTGCATCAGAGGATGCAAAACCCTACAATGTAAAATGTAGGGGGATTTGATTGTGAAAAGCAAACATCTGCTATTTACACACTAAGTTAATGTTTAAAGCTGGGTCAGTTTAGCTCCGTTGCACAATGACTTTCTACCGCGCCGAGCTTCTGACAATTTCTCCCTCTCAGCCTGTGAATTTGAGTCTCCTTCAGCAGACATTTCTACAGCAAGTGATGGTATTTGAAGTCTGCTCGGCATGATATAAACTGTACATCATCTGTGTGTGGGAAACCGGCTAAAATGACTCAAACATGAAATACTGAAGTGTGAAAACACACTCATACATAGTCTAACACTCCCCAGCTTTCATCCTCCTTACCCCATCCCTGCCTCTCCCTGTGCTGCTGACCTACATACTGCAGCATCGCAGTTACATAACCAGCCAGGGCTGTTGATCGCCGCAGGCAGCCCTGGGCCAACTCCCCCTTCTCTCTTACACACATACACACACACACACACACACACACACACACACACACATACACACACACACACACACACACACACACATACACATACACTCACTCCTCGCTATGACTTACCAGCTTTCATTGACTTCCTCGAACCGTAGGGAGTTAAAAACCCAGGGTCATACACCTAAGAGACAGGTGGATTTAAATGTGTGTGTTTGACCTAATCCAAATTAGGTCAAACTTAAATGTCCATTGTTTTGTATCTAAAGGTTTCAGCTGGTTACGGCGTGAGTCACTGTTTGCCGTGTGAGTGACATCTATCAAAGTGGATATTTACCATTTTCCTCAAAACTACACTTTTCCCCACCGAACATTTCAGTAGATTCATAAACTAAAGTCATAAGAATAAGTTTCAGTCTTTCATAAGAGGTCACTAGAACCCATGATGACGTCATGGAGTTTTCCAAAAGATAATCCTATCATCTCTGAGGCATTAATCAGTGTGTCATTTTTTTTTATAAATGTCAGCTTGATGCAAACTGATACATCGGTGATACAAGTGTGTGTGTGCGTGCGTGTGTGCGTGCGCTTGTGTGTGTGTGTGTGTGTGTGTGTGTGTGTGTGTGTGCGTGCGTGCTACTGAACTGCTCCCTCAGGCAGCAACAAGACATAGCTTCTTTTTGAGTAGTTTGTTAAAGTTTACACGGTACAGGGCACGTGACGTAACCCTCCCTCCCTCCTGAATAACCTCTCTCTCTCTGTCTCTCCTCACCCTCTCCCTCTCCTCCATCCTGTCCTGTCCCTCCTCACTGACCTACTTTTACTCTCCTGGCCCGTTTTCACAAGCCTCCGCACAATACAAAGCAGCTTTTACAGCTCAAAGATGGGTTGGAGAAAAAGGGGATGAGTGAGAGAGAACAAGAGACACTGAGAGGAGGGACGAGGGAGGAAAGGAAGGGGGAGAAAAAGGTGTGGGAGAGAGAATGAGGAAAGTAGAGTGCCCTACAAAGCACTGCGGTTTTCTTAGGAATGTCACCATGTTATAGCTGGCTGGTGGGTGGCATGGAGGCAGAAGTGGTTCAAATTTCAGACAAAAGCATCAGAGGGCCATCTGTGGTCAGCTGCTACCACACATGTATCTCCTTCTTCTACCTATCTATGTGAAACTGAGATGCAGCAACAAGCTACTGTTACTGTACACGAGAAGTGCTGTGGATGCATTTAATTTGCTTCACAAAATGTCAAAATGTGAAGCAATCCGGTAATAAACTGAAAATTATGATTTTTTTTCTTTGGCCCTCCTGTCTTTGTTGATTTTCAGACCAGAGCTGCTGTCTCAAGGTTCTCAAGAAATGTGGGTGTTTCCTTGAAATTGCACCACCTCTGTATCTGATATCTGAGGCTCTCACTCCTGTAATGGCTCTTATGTAATCGTAGTCAGCGGCATGCTCTGCCCATGCCAACTTGTTGTTCCCATCAGCTATTGCTCCATTAACCGCAGGGTCAGATGGAGGATGTGTTCACAGTCTGACGCAGGTTTCTCCCAAGACTGTTATATAACTTGTTTATGCTTGTTGCACTCTGATTCATTCTGTGATTCTTCTCTCTTCTTTTGTCCAACTAAAGCACATCTGTTAGCATTGGCTCATTTTATGGACTACATCAGACACTTTGCTTATTTGGAAGTACTACATGATGCACTGTAATACTGCTTAGTATGTGGTTTGAAAGGCAGGAGATTTTCTCTCAGTAACTCACAGTAAAAGGAGCCTGTTTGCTCTGGCTTTCATTTGACACTGGTTTAGTCAGCTTCCTAATGATCTTAAATACAGCCCAAATTAAAAGCTCTCCTGTTATCTTGTCTTTTATTAATTAAAGCAATATTATTTGTTTTGCGTATTTTATGGCTTGTTATTTTTGCTTTGGCCACCACAGGGCTGCAAAACAAGCTGTAAATGCAACATTGACGGGGAGCCCTGGTAGCTCACCTGGTAGAGCATACCAAGGCTCTTCAACGCAGCGGCCCAGAGTTTAATTCCGACCTGTGGCCCTTTGCTGTATGCCTTACCCTTCTCTCTCTCTCCCCCCTTTCCTGTCTACAACTGTCCTATCAACTAAAGGCCAAATTGCCCAAAATGTAATCTTATAAAGGTGTTGCTTATTTACACATTCAGCAATTATGTAGTAATCAATTCAGGTTTTCTGACTATTGGACAAATTAAAACCAAAAAATCAATCATCTCCATTTAGCTCTGTCTCAAGATTCAATATTTTATTACCATTTCAACATAGCTGAAAGGAATATTGTTTGGTGAGCTCACACAAAATGAAAACAAAAACCCCACCTCACATACAGTGGCCACCTTAAGGCATAAAAGTAAATAAAGTGACTATATGTAACTTTTACACATTTCTGAAACTGTGTAATGTTCCATCTGATGATCATAAATGACCTGTAACAGCAAATGAGACTAACAGTGAAAAGAACTAGTTAGCTATTTTTATATCGTTTTTATTAAGGCCTCTGCCCGGGTCAGATTTTTCGCGCAAAGTCACAAAATGATTTACGGCAGGTAGACGGCGCTACAGTAACTACAGATTTTAGCTCTTAGTGAGTATCCAGCCAGGTAAAAGGTAGCAGTAAATGTCTTTATGTAGGCCTAATTGTATTTTAATTTTATTTTAGAAGTTATCTGCTGTAATTATGGCTGATACTGGGGCAGACCCATCACAGAAAAGAAGGAAATTAAACGAAGAACAACTAAAAGCTAAAAGGGAAAGTGACAGACAACGGGCAAAACCGAAACAATCTGGGTCGGGCTTTCAACAGATGGAGACAATTATGGGATTGTAAATTATTCAAAAACGTCCCTGAATTGGCCCTCAGGTATGTAATATGTAAATAGGTATATAATATATAAATTAACTTTACAATGTGCGATGTGGTTGGAAGTCAGTAGCCTACATTAAATTACGCCCCCCCCTTCCATTTAACGCAGACATTTTATTCCTTTTAGTCCATGTTTGTGTTGGCCTACTATTTTCTTTTCCCTTGTCCCCCTGTACTTGTGTAAAGCGTCCGTTGGTTTCATGAAATACGTTATATAAGTTATTACTACGTTGGTTGCTACAACAAACTCTTAATGCTTTGGCTCGTGACACAGTGACAGTGATACCCAGTCTATCTCACGAGACATCCAAAGTACGCTTAGTTACCGTATGCAACACTTGAAATGCAACTATGCATCTGAAACATATTCTCTTATTGTAAATGAATGATTTTCTGTCTGAGCAAAATATTCATCGCGACTATATGACCTCCTGGGAACGCTAACTTAGTAATCTACAGTGGGTAATAAAGCACCATAAAGAAAAGACCTTTACGACAGCAGGTGTGGTAAAAACACTACCGCTCTTGTCCAAAGCGGCCGCTAGAATCAACACAAACTGAAAGTTACATATAGCCACTTTAAGTTTTAAGTAATAATAATTCATAATTTTGGTTTTTACCAACTCCTGAGGGAAACATTTGGTTGAAGCTGGCAAGCTTGTGCTGGGCAGGTAGTGTACAGTGGGTTTATCAGTTCTTTTTGCCAGAAACGAGGTTGATGAGAGCCGTGAGAGTGAACCAAAACAGAGTATCCGCTATAAAACCAAAACAACAAGCTGAAAAATGCTAAAAATGCTTGGAAGAGCTGATGGGAATTGCATATGGGAGTCGGTGATAACTCTGTGGATTCATCTAGCAGAGTCCTTTCACATTACATATCATAGTAATCCATTGTTAGTATTAAAATATTGTAAAGTGCAGCTTTAATTTTTCTCTATACCACTACTATAACATGTATAATTATGGGAAGTTTATTTCTGCACTTTAACTATAAATGTTCTTGTTATGCATTTCTTTACCTTGTTTAAAGCTCTTGCCCTACTCACACGCAATTTTGGACTATTGATGTCATATTTTATTCATTCAGTCTCTATTTTATTTAAGCTTAATGCTCGACATCGAGAGTTTTCATGAAATGTCTTTAATATGTCATCCACTGAATATACCCTTGTGGGCAGACAGCCTGTTTGTAAAATATGATATATTACAGTTTTGCTAACAGGTTCCCCCCTGCACTGCTTGTACTGTCAGAGTGTTGTTCTGATTTGTTTCATTTCAGGGAATCTATGCTAGTAGGCAGCATTAAGAGATGACGCGGTAAACCAGTGAAGTTGTTCTGTGTCGGCTCACACTGAGCTGTACTGGCAGACTGGGATGCTGCTGTCTGTGAGCTGTGAATCAGCTAGTTGGTCTTCTGCTAGAAAAAGTCTGGGTTTGTGTGTGTGTGTGTGTGTGTGTGTTTGTGTGTGTGTGTTTGTGTGTGTGTGTGCCCTGCACGAGACACACACACACACACACACACACACACACACACACACACACACACACATACACACACTTTTCCTGTCCTCAAATTATCCCTGCCTCATTAACCTTAAACAACGTTGACCTAAAACCATCACCACTTTGACACATATACAGGCCAGGCCTGTTTATTTGTATAGCACCCTTAAACAACAAAGCAGTTAAAAGTTATTTAAGACATATAAATGGTAGGATAATTAAGAAAAGATATGACAGTAATATAAATATAGCCTATACAGTATATATATATATATATATATATATATATATATATATATATATATATATATAAACTACCGGTCAAAAGTTTGGGGTCACTTAGAAATTTCCATTCCACTCCATTACAGACAGAATACCAGCTGAGATCAGTTGCATTGTTTTTTAATCAGGGAAGCAGTTTTCAGGTTACATTATGTGCTTACATAATTACAAAAGGGTTCTCGACTGTTGTAGAAAGAAGTGGCTGCTCTTTAATGCAATATCTACATTGCCCATTATCAGCAACCATTCATACAATGTTCCAAAGGCACATTCTGTTTACTAATCTGATATCATTTTAAAAGGCTAACTGAGAAAACATTGGAGAACCCTTTTGCAATTATGTAAGCACATAATGTAATTGAAAACTGCTGTCCTGGTTAAAAAAATAATGCAACTGATCTCAGCTGGTATTCAGTCTATAATGGAGTGGAATGGAAATTTCTAAGTGACCCCAAACTTTTGACCGGTAGTGTATGCTCGTGTATAAAAAGGGCTGGGTACCGAATTCAATACTTTTTAGGCACCCACCGAATTGCCTCTATAGTATTGAGTATAAAAAAATGCCTCATCATTCAATACCAATAGAAGTAAATCTCATCAGCAACAGTGAGCCAATAAGCATGCAGCATGTTTACCCAGATCTAATAATGCTGGTGATTGGCTGTCTAACGTTACATGTCATAGAGGCACGCAGGAAAAACTCTATGTTATGCACAAAGACAGGGCTCACATAGTAGGAGCTGAAAAATAAATGAAAAGATTTGTGCCGTAATGTGTAATGTTGTAATTTATTTTTGTTAAAATGGATTTTATAAAATTGGTATCGGAAAAAAGTATCGTTCAGAAACCGGTATCAAAGTCATCGTGTTGGTATTTGAAATGTTTGAACGATACAGCCATAAGTATGAATGAATTACAAGATATGAATGAATAATACCAGATTTAGTTAATAAAAGGCAGTTTTTTAATGTAATGCATATGTGACTGTGTGTGCGTGCGTGCATGCGTGGTGTGAGTGCTTGTGTCACCATCACCATGCATTTCATTAGAGCGACTCAAAAAGTTCAATAGAGACATATAAATGTAACAACCTTTAATTGTTTTCTCCATTTTCATTCTTTCACAATAAAAAAAGAGTGTTTTTGTAACCATTTTGCATACCCACATGAAGTATGGTAATACATAACCACTTCTAAACAAGCCTTATTCAATTTTTTTTCTTTCATTTTCATAAAAGCCTTTCGGCAAACAACAAGGTTATACGGTAAGACAGAGTACAAATGGTAACTGGGGCAAAGGGCAGCATGGGTAAATACACAGCACAACCAGGAAGAGCATAGAGCAAAATGACACAAGATGACAGAAATATGCACATAATAATAGCCAAAATAATAACCAAATATAATAGAAAATAACAATATTAATACAATAATAATAAAACAATGACAGCAGTATACAAGAGATAGAGAGACAACTTTACATTTATACATAGTGGCCAGAGGCAGGCACCAGGGAGTGAAACAGTTAAACTTGTACAGACTGTATGATCTACTGCAGCTAAAACAACTCAGTGCGGAGGTGAGTGTGATTGTTAAGACATTGGCCAAAGTGGGGACGAGGGACAACACAATAAAGAGGCACCTTATGAAGAGAGAGCAGCTTTGCTTGTTTGCGACTGGAGAGCCATTTCATTTATTAGACAAGCAATATTTGTCTGAAAATGTAGATGGATTGGTTTTCGTTGAAAGGCTGGCAGGTGAGGCTTGCCTTGTGCTTGTCAGGTTTTGCAAACAGCAATGTGTGACTGCATAGCCTTGACTGATATGCGGACAACTGGCCTTGACAGCTTTGAGTGTCAAAGAGCTCAGATTCACCTGAATGAGACCCCCGATCTGATCCATAAATCTGGAAAAAGTGTACCATTCTTTTTTTTTTTCAACTAAGTTGTGGCCCGTTCTTTTAGTTCAAAGAAAATCTTTGAGGCATTTTCTAGACAAAGAGCGACTGTACAAAGTATAACGAGAGAAAAACGATCACTTTTAAGTCTATGACTTCCGCAACCCACTGCTTTAATTTTTTTGTTTTCACCACATTTTTCTTCTTAAAATATATATTCCATATATGCAAATTTATATGTCACAGTAATATACAATCTAAGTGCTTCAGAAGTGAAGGGGACTTGTGTGTACAGATGGTAGGAGAGTGGATAATCAAATGGTACATGTGTGTTCAGAGGGAGGAAGAATGTAACTCTTGATGCCAAAAAGGGAGACACTAAAGGAAGGATGTGTATTCTTTGGTCAAAGGAATGTTACCATAATGCCACAATAAAAATGCTGGCCAGCCACCAAGGCAGTTTACAATAATGAATAATTGAATAATGTTTCAGCTCTGGAGAGTTTCATTCTGTCCTCTTCCTCATTAAGTGATCTATCATTTTAACTGGAGGGATAGATGGGAGGTAGGAGAGAGCAAAGGAAAGAGGATCAGGTGACACAGTGAAACTTGGTGAAATCACATGCTAACTGCACCTCACACAGATCACCGGCTTCTTCTCTGTCTTGTAAGGTGGCGATGTGAGTCATAGTTGTGTTGTCTGTAAATGTCTGTCTGCTGAAGACGACAGAGAGGTGACAGGAAAGTTTGTCCTTAATCTCGCCTCTTATTGTGCCCTCTCCAGCTGCTGCTGGATCCCTTTTTCCCTACCTCCTCTTTAGCGTCCGCACTCTCATTCAAAGGATTGACCTCTTGTGCATACTCAGTCTCATTGTCCGCCTCTTTGCTCTCCCTGTTGGCCTGGGTGATGTTAGGGTTGCTGGGTAGAGCTAAGTAAGGGTGCTGAGGCAGAGTGGGAGAGGGGGACATGGAGGTGTTGACTGTTCCCTCCATCTGCCCTCCTGCTGCCCCACTGGACAGAGCTCTGTACTTGAGGCGGAGCTTGTGGGGCAGGGCAGTGGCTTTGACCTCGGCTTGGAACTCGCCATTCGAGCCGGCAGCTTCCACCGCCTTCTGGTGGTAGCTGCTAATGTCTGAGGAGGACGAGGAGGGGGACTCGTCGTCTGTGGAGCCCTCCTTGTCCGAGCTACGGGGCTCCCCATCACTGGATGAGGTGTCTTTAGCAGAGGAGTTCTCCTGGTACAAACCGCCAGCTCCGGGGCCTCCCTCGTAGGTGAGCACCGGGGGCTCTTCGTCCAGTGTGTTGAGGTAGCCGTTGTGCTGTGGGAAGGAGGACTTGCCCTCCTCAGTGTTGTGGATCAGATTAGGGGCAAAGGGGTTTTGGGGACTGCTCTCCTGACCCTGGTAGCTGCAGTGTCCACGATGGCTCTCACGCTGTTGTTGGGCATTGGGATTGTACCTTTGCTGCAGCTCCTCTGTCGACTCAGCATAACCATTACTGTATTCATACTGAGGCGAGTCCATTGTCTTTGTCCTCTCTAGTTTCTCAGAAACCTCTGTGATGGTCACTGAGCCGTCAGAGAACTTGGAGGTTAAGGAGTGCTGGCCATGCTGTAGTGGTCTGTTCTGCTGGGACTGCTGGTCCTCCGGCCTCTGGGTCTCCATGGGGTAACAGCCGCTGCTGGAGCGGTACAAGATGACGCTCCTCTGTGCAGATGTGGCCTGAGGAGCGGGACTGGAGGTCTCCATGTGGCACTGCGGCGGCTGCTGCTGCTGTTGGTGGTGCTGGTAGTCCATGGTACTTTCAGCCAATGGGGTGTTCTGCTGGTGAGGAGAAACCAGCGCAGTGTGGTTGCCATGGTAAGCCCCACTTGGCATGCCATTGGGCATCCTGTTGCTTTCCAGTCCGGCCATCTCCATACTTGAGGGCTCTGTCTTTATTTTGTAGCCCATGGGTTCTGGGCTGTCTCTGGAGGAGCCATCAGACATGTCAGAGAAGGAGCCCCGGGGAGAGTACTGGTGGAGCAGGTTGTGGCGCTCGCCACGGCTCGACTGTTCAGTTTCAGATGAGTCAGAATTCAGCATCACCTGGGATGCACTGGAGTAGCCGCTGCTTGAGAGGTAGGCGTTACCATTTGAGGTGCCATTGCTGCTCCCACTACTACTGTTGCCACCAGCAGCGCTGTTGGAGATCTGCTGACTTTTCTCCATGTAGGAGGCTGTGCTGATGAGGCCAAAGCGCAACTTGAGCTGAAGAAGCTCCGTTTTTACACGAACGTTCTCCTCATTCAGTGCCATGACCCGGTTCTCTAGCACCATGTCATTGAGGCGACGCTTTTCCCTTGAGCGCTTGGCTGCTTCATTGTTCTTCCTCCGTTTTTCCCAATAGGAAGCATCTTTCTTCTCATCAGAAATAAACTCTCGCTTGCGACGGCAGCTCGCACTAGCCTTGGAACCTTTAGACTGGCGGCTGATTCGTTCTCCACTTCCAGGAGTAGGGGATGGGATGCTGCCACTGTAGGAGGAATACGTGTCGACCTCCATGGCATTTTTGTTGCTGGTGTTCGGGAGGTGTAGACTTAGACTTTCCATTTTGTCCCAGCTGGGGGCCAGAGTGTAACTCTAGCAAAGGGCAAAGGGGAGAAGGGAAAAATGTAAAACTATATGAGCCTTCTGCTTTGTTATTAAGCAGATTCAAAGTCGCAGGATCGGCAAAAACTTCTTGATGAGGTATTTGTGCTCCTTGAAGGGGTAGCCTCATTGATTTCTGTTTCTTATTTTTCACGATCAAAACGTTCAAGTGTCCATATTAGCCAAGAAGATTAGAAAAAGGTGGAACTCCCCAAAAACCTCAGACATTGAACTAGTGTTCTGAACCTAAAAAAAAAGAAACAAATTTGTATTTTTTTCAGCAAAGAGTCCTCTAGCTGTCTTGTTGGAGGTGATTTTGAGTTTATCAGCTTCTTCCCCAATCTTCAGCAGATTTTTGATGGCTGTTAGGCTGCTGCACTGCTTCTTTTAGTGTCTTAGAGAGGGTGTAGGTCAGTCTGTCTACTCTGGGGGCTCCCTGAGGATCCGGCTTCAGTGCTGCTGTTTGCTGACGACTAACTGGGAGAGAGAAAGAGAGGAGGGGGAGAAAGCGAGAGCGTTAGATTAGCTGTAAAACCACTGCAGTTCATTGTAACATATATTTATGTTTCAGACAGTAAATAGTAAAATCAGACTTATCAAAGCTTTAATATGGGTCCCTTGAGTATAACCTCTAAGGTTAAACAGTCATCACATACAACCTGAGCCACAATTCTATGACATAATCCCCAATGTTCTGCAATGTTTGTCTTTTTTGTCTTTGTCTCCTTGTCTTCACAGAGAAAAGAATGGTGGATGCAGAGTCTCAGTAGCAGCACACACATAAGTATTTGGGGCTGTAGCTGGGATTAAACATACTGTATGTGCGGCGGCTGCTGCTACTGCTGAGCTCTTGTGTAAGACAGGGTGCTGTCATAGTCACATAACAGGACTCAGCGAGGCTGACCTGGTGCCAGCTCTGCAGAGACTGACAGATAAAAGGGCTGAGGGAGGCGGGGAATAAGCCAGGATATGATGTATCATCACACTATGATATATTACTGTAATTATAGTATGGCACATGATGAAACAAATTATGTGCAATTATAATTTCTGCTTTTACATTTTATTTTCTAAAATGCCTCATGAGGTACCAGATTTAAAGTACTGCTTTAAACTAATTTCGGAAGCGGCTGAAATGGGGTTTATGGAAGTGGAAAGACATCTGTGTTGGGCTGTATCTGTCTAGGAGATCTCCCTCAATGTCTCAGTTTGACTAGTAGCCGTCACACTGTCTGAAATTACACAACACCACAAGCTGCTGAACATCCTTATGCAGTGTCAACATCGTAGCTCAACAGGAAGCCTTGCCCACTCAACATGCGTTAACAACAATGCTGGATGCAGCGCGGACGGATGTTGACGGCAGTCCAGCGTTACGTAATAACTAGATCTGCACTTGTTTTTCGGCCGGAGTCCTCTGGTTCTCTCACTGCACAGAATTACACAGTTGATGTGCAGTAATTAATAACACGCCGCTACACTAAGCCCCGGAGTCAATTACAAACATGAAAACATCTTCTTATGACACGCACACAGAGGTAACGTAATAATCTAGGTCACTGTGCCTGTGGGTAACAATGACCCCTCTGGTGTTGATTTTCATTTGCAAAACTGGAATTAAACGCAGCATAAATGTGAATATCATCACTTGCACGCATTTATTAACCTAATCTTTCACCTTTCCACTATTTTTTTTCGGAGCACCCAAGTATTGGGAACTGGAGTCAGTGGAGCACAATAAACAGTTTGATGGACAGTTATCTATAGGGATTTACCACAGTTTTACAATTGTCAAGCAACTTTTATGCACACTTTCAAATACTACTAAAATCAAACAAGAAGCACCAGTACTATAATGTATTTGCTTTCTGCTATTAAAGCAGAACATTTGCTGCATCTTTTTCACCCAGTACCTCAAAAACCACTAAGGAAAAAATGTTGGCATTAATGTAATATACATCAGTGTCTTACAACAGATAGTGTTACAGCTGCTATTGTTGTTAAGGAAACAGCAAGCAGCTCCTAATACTTATGTATGCTCTCATATTTATCTGATGCCGTCTCTATCGTGGTGTATGAGACCAGACATGGCGCCAGCAGAGAAAGCAGACCTGAACCAGTCTCCAGACCGGTTACAGCATTTCTCTGCTTCCCCCAGAGTCAATGACCCTGTTACATAATTTCACATTCAAAAAACCCACACTGAGACCTTGAAACAGCTTGACTACTGCTCTAAATAATTAGCCGTATATTTGCCCATGTCAGTTCTGTTGTAACTCAGGGGCTAAGCCTAGATATGCTGCAGGCTATACTTCAAATTGAGTTTTCCCTTCAGTGCCAAAACAAGGATTTTACCGTCTCGTTTGTCTCCTTCTCAAAGAACTGGAGTAAAGCTACAATGACCTGAAAAGGATTTGGACACAACCACCCACAGACGTGGAAAAATGTAGGGTCAGCCCCTCCCTCTCTGCCCAACCCTGGATAATTTTAATAAAGACTAGCAGGGGAGGGGGGCGGGAAACAAAGGCGGGCGGGAAGGAAGCATGCATACTCTCTGCGCTGTCCCACTGACCTAGAAACGACGCTAAGCAGTAAACACTCCTCCTGTCTTTGACGGTGCGCCATAAAATAGGTCAGTATGACTGCAAGGAAGGGAGGCCAGGAGAGGGGAAAAGACTATTAGCATGCACTCTAAAAATAGAGCGACAGAAAGAAGAGAGGCACAGGGGGGAGCAGAAGAGAGATGGGGTGACGGGGGGAGTTCAATTGGTGGAAATGAGAGGAATTTTACACTGAATCTGCAGCAGGACGGATAAAGAGACAAACTTGAATACGTCATCTGCCTAAAAATCTGGTTATCAAAGCCCTGGTGATTTTCATGCAACATTAATTCCGGTTTGCTCTAGAAAACCCTACGACTCTGTATGCAGCACTGAACAATGTGCACCAATAGCAGATGAATAACGATAGTGAGAGATAGAGTGATGGCACTGACGTCAGAGCACACACCCATCTCTGCAGCCAAATTCACATATAACAGGCTCTCTCTCTCTCCCTTAGGACTGCATGGGGAGGGGCTGCTGTTGTTGCTCGTAACGTACGTGCTCTGAATAACTCTTGTTGCGAAGTAAAGCTTGTGTAACACATGCATATTACATCGCAGCAGAAGCTACAGGTTACTGGCTGTGAATGCCCTCTGCAATCTCTCCTTTCACTGTCCTCTGCCCTGTGCATGATCTGATCTCTGAATTAAAAAGCCAAGACTTAAGATAGAAAACAAAGAGATACTGGGCATGGTATGGCTACATTGTGTAATTGGCTCCTTGTGCAGAGGCTAATTTCCCATTGAAAAAAATAATGATTCACTCCAACTACTGTAAGCAGTTTGTTTTCCGTGTTTTTGGCTGTGGAAAACACAGGCCTGAAGTAGTTCCCAGGTACTTTCCGCTCGGGGAGGAATGCTTCACCTCTGACCTCCTCTGAGGCAAGTGTGAGTCAAACGCATGGCATCCTCTTCCCCTCCTCCATCTTTTAAGTGATCCAATACCACACATGTGGAGGGGCCCCAGGTAGGAGCCTCCATTTTGCCACACAGCTTTGTGTCAAGAACCAAAACTAGCAGACAGAAATCCAGACATTCTAGGTTAGTTAGTGAAAGCTATTCCTGAGTGCCATTTAACACGTACTTAACTAAAAACGCTTCAACCTGTATAATGATAAGTAACAGAATACCAGATCTTTCAAATAAATCCTCAGAGAAGGTTCCACATTTCGTTTAGAGTGAATCAAATATGTGTTTCCAAATAAATAAGTATGACCTTATTATGAAATTTCCAAATCTGTATATGCTTACACATTTGCATAATATTCTGCTTAGTGTTTTGAAGCTTATTTGGTCAATTAGTAACTACAGTAACATGTGACCTTTATTTCTTTAAGTTAAATCTTTAAAAACAAAACACTTATTGGTTAATAGACAGTAAAGTAGGAAACTGGGACAAGTAGCTGTAGTCACTATAGTCCGCAGCTTGCCATGTCTCCTCACCCAGATACAGGTCTGACCTATATTCCCAAAGCTGGCTGGGCTGGAGCAATGCAGACAGCTCTGAAACCAGACCAGCTGGCAGCAGGCGCACTAAGAGCTCACCAGAACTCTGGCTTCGCCAGACAGGGGTTTCCATGCATTGCATCACATCCTGGATGTTCACTTCTTACAACAAAGTCATGCAAAGACCTCACCAGGATCTTGGGACGCGAGTTTTGTACCAAACAAAAGAGACTATTATCTGGTTTAACCTTCTGCTTTTTTTTATTATGTCCATGTTTCCTCTGAGAGGAAAAAGACTGAGAAAGTTAAAAACCCATTGAGCAGTGAGTGTTACGTCATTGATGAAACCATTTCTAAAACATCTATCTGCTTTAGAAATAAAGAGTTGGTGTTAATCTGGGTATGAATGATGGGAAGAAAGAGCAGGGTGTGAACGGGAATCAATTACAGGCTTTTCTGTCCCGGGAGAGAGCTGCTGTTTATTGCTTCTCCCTGCTGTGTGCTGGTTATGTCATACCCTCCAACTCCCTCAAAGCAAAGCTCTGTTGCTTTACCTCATGAGCAGAAAAAAAAGTGACTCACTTTGAATGAAAATCAGACATTTTGTTTTCTCCTTTGAACTTGAACATCTATTCATGTGTTAGTAGGCTAATGTAACCTAGAAACAGAAGCAAAGGCCCTGCACATTTGGAGAACAGGAAGTTTTATACAAACATAAGCATGAAAGAAAAAAATGTTCTTTTATTAATAGATTACTGTTGCATAAACGTTTTTTTCTGTAGTATATCTGTAATACTCCCATATTTGTTTTATATAGCCTAATATTAACACAGGCAATCTATTCTAAAAACATTAGACATCTTTTGTGTGTGTTTTTCTTTTTTTTGTTTTTGTTTCAACTACATTCATTAAAATTGTGACATTACCTTACCCTTTATATAAATTATGATCCTAAAGGAAGCCTGTAATCCGGTCTAATGTTTGAATCAGCTGGACAGCCAAAAAGAGAATTAGTATCTAAGTAACTAAAGTGATCTAGTGACCTTTATGAACGACTATAGCCTACAAACAGCAGCATACCACGTGCAGGAGCTAATATAGTACCCTGTGTGTCTGCATTGAGCAGACAACACAGACCGAGCCCAGCAGCTGCCCCCATTCCCTGGAAAACGCCACCATGCGGGGAATAACCTCGTTTTGACATTGAGCGTGTAACGTTGGATAACAACCAACCACGTTTTCCCAGTCCTGTGTGTTTCATGTCAATAACAAAGCGAGGAAAACGCAACAAAACCGAGACAAAACGTAGTATATTAGCCTCGCCAGTGCCGTGTTTAATGTGACAAAAGCAGCAGCTCAAGCGTTTCAAAGTCACGGACGCGCGGCACAGCCGAGAGTCGCCATGTGAACAATAACCGGCCATAAGCATCATGTCCTCATATCAACACACCGCTAGAAAACCTATATGAAAGCACACCGAAAAAGAACAAATAGAGATACAAACAGACAAAGACAAAAGCCGAAAAGCAGCAAGTCATAACATACCTTTTCGTGTCCTGGAGGAGGAAAAAAAGATTCAGGCTTCCCCGACACAAAAGCTGTCTCGCTCCCGTTTCCTCCTTTCCTTGTGCCTTTTAGAAGAAACCTCCCCAACAAAAAACGAAAAGTTTTCTTCTCCTGCTTTCGGTGCTCGGGACAGTTGTGGTTGAGTCAGTGGGTCGGGTGGATGCTGTTTCTCTGTCTCTTGGCTCGGTCTGCCTGTGTGTTGTGTGCTGCCGCACACTTTGCTCCAGTTTCTCTGGCTCCCTTTCTAGAAATATGTGTTAGTAGGTCAGCGGTTGCATAACAGCTCTTCGGCTGCTTCGTCACGTTTTTGTCCTCTCTCTCTCTCTCTCTCTCTCTCTCTCTCTCTCTCTCTCTCTCTCTCTCTCTCTCTGTGTGTGTGTGTGTGTGTGTGTGTGTGTGTGTGCGCTATTAGTCGCTCTATTTTTTCCCCTCTTCTCCACCCCTACATATCTATCTCCATATCTCCTCCACAATGTAACACCATCGAGAGTGGTTAAGTTTGTAACATGGGCATGAATGCGTTTACGCGGACACCCAGAGGTCCAATAATAGCATGTTACAGCATGTCCTTCAACTGTGCAAGTGTACAGTCACTGCTATGCTATCTCTCATTAGACATGATGTGTTCTCCTGATGATACTTTATTACTTTAGTAGCGGAGATAAAATTGTATTCAGAATAATTCTTCCACTACTGTTTGCCAGTACAACTTTTGACTTGAACTCACTGTCAACATGTGAAGGATGTTGAAGGAATTGTTAAAAATACTGTATAAAATATTACTATTACTCTGTAATTTTGTGATGCCTTTGTTTTGATGCTGCCACTCTAGAAAAACTCTGTTAAATTACATCATAATTTAACTTAATGTTTGCAGGTCATTAGCATGGTTTTTGACTTCTGGTTAATTTACACAACAGAAGGACAGGCTGTAGGTCATGGGAAGAGAGACATGCAGATGTGTTAACAGTTATAGTTATAATAAACGTCTGTTTAATACTGTTATATAGATTATAAAGCATTTTGAATATTAGTTGCATACTTAGGAAATCCCTTTGCTTTTGACAGTCACTGTCCTTTTCCTATTTTGTTTATTCTATTTTAGATCTGTCACACGCAAATAGGGGAGAAATGCATCCTGATAGCTTTAGACCACTAGTGTCTATCTGTTTAGATCAGAACATGTTAACAGAGTAGTTTTTGTAGTGGCAAACAGAGTTGAACCCTCTGTTCACACATTAATATCTTTATTGTGGTATTGTTTTTAAAAACATTGGCTGTGATCTGCTATTTTGTGGAATTCATAACATCAATTCCACATTCATCAAGTTTTTCATTTTGCCATGCTCTGTAATAACATTTTAGCATATTTAACAATGTAAATATCTTATAAATACTAATAGTATAACACAGGGAATTGTACCCTCTTTTCTATAATAAAACATGAATCATTATACCATTAATTTTTTTTTTCAGCTTTATCCCTTCCATCTTTTTGTCATGTTGTTTATCTTTACTGGAAATGGACGTGTATTATCTGCTTATGAGCTATTCTATTATCCCATAAAATCCATTGTCCTTATCACTACTATATTTCATGAGCAGTTACGTCAGCCCTGGTTGGTATCAGACACACATCCACTTCCAACCCACTCTCTCACTTACATCCCTTCCCCCTGCTTTGTCTCGAACCACACACATGCACCCATTCACTGCAAACACACACACACACACACACACACACACACACACACACACACACACACACACACACACACACACACACACGCACACAACCACCACCACCATAAGACCATGTTGGTGGAAACGGTGGCCTTGAACTTGTCTAGCTCCTTCCCCCACCAGTCCTCTGTTATAACCACCAACCCCCAACATACTCCACCATCTCTTCAGCTGCCTCTGCATGAAGGCATTCCCTTGGCAACTGTGGTGTGGTGGTGCCTGCCTAGCAACCAGAAGGCTCTCACTCCATGGCTCGTGGCATGGGGGTTTGCAGACTGGGCTGGATGAAGATTGATTGCAGACAAAAGATCTCATTTGTATCTCTTGTTGTTCTTATCGTCCGGGCCAAAGCCTAAAGGAGGTGTCTCTGCAGATGTGTTACCTGTTTAACCTCACATGTCATTACTAAAATGAATGTGTTATGGTCAAGTGTTGTAAATGTCATTTTAAAAGCTTCAGTCTCGATCTTGCATTGTGCTTTTTGAATAAAGATGGGTCATTTGAAGGTGGGAGTGCTGTACTTCCAACACAAAATGACATATTTGCTTATTCTGCATGTGCAGCATGTGGCACTACAGCAAGCACAATGGAGGAGACGACCTGTAGTAACACTGAATGAATGAATGAATGAGAGTCAGTGATCCATGCTGATAAAGACACTTGGCGCCATCTAGTGTTGATAAAAAATGAATGAAACATTTTGATATTCCAAAATGTGTGACTGTAATCAAGAACAATGGCATTCAGTCAAGTTTATCATTTTTTCAGACCAACATTAATAATTCAGTGTATGTATTATGGTTTTCTGGCCCCTAACCAATTTCAGAATGTATTTCACAGCAGCTCTTCTGATGTCTATGTGCAGATTTGTACTCTTTCCAGGTGTTAATGTATTCTGAATCTGTATCCTTCACTCACATATGGACCAATCAGTTTCCACTGCAGCTGCTTCAATGCTAAAAATAGCTTTCATACTGCTGACGTGATAGATGACTCATGCAGAGTCTTACTCCTCTCCCTGCATCCGTACACCACTCCCCTCTCCCTGTCCAACACCCCGCTGCCCTCCCCCCTATTTCAGCAACCTTGGTTGGCAGTGAGGGTGGACTGAAACCACGGTGATTTTTCCAGTCTTAAAGCATTTATTAAAGGAAGTAAAGGCCTTACATTTAAATTGTATCAGTTCAGCTAAAAATGAAATTTGTGACATATTGCACTCTTGCGCAGTGCACCTTTCCACTCCAGTGCCACACCTACCATAGCTCAGTCTGCCTTAGCTGGGTTAGCTTTTTTTTTTTTTTTTTTTACCAGAGCCTCTCCTGACCTGAGTGTAATGCAAAATGCAATCTTAAAAGGCTTAAAACTTACATAATGCATGTTTATGACCATATCTCTTAAAATAGTTTTGGCCTTTAGAACAAATACAAAACAGTAATGTGATTGCATTACTATAACTGTCACACACATTTCATTTGATGAATTTGCATCATTATTACTGTAAATACAGATATATTACAGTCAAAGACAGTGTATGCCTTGCTATTACAGTGAAACTGAATGCAGATGGTTTGTAATGTAAAATAGACTGAAAACATTTGTCATTTATATAAAATACATTTATTTCCAAGTGCAGTTCACTTCATTTATAATCCTGAACAACAATGAAATATGCAGTTGTATGTACCTTGCTGTCATAAGATAAATCAGATACAGTAAACAATATAATGATCACAAAAATAAGTACACTCCCCAAAAGTCCAAAAATTATAACCGTGTGCTTTGTGTTGTATCTAACATGTTTATGTGCAGTGTTTCTGACAGACCTGTTCAGTCAAGTAATCAGAAATGTACAGCGTCCTCCAAATCTCATGAAATCAACAACAGAGTTTTGCCTTCATTAAGCATTATTTTAAAATACGTTAGTGTTTTCTGGAAGTGGTGTGCTGACCATCACAGAACAAACAGGCTCCAAAACTAAGCTTTTCCTGTGAAGCAGGTGTTTGTCACTTCAGAGGTAGCTGTTAACACTGGGGTAATGCTGTTCTGTGGGAAGTCAGCAGTCTGTAAGATCGATGGTTTGTAAAGATGTAGTGTGAAATCTGTCTACTAACTTGAGTCCTTGTGCTCAGGCGTTAAGCGATCTTGGACAGCAGCTGCTGAGAGAAGAGTCTCTTGAGCTGAGCCACTTCCTGAGACAAACAGCTCATCTGAGACCTGAGACTGGCGTCCTCTGTCGAGTACTTGGTGTCCCTGGAGTTCTGCAGGGAGGAGGAATTACAATGTCCAGAGGACAGACCCTGATACTGCGGCCCAAGTCCACCACAGGCCTCCTCCCTGGCCCAAGGAGCCTGACTCTGTGTCCGACTGTCCCATCCCGCCTGCTGGTGGTTCCCCACCTGGATGTTTGGCCACACTGTTGCTACAGGTGGTCCACTGGTTCTGGTATCAGAGGATGGAGACGTCTCCCCTCCATCGCTGCAACCAGCGGGCCCTTTGAAGCGGAGCTTATGCGGGAGGCTCCTCAAACTCTGAGGTGAGTCTAGTCTGTTTACATACTGACTCTCATTGTTCTCCAGGTGACAGATGTGGGAGTCGTAGCCCTGCTGCTCCTCCACCAGCTCTCTCGGAGAAGGCCCACCACGCTCACTCAGTGTGTCATCAAAAAACACAGGGCTGCCCACATCTGAGCTACATGAGGTGGAGACAGCGGACTCCTCGGATACACTATGACTTGACAGAATCCCGGCTCCCCTCGATCCATAGATGGCACCTGGCTGTGGAGGGTGAGGGTGGACGTGGTGGGTGCTGAGCAGTGTGTTGGGGTATGAGGATCCATCAGTATGAGGCTGGTAGAAATGTTTTGTACTGGGCGTTGGGTGAGCACACAGGGGTGCAGACAGCGGCAAGATGGAAACATCAGATGGATCCTTGACCAGGCCGAAGCGAAACTTCAGGGCCAACAGCTCGGCCCTCAGGCGGGCGTTCTCCTCCAGCAGGCCCAGGACTCGTCTCTCCAGCACCATATCATTGGCTCGCCGCTTCTCTCTGGACCGCTTGGCTGCCTCATTGTTTTTTTTCCTCTTGTCCCAATAGCCATCATCTTTCTTCTCAGCAGGGATGAACTCTCGTTTGCGGCGTGCAGCGTTGCTGTTGTCTTCATCGCAGCTGCTACCAGCCTTCACTTCAGCGTTGGCTATGCTCTCTTTGCGTTTGAGGGAAAAGGTGTGACTCAGGAGGGTTTGGGCCAACTGGCTTGTGGAGGTCAGGATGGAAACAGCCTCATCAGTGAAGGACACAGCCCTTCCCAGAGGCCTGGACCCCGGCCCCTCTACAGCCAGCAGTGAGGGCACCGACAGGTCCTGGTTGATGCCTCCCACAGCCTGACCTGTCATCTTCTAACACTGATTTCACACTTGAGGGAGCTGTGAGGTGTGTGAGGAACTGACTGAGGGTTGGTGGTTTGGGGTGAAGTGTGCTGTAATGGCACCAGCTAGTGGTGAAAAAAAAAAACATTTGGTGAGGTGACCATTTGTTTACAAGGTTGCAAATCAGTAAATCAACATTATACTGCTGCTAGTTGAATGTTGTGATGTTTTAAACAGCAGGAAAAGACTTCAGAATAATAGTAAAAAAAAACTTATATCAAATAAAAACTTGCAGGCCAGTGGGATACAACTACATTAATATAGATTCATAAAAATAGTCTTATTTGATATAAAAACTCATTCATTTAGTTATTATCTACATTTCAACAGTGACATTTTAATTATCACATCTTAGCGATCAAATAGCCATAAAAGTTCATCAAGAGAAAAGAGAACAAATGTGAAAGAACCAAAATGTTTGATTGTTCCTTAATTCATACATTTCTTTTTTCTTTTACAGTTTGAGAACTATTAATTGTTATTATGAATGATTTGCTTCCCCTTTGACCATAACCAGGTATTTACAATTAGTGGTTACACTAGTAAAATCATTTCATTGATCCCTAAATCCTAAAAAGATGACTAATGAGCCCTAAACTGTTTATTGTTTACATAAAGTAGTCTACATCCCATATGAAATTCCCATGCTATTTCATCGGATGAGAGGATAAAGGAAAAAGAATGTCACAAACAAAATAATATTCAGAATGCAGAAACTTTCTGTTTAACTACTTCCTAACTAGATAGGCTTCAACACATTAGCTCGCATGAGAAAACAAACAAACAAATAAATTAGTGACAAATCTCGGGAAACATAAAGGAGATCTTACTTACAAATCAAAATCAAACAGCTGCTGAAACCTTTGATGAAAACCTCAGCTTCACATCACGTCTGCATGTTTCTGCTCCTCAAAGGCTCTCTGTCGTTTCCTCCCCCGCTCACTGGTTCAGCTGGGGACGGATCCTCACCCCGGGTGACCGCACCCCCTCCCCCCTTCTCCTCCTCCTCCTCCTCCTCCTCCTCCCTCCCAACGGGAAGCCAGTTGAGTCAAACCAGCGGAGGCACACACGCGCAGAAAAAACGACAATAAAACCGAACAGCAACCACCAGGTTGTTTAAAAAATATTTTATGACTTTAATAGAGGCACGTCATTGACAGTCGAAGGATGCCGAAACGAAAACGAGGAGGTTGAGATAAAAAATGAACAGTTAGCTAGCCAAACTGTAAGCCAAACCAACATGTATTCAAAATTCAACAAGTAAAAGACTGCTGCCACCATGGATGTATGTATTATAAGAACACAGTAGCACTTTTATCTGTCAAAAAAGAACATGTGATGTATCAGCCCTGGAATTTAAACTCTGCCAACCCGTAGGTTTACGCCATTTACAATTTACAGTCACTGGTTACAACACATTTTATGTAGCTAGTCTATGATTACAATCACGGATGTAGCCCTTTAGGTGACACGGATACCCCCCCCCCTGTTAAATCAGTAGTTTCACTGGATAACAATTACTATATGTATTTATTATTATAACAGTGGATAAATGCTAAATATTGAACATATGAAAAAACTACAAAAGTCCCTTTATGGACTACCAGGATCAAATGAATTGATAATTGGTTACAGGTGCATAGCATTGGCGACAGCGACACAGGATATTAAACCTGTTTCTTTGAACCTGTAATTGTTTGTCCTCTGTCACTAACAGACAAGTTTACAGACTCTAACTTGAAGCACTAAAATTGATTTTTATTATTATCATTTTTAGGGGGGCTGAGATGGGCTTGAGCCCACCTAAAAAGGGTCTAAAATTGCCACTGTAGCCTATAACATTAAAAGGAACAGTTACAACACATTTAATTGAAAACGATAAACCATGGATGTATAAAACAAAACAGCGATAAACAGTAAGTCAGTGAATAGTCATATCATATGTGTAAGGCAAAAAAGGCGGACTGAAAATTTGAACAGGAAAAACAGACAACATTAGAGTTTACGATCATGCTAGCAGCTGTGAGGTTCTACTTTAGGCAGAGCGGCTTACCATGAGAGCTGCGGTTTGAGCTAAATGCTAATGTCAGCATGCTAACATCTTTAAAATGGACGATGCACACATGCTGATGTTATCCGGTTATATTATACATCCATGATGTTAGCTAACTAACTAATATTTAGTACCATTTAGTGTGTTAGCATGTCAACATTTGCTAACTAGCATTAAACACAAAGAAGAGCTAGGCAGGTGGAAATGTCATTAGTTTTGCAGGTAACGTTATTTAGTCAAAAACACATTGAAATTTGACCTGATAATGGTACTAGTCTAGGTCTAGAGGAAAACATCAGGGTTTCAAAGTGTGAAAGTTATCATACTAAATTATACATGTTTGACTCATTTTGACTATTTTTAACTTGGTATTGAATTCTCAGACACTTTTATTCATGAAGAAATAGACAGGTGGGCTTTCCACTATTCACTGGGTGTGGGAGCTGGTTGTCATTAAAACATTTTTTTATTCACTGAGGGTGAATTACTAGCAGAAATAATGCATTTCTTACAATTTTAATACTCATTTAACACCTCATGTACTAACATGTTTCTGCTTTCTCTTTCTGTTTTTTACATCACTGTAATAAGGTCATCCAGTTTAAGGTTTGTGTTTGTGGACAGCAATTGTCCTTATTTGCTCTTTGCAGGTAAGCACCCATAACGAGGAGTTCAAGGTAACTCACCTACATGGAAAAATGTGTTATGTACAAACTCTCTTTGTTTCTCTACAAACACATACAATTGTACTTTTGTTTACCCCATAACATTAAATGATCAGACACACCAGTTGCCACTGACAAAGAACAAACGTAAGGATGTGTAATGTCACTTAGTGTTTTTCCTCTTTTTTCAGAGACTGTTGGCTTCACTGTGTAAGAACAAAAGAAGCTTGTCACTGTGTTACAGCACTTGTGAGTTAATCTAAACATTTTATAACCATGTTTTGTAGATGAAAAACATAGAGAGCCACACAGAGTGTGTGTCATTTGAATGCCAGTGGATAGCATGAAAGGAATAGAGAGCTGTTATGTAATACACACACACAGAGAGAGAGCTAGAGAGCATGTGAGGACTGTGCGGTGCTGGAAGTTCAATTGGGGTGAGGTTGCTCAGAAAAAAGGAACATTGTTCCATGAGCGATCTGCTGGACAGTGATACTTCCTCCCTGCACATGGAAATGCTTCACACAGAACTCTCTGTCTCTGTGTCAATCTCACCAGTTTCAACAACAGTTAACTTCTCACTCTTGTATTTATGCAAATCCTCTCGGGACCCTTTACCATCAATGTCACTATGTACTTGTTTCTATGACCTAGACAGTTCGCACATGTTGGTGCACGGCTGGGACATGCAGTGGTGTGCACAGAGGAGGTTGGGGTGAAATTCTGTGAAAAGAAACCTGCACTGCTGTCCCCAGGTTCAGTTGAATGACCTGCCAACAAATTAGATTAAATTATGAAACATTTTGACTTCAGTTTCTCCCTCCTGTTTTTAAGGTTACCTGTTTTTGGAAAGTATTTTCCCAGAAATGCTAGCAGCTGCCTGGGTTACATTGCAAAAAAAAAAAAAAAAAATCATCTTAACAATTACATTTTTACTCTTAATATAATTTTCTTAAACAAACAAAAACACTTCATGGCTGAGATTATTTCATCTGTTTCCACTTCAAATCAACTTTTCCCACAATGAAGTGTCATCTTCTTGATAAATGATCTGATACGACTTGAGAATGATTTTTCCAGGAATCACTTCTCAAAGATTGCTGAACAAGAGTCTACAGCCAAGTCTCTGTGAGGCTGTACTCAGGCATAGTGGTGCTTTTAGCTAAATGCGAACATGCTCACAATAACAGTTCTTATATGCTGAAGTTTAGCAGATATACTGTAATGTTTACCAGGTTAAAGTTTGTGTTTTCTGTTTGGGGTGTCAAAATGCTAAAATTTTTTATATTAGCACGAAATAGTGTTAATTTTGTCACCTATTTTTAATTTAATTCTTTTTTTGTTAGTCAAGTTTTAGTCAACTAAAAGTGTCATCATTTTAGTCTAGTTTTAGTCAAAAGAAAACTCAATACATCTTAGTCAAGTTTTAGCCAAAACATTTTAGTCGTTTTTAAATAACAAATTATTTCTGAGATTATTTCTGATAACCATTTCAGTCAAACACCCGAACCCAGTTCTTCAATATCTTAGTTTTTATTTTATGCAAAACATTTTAGTCTCGTCTTTTTTCGTCAACAATAATGCATGTTAATTTAGTCTTAGTCAGCGTTTTTGGACATTGGTGCAGTCTCGTCATCGTCTCGTCTTAGTCATGGAAAAAAAGGTCATTGACGAACATATTTAGTCTCGTCCCGTCTGATGAAATTAACACTAGCACGAAACCAAACTAGAGCTGAGGCTAATGGGAATGGCTTTATTGTTGCAGGTATCTGTCATAAACCAAAGTATTGAACAAATCAAAAAGTTGACCTAATGATGGCACTGGATGAAAAGTCAGGGGAAATAATAATGTAAAAATAGTGGACGTAGCATCCGTGACATCACCCATTGATTTGTGAACTGCGGTTTTGAAGCCTCCAGGTTGGCGATACGGGCGTCGCCATCTTGGTTTTTTGCATCCAGATGTGACAATTTTTGACAAGCGGGTGGTGCTGGCGAGGATGACGATGCCAAACGGTGTTTATGGTTGCAGTGGCGCTGCGCTAAGCTAAACGCTAAAGGGGGAAAGTTGCTGATTTTCAACCCTTCTGAAGCGAGTCATCACAGACTCTGAATTAACTCATCGTTGAACATAGCGACCCTCCATGACTCTAATCCCATCCCCATGTGTGGTGCTGAAGGTTGATGCTGTTACAGTCATTAATGGCTACATGCTTCACTGACAGTGTTCACTCTGTATCATGGATTATGTAACTGTAATATTGTGCAAAACATGAAAACTCAGGCAGAAAGCAATTTACTTCCAGTGCTTTGGATAGATACTCTGCAGAAGGGTGGGCTCACCTCTTTTTAAATGCAATGGTATCAATCAATTAAATAGTTGATTATTACTTTTTTTTGATTACACCAAGGGGTAGCATATGTTCAGAGCAGAACAATGTGTGTTCTACTGTACTTCTGTCTTTGCAAGAACAAATTCAGGTTTGCTTTGTTCTCTCTTCAGAGGGAAGTTTGTGGGTCAATGTTTGGTTAGAATTGTGTTGAAGTTAGGCTAAGTATTGCTATGTGATGACGGGAGACACCACCAAATGTACATGTTAAAGTGAGTTTACTACTCATGGGGAGTACTATTCAGTTTGTGAAAACAGTTGAGACAGTGAGTCTAATGACTCAGGAATGCAATGTTTGAGGATTTAATAAAGTACACGGAAAACAACAAAGGGAGACCTGAGGATAGCAGGCAGGTAAACAGATGTTAAAAGTAAAACTGGCAAAAATGAGTTCCAAAAAGCTGAGAAAAACAAAAAAAAAAATCACATAGCAACAAAGTGGGCAGAACAAACACACACAATGATCTGACAACAGACCAAGACAACACAGAGACTAAATACACAAGGTAACGAGGGTGAAACAAGGGACAGGTGACATGAGGGCTCAGGAACAGGTGAAACACATCAGGGTGGGGCAGACAATCATAAAGGCGGGAAAACACTAGGCAGGAAGTAAAACAAGACATGACAAGGGAGACTACAAAATAAAACAGGAAGGATGAAAACAGGGTGACACGCAACAGAGAACACAAGAGAGAGTAAACAACAAGGACTTATAAACATGGTACATGGAGTTTCAGGGAGGTTCTAACAAAAGACACTATCAGGATGCGTTATGGTGTTTTTTCTCGACTTCACATAAAATTAAGGATATCTTAGCTTCATCAGCTATAATTTTGACCATTCTTATTTTAAACTGTCTCTTCCAAGTAAAATAGTAAATCTCTGGATCCCCCTTTAAGATTAAAGGCATATTTAACCCCTGGAAAGATGAATATGTATTAAATTGGGTCATTTATGTAGTAGAAATGTGAAATTCTTTTAGAAGTTGGTGCCTTCTAGGCCGAGAAAAAACAGAAAATGTATTTTTGGCTCAATTGGATAAAAGATAACAACTGACAGTCAAGTCAACTCAAATGTGTTTTATTGTCATTTCAACCATATACACGAAATGTTGTACCGTGGCTCAAATGGTGTTACACATTTAAAATATATAAAAACAACATACGAGACAGGCTACATTTAGTGCACACATTATAGGCTCCGTAAAGTTCAACTAACGCATTGGTAGCATTAGTGCTTGGTGGGCTGTAAACACCGAGTATAAACACAGCCGTGAATTTGCGTGTAATGTAGAATGGTCGGCATTTAACAGTCACAAACTCCACCAGCGGTTAGCAGTAGTTAGATAAAAGCACCCCATTTCTGCATTTCTGTGTCCGTGTTAACACAGCCCACCTCCACAAGTCTCACCCGACAGAGCAGCATCTGCTCGGAGGGCTAGCAGGCCTGGTAGCTGGATAGTCCGGTACACTGATTTTCAGCCATGTTTCCACACAAACAAAAACACAGCAGTCTCTGAACTTGCGTTGGGAGTTTCGTTGAAGTTGGATGTAGTCCAGTTTGTTGTCTAATGAGCGGACACTTGCAAGCAGGATGGATTATTACAGGTGGCCGGCTAGCGTTAGCTTTCCACCTAGCTCAAACGCCTGCCCACGTCCCGCTTTTCCGCTATCACGCACACCGCTTTAGATGTCCCCTTACCAGGCTAGCGGCATCTAGCGAGGTGCTGGTCTCCGTAGCAGGCGAAGCTCGCGTAGTGTGCCGAGTATTCCGTCTGTAATAAAGTTTCCTTTGTAAAGATACATTGTTACAGATCGGAGAATACTCCGATCTGTACCAATGTATCCCGGTGGTACACATGTGCGGTAGTTTGAATGCACATAACTGTTGTAAAAGTTTGCTGCTGAAAAGAGAGAGCCTGTTATTAACTTAGCTTCAAGATGTCTCACACTGGAGTCACATCGGCTAGTGACAGTCCCACCCCCTATGGGCGGGTTGAAAACATGCGGAACTAGCTGTCTGTAGTCCATAGCCTCTGGGCAAAAATGCCTCCGATGACGCTAAATGATGATTTTTGCGTCATCAGAGGCTTTTTTCCAGACCCACAATAGAGAGAAGGCTTGCCTCAGGGGGACATGAGGGAGGGAAGCACGGTCATTCGAAAATGCTACCGGGTTTCTACTGATACAAAGCTTAATGCTAATCGGTGAAGTATCCCTTTAAGGTTAGCCCCCCCCCCCCCCCCTCCCTACCTCATTTAACATCCCTTGATCCACTTGGCCCCACAGTCCCTCTCAACAATCTCAGCACTGCAGCGGCTTTCACCACTCTAATCCTCATCCTGCTTTTGTACATCAGGCCAAGATTGCCATTATGTGAGGTTGTGTAATCGCAGTACATCCCAAACAGTACGGTCAATAATTCCACACACCCATACAAAGTTATTATACAGTAAATTAGCTTAGTGAAGACTTTCCCGGGAGTGAGAACATACCCTTATTCTGCTAGATGAGTTTATATTTAGAAATCCTTTGAGTTGTCAGTTTGGCTCTGTCCATGAATGTGTAGCTCTTGTAAAATACAAAAGTAGATGGAATGCAAACTGTGCATAAATATCTCAGTTTGAAGGCTGCTGTCCTGAAGTAGCAGGGTTTAATAATGCAGAAAAAAATCCATTTATAGATGCCTACTGGTGACTGGAAAGGCAGAGCTCCTGAAATATCAACACTACATTATATTGTTCTGTGAATTGATGTGGTTTTTACTGTGACTGTGAGGGAAGTTGCTCTGCTGCGTCAAAGTGTTGTTCTGCTGAGTTCACTCAGTGTTACCATACACTGGATGTTACAGTGTGTCTGTGCCTGCAGAAAGATTAAAACAATACGTCTTTGAATAGAATTACTATAATCTTTAGGTAGCTGAAAGTGTTCATTTTCAAATCCATGATAGCTGTAGTTATAGTTTAAATATCAACTCTTGATGGCATATGGTTTATATTCAAAAATACAAATAGGTTTTTATGAGTTGAATGTGTTTTCTCTGCAATGGGCACATATCCTCTCCAAGTCATACATCATTTCTCCACAGAGAAAAACAAGAAAGAGAGAGGGAATTCAATTACTCATCTGTCCCCAGTCAACCTTGCTTCAGCTGCTCGGCATTCAAGTTGTTCTGTTTTCCATGTTGACGAAACATGGTTCTCCCCTCTGGATATGTGGCTGGCTTTCTCTCATATAAATCAAATAAATTAAGTGGTTTTAATGAGCTTTTTCTATTGATTATTTTCCACTGTGCAGTGGGGATTTACAGAAAATGAAACATACAAATCTACAGAGCAGTCCCCTGCTGAAAGAAACTTGATGCATAAAAACATTGCATTGTTGGCATTGTACAGATTTTAAGCCTTGGCCTGGTCACAAAGATTATAATAATGACATTTTCACCTTTGATCTGTTTAGCAGCTCACACCAAAAAAAAAGAAAAACATTTCATATACTTCGTATAATATTTCATGTCTTGTTCATGCTTCAGTGCTTGATTTGCAAACTGTTAACGCTTGAATATTGCCATGACTGCATAATACCTTCTCTCGAAGTATACCATGATGTAAACAGGGAAGGAGGAGCTAGAAAGTGGAAATAGAAAGAGTTTGTTTGTTCTTTTCAGGGCACTACAGGTCAGAACTCTGCCTCATGTCCTCGTGTCAACTCTAAATCTCAAATCACTTACCCTTGGACGCTGCACTAAAATAAACTCACTCTGCAGATGGAGCCTCATAACCATCTCTAACCTATCAGTGAAGTGTTGTGGATTTATCTGCTGATGTGTAATAGCTTGCTATGCGAGCACAGTCTCAGTTGATAACAGATTATTAATGGCCAAGGAGTATATCTGCGGCACTATAATTAGGATTACTGCATGTGTATATATTTGGCTGTGAGTAGGACACTAATGAATTTGTGATGTGCCTGCACAGTGTGGGCTCATCTCCCCGCTTGTCTGCTAACATCATGCCATCTTGGATGAGCAGGTTTAAGAAGCCAATCATAGCCATGAAAGTGTACCAAAGAGGAAACTTGGACTGGAGCGCATTACTGTTCCAAGTATAAAGTGAATCACTACACCTCTAAACCAGTATGTTTGTACCTGTCTTCCTTTGGGCCTTATTAGGAATAAATAAATCCTATTAAACCTGCTATAACCCTTTACAATCTTTTGCTGCAAGACCTGTGAGAGACACTTTGGAAAGCTCCCTCCAGAGTCACAGAAGACATTCTACAACTGATTAGACAGGCTGAGCTCTTCTCTTCATGATGAGTAAACTGAAATGTGAACAATCGGTGGAGTGCCCCTTTAAAGCCAATATACTTCAAACATAAATACTTCTTACAAACAAATTGCCCTCTATCATGTTTACCTCATAGCTATGCTAATTATATCAATAAATCACCAACAAGATAAACTGCAACAGGATGTTGTTCATCTTTGGGATTAAAATGGATGTGTGATCTCTAAAGTATATGATATATACAAAAGGTAACTCTGAGCCTAGTCTCACATTGCCAGACCTATCTCCACAGTACTAGGATAGGAGAAAAAAACACTGGGTTGTTTGCATTTCTTTAAACCAATAACAATCGTCTTTGCCGGTGCTAAGCTCCCGACGCAGCGACGGTGGCTCTGCAAAACAGTCTCGGGAAGGAACTTGTTTTGGTGGAACATTTGCACCCCGCAAAAGAAAATGCCACATACAATATTAAATGAAGTTAACTGTTCACACAATACAGTAACGTGAGCTACTTAAATTAGCTGGATACATTGTTAAGCATAATTTGCTCTTACCAGTGTATCGCCGTGTGTACTTCGTCCACAGCAATCCTCTTATATCGTTCCCAAAACGTCCCAGTTAGAGAGTAAATGCCGTAAACATATTCTTTAAATATCTTTACAATAATTCCCTGAAAAAACCAAGCAGGCCTGCCTTGTTGCACGATCCAAATTTTCTTCAAAACTTGCCATTTTCAGCATTTAGCTTGCTAGCTCGAAGTTTGTTGTTGTTTCCCAAAGCGAACAGAGTTTGAAAACGGCATCACACAAAGAGACATTCTACAACTGATTAGAGGGACATCCTGTGCCGGATGTCAGGCAATTATCCTGGCGATGTACTTTGGTTGATCCAGACTACTCTGACCCCAATAAGCAGTTTCCTTTTGTAGGTATTATACACTTATTATATACTGTTATGTTATTGTATTTTATTGGTGCTTTACCAAAACACCCAGCACATTGTTACGTTTCGCTTGAGATGTTTCGTGCAACTAAACTGACTGTTGATGGAGCTTTACACCTTGAATCAAACGAAACAAAACTCAAACAAAATCTCTCGTTTTCAGACCTTGTTTACAAGTACTTGCAAATTAATTTCTGTGTGTGTGTGTGTGTGTGTGTGTGTGTGTGTGTGTGTGTGCGTATAAGTACTTGTTACAAATGTTGGTAAATGAGGGTGTAATTGTGTTTGCTTTCCTGTGTTTGTCTTTCCTAAGGCATAATATATACAGTAAGTCTGTGCAAGTGTATAAGAGAGAGAGAGAGAGCTCCATAATGTCATGACGGCCCTACATCATCTGACATAATCAGGATGAATCAGTGAGTGCCGAGTTACATAAGAAGATTCTTATCCTAGCCTCACCCTCACCCAGATTAGAAACAATGCAGACATGGCTGCCAACAGCCTGCTGATGCCATAAGGGTTGAAATACTAACAGAAGACCGCCACCTAAAGAACAAAGGCTGACATTACATGTGAGAATGACTCATGAAAAGCTCTAAGAAAGATGTACTGTATTAATTGGATTCATATGTGTTATGCAGGACAAATTCATCTGTGAGTAAAGCACTTTAAATGTTGAGTTATTGAAATCATGGTTATTGTAAGGATCAGCTGCCTGAATAAATCATGTCACACTCTGAGACAGTTTTACAGCATTAGAGGTCTTTATTAGAATTATGACAATAAAAACAAGACTTTAAAGCACTCTTTTGAGAATGAAAAAACACTGTACAATAATATAGTATCTTCTGTTGATGTAAAATATTATGTTAATAAATATGTTGCTCACATGTTTAGATGATAAACAACTAAGAAAGATGCTGGATTATTTACAGTTTTAAATTCTGCTTGATGCGAGAGACAAAAGCATATATGTTTTTCTTAAATTAAAAATCCCCAACAAAAACAAACAGAGTTAGGTGACAAAAATGCATAAACCTGCATTTACTGAATACTCACAACATATACTTTATGGTTTATTTATTTGTATTACAATATTCAATATTACAAACTAAAGTTCTAAAGGGAATTCAGACATGCCATGAGATCCGAGTGGACATACTGTTGTGTATTGTATTATAACCCGTATTACACACACTTTTTGGTAGGTCTTTTCTTAGTGTTAATATTTGCTGGCCACATGCCCCACCGTGTGTATTCTTTGTCTAAGTGGCCCTTATTGCTGAAAGCATGCAAACTTTACATAAGTGTGTTCTTGTACTGGTCCTGTGTGTGTGTGTGTGTGTGTCAAAAAGTTTAGTCTAAAGCCTTTTGTGATGATGGTGATGTCACTTGAAGAATACAAGTTTGAAAATAAAAGAAATCTGGGTGTGTGCAGTTAGAAAGAAGTGAGCCTACCAGAACTCTGTAGCCCGCTCCTTATCTCTGCTTCAGGGTAGCGGCTACATTAGCCGCTACTAGCATGCCACACCCAAATCTTCAACAGAACTGTTAATGGCCTAATTGCATTGTGGGTAATGTACATGCAATGCAACGATATCTCTGATTCTGCCACATCGATTTTTATATTGTTTTTTTTAGTCCAACAATGTTATTATAGGAGTGCATTGCTATATCAGTGGAGTACTCTTAAAAGTTATTATTTAAGCAGTCATTACCTGATGGTGACTCTTTAAGCCGTGCATATAAATCATTTATAAAAAAAAAAGATGAAAGTATTTCATATATCCTTATATATAAGGCTTCTGAATTAAATTTGTCTCATTTGTCTTCTGAAGTAAACCAAAAACTCCCCCGAGGCAGCATGCACACAATGTTTTGTGATGTCATCCTACCACTGGTTGTGTTCTCATATCTAGTCTACATGTGGGCTTGTATTCTTAACCAGCCAGATAACCAAGTGCAGATTTCATGGTAATTTTGGGAAGATGTTCAGTTAATATCTGAGGTCCCTAATATGAGTCCCAAATGTAACTGTTCAGTGTACTGATTTGGGTCATAAATTCGAACTATAACGAATATCCAAATATTGTACCTTTTAATATCTTTGTTTAAATGGCAGTGATTTGTGTGTGTGTGTGTGTGTGTGTGTGTGTGTGTGTGTGTGTGTGTGTGTGTATATATCAGGTCAGGTGTGTCTCTTCATGTGCAGAGCCAGGTGGTCGGAGCGGGAGAAGGCCCTCTGACACAGCAGACACTCGTAGGGTTTTTGGCCCGTGTGTTTGCGGTAGTGACGCGTCAGCTCATCTGAGCGGGCAAATTTCCAGCTGCAGCCCTCCCATGAGCATTGGTAAGGCTTTTCCCCTGAAGAGTTAACAATAAAACAGATGGTAATCAAATCGAAAACAAAACAAATAGACACAATCATATCTTGAGACTAATATTGTGACAGACTTTGTTGTTGTTTCAGTTGTAGAGCCAATGGGGTTGTACCTGTGTGGGTGCGGAGGTGAGCCTTGAGGTGCGAGCTCTTGGTATAGGTCTTGCTGCAGCCAGGGTATTCACAGCTGTGGATGGCGGGCCTCTTTTTCCCTGGAGGCTTACGGCTACGCTTCCCCTCCACCCCACCAGGGGGCAGCTGTGGTCCAACCAGCAGGGGCTGCTGGTGAAGGGGCAGATGACTGGTGGCCTGTCTGTGAGTGTAGTCACAGAAAAGGGTGGCGTTGTGGTGAAAGTGTGGCATGTAGCTGTAGTGTCGAGCCTCAGGGGTCACAGCTTGAGGTGGTATGAACCTGCTGTCGGGGTAGGTCACCATGGAGGGGTGTTGCTGGGAATAGTAAGAATTAAAGTCCCATGTTGAGACTTTAGTAAGGTTTCCTCTGCTGTGCCTCTCCACACTGCCTTCCTGAGTGAACCCAAAGTGCTCTACGTTAGGTAGACTGGGGAAGGAAATCTGACCTGTTTGGTCGTCGATATAACCATGGTGGTACAGCTCCGGCTGGACCGACGTTGTGGTTTCAGCAGGGGACAGGAGCTCTGTCATGAGGCAGCCAGTGTTTATCTGCAGATGATCCTGTCCTGGTTGGTCCTTAAACAGGGCCACCTCTTGGTACGCTGTGTTTGGGTCCAACTGTGGTAGCTGGTGATCATTGTTGTCCTGAGAGGGGTTGAGGTCAGGCGATGGGCTGCTCCAATCAGACAGCAGGAACTCAATGTCCCAGGATGCTTGGCTGTCGTCATCCAGGAGCTCCTCTGTCGTTTTTTTAGAGACCTGCAGCTGCTCAGAGCTGCTTGGTGACAGTTTGTTGCTGAGAGAGTCCAAAGGGAGAGAGTCACCCTCAGACTTCCACACCTAGACGGTTTTGGAGAGAAGGGATGATCACCAAGGAAAACATATTGAAAATAAGACATTCCTGCACATTGCTTTTGCATTTAAAGGACAGGTTCACAATTTTTGCAAGTCTGTCTTAAAGCTATAGTGCGTAGATTCTGTCTCCGCCATGAGGAATATTAACCGTGGATTTCCACAGGATGCATAACGTCTGTGGAACGGCTCCGCTGCGGAACGGCTGCGTGCTCCGCCGTCCGTCAATACCCACCAGGTCCGGATTTGTTGCGTAACGGCTGCGGCCAGCTGACCACGAGATCTCGCGAATTCACGTATGTTCGCGCGATATAACAGGATGTAGTTTCTATAAACAGAACCACAAAACCAACAACAGTTTGTTTCCATCCAGAGGAGTAGAGGGGAAACAAGGTGTAGTGCAGGGAAATATGACCTGCCGTGAGCACGGTGTATTTTATTTTGAAAAGTAACCGGATGTTTTATTTTGTTTCTGTGCTCGACTTCCTGTCCCGCACAATCTGAATTGTGCTGAATTGCTGCGGAGCTCTCCGTTGTCCGTCAAAAATAGAAGCTCTGCGTATCTGCTCCGGAGGGCTGTGGACTGACGGAACTGGGACGGAGTAGGGACGCAGACGTTCTGTGGAAATACACACATTGACTTTAATGGAAACCTAATGACTACGTCGACGTTCCGCAGACGTTCCGCATCCAGTGGAAATTGCCGGTAAGTAATGACAACAAAACTGTCGGCATGCACAACACAGTTGCTAGTAGCCAAGGAGGACACGGAGAATTCAAAAACATGATGGACTCTTCTGAAGAGGTAATTATCTTACTCGATTTTCTGCGCGTGAAAGTCGCCGGACAACACAATTTTCTGAACATAGCCATACTGAGAAATACAGAGAGAGTTGTGTGGAGCTGATAGTCTTGATTAGCTTTGTAGCAACTCATGTGGCAATGGCTTGAATGTAACGGGCGTTCAACAATATAAAAAAGTTACGCACTAAAGCTTTAAACAATACCCACATGTCCATATGTACATTCAAAGCATACATGGTTGCTGTAATTGTTACTGTCCATACTGGCTGCTGAATGATCAGCTGAGGCTAATATGAGGCATCAGCAGTCTGTGTTAATCACTCGATCATCAAGTGTTTATCTCCCAAATGTTTTTTTTAGTACAAAATTCCCACTTTGTGTTCCTCCACTGTGGCTCTGCAGGAAAACACTGTCAGTGAAAACACAAGGTGGGAATTCTTTACTACAAAGACTAACTTCAGAAGATACCAACTTGATTTGTCTGACTCAGACTGCTGAAACCTCACATTAGATCCAGTTGAACTTAAGAAGTCATTTTTATACATAAGGAGGATTATGGATTCTGTCCCCCGTCACTTACATTGTAACTACTTTAGGAAGGGAAATCTTTGCGGCCAGGATGGACAGCACAGTCACCGCTAACTTTTTTACTGTACGTATGGGCATGTCAGATCCTTTAAGACATCAATTGAACCAGGTCATAAAACTAACATTTTACTCCCTGCAGACCTTCGCTGATTTTAAGTTACATTGCTACATTACATTAGCAGATGCTTTTGTCTAAAGAACTTACAAACAAATCACAAGTTCAGCATTAAAGTGCAAGACTGACACATTTGTCAAGTTTAAGTAAAATAATTAATGATTTATCTGTGGAATGTACAAATAATCAGCTCAATGATATAAACCATACAATAGGTAGCCCTGTACGCTATTCAGATCAAGTTTTGTTCTGTCACTGTGTAGGAAACATCTGAAGTCAACACGATACTTACCTTCATATTGTCACTGGATTGAGCGAGGTTGGAGAAGGAGCTGAAGGAAGGGAGCGCAGCCTTTGTAACAGCCATCAAGCACTTTGATACAACGCTAATTGTCAGTGGTAGCAACAAAAGTGAAGTTTCTCTTTTATTTTGTTTTTTTTTTGCTTTTTATTCTTTGCATGACCAGCTAACAGAAAGTCAAACCGCCGCTTACCAGGCCACTCATCCCAGTTACAGTCCGCTCAGTGCTAAAAGGCCACAGAAACAGGTTCTTAAAGCTGCCTGCTGTTCTCTCCCTCCTCTCTCTTGTCTATCTCTGTCAGCTGCAAGTCTAACTTCAAATCTCTCTTTTTCGTGTAGGTTTTGACCGTTAGGAGGTGGAGCGTAAGCGTGAGTTACTTTGCTGGCCCACTTTTTTCATTCTTATATCCAGACCAAAACCTAAATATAAATTCTGAGATCAAAGCCCATATCATCTTTTCAGTGTTTCCCCAGTATTTTAAGATGGGCAACAACATCTTTAAAGGGAAATAAGCTGTTAACCTTTGCTGAAACTTGTGGACTGACTAAGCTGCTTTTTAAGTTAAGTTTTACAAGGTAAAGTGTGACGTACAGTAGGTGAAAGCTATAGTTTTTTTTATTTTTTTATAAATGATTATGCAACAGTTATTTAAGAAAGTAATTTTAAACAAATTTGTACAAATGATCATGCCTATAGCTGTAATGTCGTAATAGAAAATCACATAACAATGAGCATTCGAACAATAATTGTTTTATTTCAAATGTCCTCACTCTGACAGCTACTGTATATCTACAGTCTAGAAATAAACACAAAACAATCATCCCATCTAGGTTATAGGTCATTGGAAGATTAGTAAAAGTAACTTTAGGCAAGTGTATTTGGAAGGCACCTTTCACGTACGGAGGCAATTCAAGGTGCTTTATATAAGGAAAGAAATAATGAACAAAAAGAAGAGAAATGAAATAAAACAACATTTAAAACACATTAGACAATAGAATAAAGTGAGATAAATAAAATAGGACAAAATAAAAATAAAATACATTAAAACAAATCATAGAATAGAACAAATCATATTGTACAGTTACAGTTTCCCTAAATTCAAATTAAAGTAAACCAAGCAACCCAATGAGAGCTATTCTGAGACAAAACAGGAAGGAAGTGTTTAACTCAATTGTATATATAAAACAAACCGAAAAGGATGACATTTGACTTGCTATTCCTTGATGATTCAATAATAAATGAATAGCAATAATCAATCAAATCTTTCTAAAGATGAAAAAATAACAAAATATATCAGGATACTGCAATAATAAATTACAATATATAATATAATCTTTTAAATGCCAAAATGTATTAGAAGTTTTATAAAATAATGCGGCAAACAGACACCCTAACACTGCAGAGTAGAGCAGTGCAGGGATCTCTATGTTAGTTTTCATTCACAAGTAAACTTGGCTACCAGATGTCTGGCCACTATCTGATAAAGCATGCTTTGGCACAGAGTGCGGAGTGTGTTGGTGCATGTACAGTGAAGTGTGTGCACATGTCATGTTAATATGGTGTGTGAACTGTTTATAGTAACATGTTTGAATCAATATATGTTCCATCACAAAGAGATCTCAGTAGAATTGTCTATGATTGTTTTTTAATTACAGAGCTACTTACAGACATACAAATATTATTGAATAATAATATACAGATGAGCAGGTTGGTATTAGCTCATAAACACACCAACAAGCAATACAGCTCATGATTCAGTTTATAAGTCTGCAATTAAAACCTCATCTTCTTTGTTGGAGCCAATACTGTAATAGCTTTAAGACACTCCAAACACACATATACGGGTCGTCCTCTGTCTTCCCAGGGAGCACATGCTGCTCTGACTTCTGAGAAGACCTGTTTGTGAACGGCGATTATATTCTGGCTGCTGTTTATCTGTTGACATGGGCAGAGGCAGGCTGCTGTCTTCTCACAGATAATGAACTCCTGACTGCTGTGGATCCCTGATGACCAGCCCACCACTGATAAAGACTCTCTCTTTCCCTCAGAGTGACGACTACACAGGACATCCACCACAGAGCCTTTTTATGGCCGTAAACACATTAGACCGGGGGTCTTCAATGTTTTTTAAGCCAAGGACCCATTAACTGAAAGAGACTACATATATTGTATAAAATGAAGTTGCATATTAAACTGGGCCTACAATAACGTGTAGGGCGGTCTAAAACCTTTATACCAACATTTTTTGCATATTATACTAAGCTATTAAAATAATTGTTTATATGTTTGTTGCCATGATTTTATCAATCATGTTTTAATGTTAAAACATACATGTGGCAAAGTGAATCCTTATAACTTATCTGTGGATGGCCTTAGTGACATCCTTACCTATAGGCCAGTAAGCCTATCATCAGTGGGGATTTATATTTGTTGATAATATGTTAGATTCATGTTAAGACTTTAAATTTTTTTTTTTTTTATTTCAAAAATTAAGACTAATTTGGAGTACCCCCTCCATTGACTCTGATGACCCCCTGTTGAAGAACCCTGCATTAGACACGTTCATCTGTAATTTGTTTGCTGACTAACTTGTGAATTTGTGTGAGTAGGATGTTATGAGACAGAAGACACTAAAATAAGCTTTATGCTTATGCTTTATGTAGTCAGAGCCACCCATATTAATATGAGATCATTTTTCTGTATATTTATGTTCTATTTTAATGTGATCACTTTCTTTTCTTCTTTTCTTTAATTGTATGTCTAGTCAAGAGCCTGTCTTTAAAAAAGAATCTTAAAAAAAAAACGTATTCATTTTGTAACAAACTTTTAGTTCTTTTTGCACATTATCAATACAAATGATGGAAGTATCAACACAAACAAAACAATCTATCTTTGTCTCCATCTAGTGGCCATATGTTGTCCATGTGCCTACGGCCTTAGAAGAGTTATAAATTAGTTGGAAAAATAAGTGTTTGCTCTAAATATGTAGTCTTTTCAGTTATGTTTTCATGTATTTTTCTTGCTTCTTTACTTGTTCATAATATTATACATGTGAGCATACATGAAGATCTATACAATTCATTTGTTTACTTCATATAGACAATAAATGTTATGAATACTCTTGGTTCGTGTGTGTGTGTGTGTGTGTGTGTGTGTGTGTGCGTGTGCGTGTGTGTTAAAAGTTTTAAAAGAAAAGGTTACAGCCAAAAATTCAGTATTTAGAATAATCTTGACAACAACCCTATAAAGGTTAAATAGCTGGGTTTCCTTACTGTTCAGTTAGAACTGAAGAAGTCTCTCGGATGAGTGACGAAACGTCTTCCGGGCCCCTTTGACCAAGGCCAGTTGCCCTTGAGTTTAACCCTTCCCTGGATAAAGCAGTATGCTTCATTATCCTCAAGACATGTTTTACTTATTGTGATAAATGTGTTAATGCTGCATGTGTATTATTTTTTACAGTAAGTTAACAAAAATGTATTGACTCGTATGTCGTGACATGACAGAAAAGGCCTTGGTAAGTCAGGTGACCAAGAACCTGATGGCCACTCTGGCTGAGCTCCAGAGATGCTGTGTGGAGACGGGAGAAACTTCCAGGACAAACATCACTGGTCACTCTGGGGACAGAAAGCAGACCTGTCCCAGACGACCTGACAGGTCTGGATGGTTCATAATGTAGCAGCAGATCAGAAATGTATTTTGGCCCTAAACCATTCAATGCCTTACAAACCAACAGTAGTATTTTGAAATTGATTCTTTGAGGGACAGGAAGCCAGTGTAAAGACCTCAGAACTGGAGTGATGTGATCAACTTTCATAGTCTAAGTCTTAGTGAGGACTCCAGCAGCAGCATTTTGAATCAGCTGCAGCTGTCTGATGGTTTTTTTAAGGGAGACCTGTAAATACACTGTTACAGTAGTGAAGTCTATTTAAGATAAAAGCATGGACCAGTTTTTTTTTTTACAAATCCTGCAGAGACATAAGTCCTTTAACCCTTGATATATTCTTAAGGTTAGGGTTAGTAGGCTGGCTTTGTAATTGTCAGGTCTGAGTCCATGACTACACAAAGATTTCTGTCTTTGTCCGTTGTTTTTAACATTGCCAATTAAAGTTAAGCACTGACTTCTAATCGTTCCTCTTTGGCTCCAAAAAGAACAACCTCAGGTTTGTCCTCGTTAAATTTAAAAAAAAAGTTCTGGCCCCTTCAAATCGTTGATTTGTTCAATGCATTTACTCAGTGTTTGCATTGGACCAAAGTCCCCTGGTGATATGGTTATGGAAGTGTGTGTGTCCTCTGCATAATTATGTTAACTTATTGTTTTCCATAATCTGAGCCAGTGGAAGCATTGATGTTGAACAGAAGAGGTCCAAGAATGAAGCCTTGGGGAACTCTGCATATCATATTTGTCCACTCAGATGGGTAGTTTTTTTTTTTTTCGATGGCTGCGTTCAGATCTTTTCTTATCAGAGACAGCTTTCACCTTAGTGGGAGTAATGGCATCAATAACATTTATAATTTTAGAATTTACATTATCTACAAGCTTAGAGACTGAGATCCAAGATAGTGCGGGTGTACAGGAAAAAAGCTGAATGAATGTTTCATTGATATACATTTTTCTGATAACGTTTTCTGTTTGAACATTTGTGTGCACGGAGATAGTGCTATCAAAGAAAACACATCAGAGAGAGCAACATCAGTCACCATGGCCTTGGAAATGTTCAGACCCTTGGAGATAATCAAGTCCAGAGTGTGCCCCTTTATTGTGCGTGGGCTCCGTCACATGCTGAGTCACTCCATAGTTCCAGAACACAACACAGTTCTTTAGTCCCTCTGTCCAATAACTACACAATCAAAGTCAATATTATAGACAGCAGTTCAGTAAAGTCATCAAAGGAGGTTGCAAAGTATTATGTGGCCTGTAGATATTTAGGAACATAGCTCGAGAGGAGGAACTCAGCTGAAGAGCCACACATTAAAAGTTAATGGGAGAAGCAGGGGGGGGCTCCTTCATCTGGTCAGCAAACTCCAACAAGGGGGTGGGGGGAAAGGTTGAGCAGAAAGAAATTGGCATGCATGGGGTATGGGGCGGTCAAGGAGATGGATCCTTAAGGCGTTGTTGTTGGTGAGTGGAGTAGAGGGGGTTGCTATAAATTGCCAGAATGTTTTATTTTCATCTTTTTCCAGTCCAGTTTGATTAACAGATTGATGTGTTTATGAGACCGTGCAGTGCTCCCTGAATCAGAATCAGAAAATTACTGGCATCAAGCAGCAGGCACATCTAGTTGTACATGTAAAATGTCCCCATGCTGTTAAAACCTCCAAAATGTCCAGAAAAAATACTTTGGCCAAGACCTCAGTGTCCTCAGTGGTAGGCCGCAGATGCAGATCTAGCTGGCTATGGAGTCAAAAAGAATATTCTCTTGGTAGCTTGAAAGTGTCTCCTACCAAACTTGTTTTTCTTTAACTCACTGTACTGTATCTCATTGTCTACATATACAACCAGGCTGGCAAACTCTGACCATTGTTTCAGGTGAAAGATTCATTCATCATGATAATCTGCCAAATTTTAATTTGATTTGAAAGTTGAAATACATTTACTTGATCAGTCTCACAAAATGATTTTAATTAACATCCACCAAATCAGATGTGAAAATAAAAATGTGACTCTGATGTTCTCACTGATTAAAGCTGTGTCACAAATCGGACTGTCAGGTAAGGTCACGTCTCTTTCTGTGTGTGTGTGTGTGTGTGTGTGTGTGTGTGTGTGTGTGGGTTCTTGTTTAACTATATTCGTGGGGTCCAATACAGTGTACTTGTGGAGTTCTGACAACTTTGTGGGGCCAAAATGCTGGACCCCACAACTTTAAAGGGCTGTTTGAGGGTTAAAACTTGGTTGTAGGATTAGGCTTAGAATTAGGTTATGGTTAGGATGAGGGTAAGGGTTAAGGTTAGGCATTTAGTTGTGATGGTTAAGGTTAGGGTAAGGGGCTAGGTAATGCATTATGTCAATGACGGGTCCCCACAAAGCTATTAAAACGCACTGTGTGTGTGTGTGTGTGTGTGCGTGTGCATGTGTGTGTGTGTGTGTGTGTGTGTGTGTGTGTGCAAACTGTCTGCACCAGTGTATGTGTATTATTGTGGCTACAGTACTTAGATAACCTAACCATGACTATTAAATTAATAATTAATTTGACAGGTGTCTAACCTCTCTCAACCTGAGTCGTAAAAACTAGTATATCATGTGAATGTTGCGTGCACTGCAGTGTTTCTTGTTCTGTACAAAAAGAAAGCACACAGCAGCACTGAGGCAGGTTGAACCAACACAGTAAGTATGTGTCTGCAGCTGGAGCCATGGCACTCAGGTGGATCATTCTGTTCTTTGGCCTAGGACTGGTAAGTCATTTTGTGAAACATAACATTCATATTGTATCTCCAGTGCAAAACAGTGACATTGCTTTAATGTTGAGTTGCCACCCAGAATATCAGATCATTCTTTATAATCAAATTTCTCTTTTGATTAATGTATTTTCTAATGTATTTACTAGGCAGCAGCTAAGCTGAAAGGTGATAGAGGTGAGTCACATATTATCAGTGTGCGAACTGTACCATGGCTTTCAGGGAAGCTTATTTTTTCTTTGCCTGCGCAGCCTGAACAAGAGGACTGATGTTGTTGCAAAGAAACAAGCTGAAAGCATGTAGGCCTACTTGCTTTTTGTAGCACATCTAATCTATAATAATCAGTAATGACCACAATAAACCTCCACACAGGTATCACAAACAAACATCACAGTACGATGCAATACGGTCAACTAAAGCAGGGCACTGTTTTTGATATTGTGCTGCCACGCTTCGATGACGATGGCATGAACAGCATGCATGCTGGTATCTTTATTAAAGTCATACATCAATAATAGCCTAATTTTACGCATGATCCAACATGATAATAATAGAAATGCGTGGCATAAATATCATTTTGTCAATATAGCTTGACATTTCGTTGGCACAATTCGGAAATGTGCAATTGAAAATATTTTAGATAACACAAAGCTACGCTGTCTGTACTCCAAAACAACAAACTCCCTGGAACTCCTCTCTCCCCACTCGCGTTCCACACTATACATCCATGGTCTTTCTATGATGTGGTTATGCATAATTATGTAATGTAGTTACACTTACAATATCAATCTGAGCCTGTCAGTGGCAAAAACAACCCCAAAACTGAAATTAAGGGTGCACATTTGCCCTATAGAATAACATTGCAGCCTGGTTTGCAGCTGCAGTTACAGTGTTCTCGCTCAATACTGGACCGGTTTCAAAGATTTTTGTTCATATTAGTCACTTAGACACACATGCATGGGAAAATAGGGTTTAGGTTGAAAAATATATTTCCCTAATAAAAGATATTTCCCTTTAAGCGATGTCAGCAAACTGAATACCTGAAATAAATCTGTGCTTCTGTAACCCAGGTGATCTCTGCGTTGTGTAATAATTGAAGACTTCACACTGGATTCTCAATCTTGTCGGGTTTATTCTGGTAAACAAAGAATTATATCCTGGTCAGCCACGTAGGATACAGCGTACACACGTCATTCACGGGCACACTCCTCGTGCACTGGCCCCGCTAAATCACGTACAATGGCATATATAATATCACAACATGACATTAAATTGAACAAATATGTAGACAAAAAAAATACAATATGTACCTGGTAAACAAAGAATTATATCCTGGTCAGCCACGTAGGATACAGCGTACACACGTCATTCTAATTACAGAAGGACAAAAGCAAATTAGCGATCTAGCATGCTACGCTAACTAGCCGGCTAAGCTAACTAGCATGACCTGAGCACTTTCTGTACATTGCACGAGATAAGCATTTCAAACAGTATACATAGCCGTCGCTACATTCTACCGAAGTATTTATACATCATCATATCAGCATGGCATGTAAATGACATATTATTAAAAGAAACAATTCAAATGTGCTTATGACTGGGTGCGATCCAACCTACCACGGGCACACTCCTCGTGCACTGGCACCGCTAAATCACATACAAGGGCATATATCTACAGAGGGGACGCCCACTGACCAACCACAATACAGAATGTCAATGCAACCTCTTGGTATTGGACGATTAAACCCTGGCAAGTGGAATCACTAAATAACTCTGTTACATTCCCCCCTGCTGAATTCCACGTGTCCACACTAAATAAATGGAGAAAAAAAAAAAAAAAAAAAAAAAGTACAACATCCCAACAAACTGACCAGTAAGTTGAACACACACCAGGTACCCAAAACTCTGAGGCACATGTGGGCTACAATGAGTAAAAAAAAAAGAAAACAGTTCTGAGGGTGCAGACCCTGCCATAGAGCAACCACAAGCAATCCAGTCAAAAGACTATTCCTCACAAGAATTAAAAGAGAAAGAGGCCGGCCAAACCCCTCACCCTTCATAGGTAAAACATGCCTGTTACATGTTAAGTACACATTGTGGCTGCCAATCACCTCAAATTACAAACAAAAACACACGGAGACCCATTTCTTGCCAGTCTCTCATCAACACCCTGTGACTCAAAACCGTCACACTTGGTGTAGCAAATAAAACTTTCAGAGGGACAGTCCTCCATACTAGGTATCATCATAGTACCATAAAGAAGACAAGAAAAAAAAAGGAATTGTATTAGCCCATAAGAAAAAGGAAACTTACAGATAGACCCCTACTCTTAATTAAGCAATACCGGGTCTAAACTACCATTTGATTCATCATCTCAACTAGTCTCGATACAGGCTTAAATAACCGGCCTGCTCTTGACCTGACACGACTCAATGAGCCTCCAACTGAGAGTGAAACAGCCGCACGTCGCCTTGTGAGGATGGGCGTGCGTGCGCGGTTAATGACAGGTCTGTTATTATTCTCGGGAACTACATTGTCAACACCCATGATCTGGAGAACCTCCGACTGAGTTGACTCTCGGGATGGCGATGCCCCAAGAGTAGGAGCAGGCAACTCCTCATCCTGATTATCAGGCGGTGTTGGGTCATTGGGGAGGGGTGGCATTTCAACTGGCCCCTCATGCTCCACATCCTGTGCATTGGAGGACTGTCCATCATCATCCAGACCCATGTCGCTGGTCCCCTCAGACGGCAATGCTGAGACCCAGACCCTCGTCCTGTACTCAGCTCCTCTTGATGAAGTATCTGTTTTTACTTGAGCATCACGGCCATCACTCAAATCATCAGATTCAGACATGTCAGACATCCTGTCTTCAGAGGCAGCATCATGAAGGGGTAGGAAGTTGACTGGCGTTATCAAGTTCCTGTGTACTGTTTTCTGTTGGCCAGTGTTGCTATGCTGAATCTTGTATGTGTGGCTGTCAGCATTCATCCCAACCACCAGGTAAACAGCATTCTCCCAACTTTTCGCTTACCCCGCTCTCCTTTGTTGGCCAGCAAGACACGGTCACCAACTTCCACAGGTGCTCCTCGAACTTTACGATCATACAAGTCAGCATGTCTCTTTAACTGCTTGATAGCTGCAGTCTGTGCTATTGCCATGGCCTCTTTTAAATCTCTCCTTAAGTGTTGGACGTACTGGTCATAGTTCATGACCTCAGGGTTATCCAGAACCGTGCTGAAGACCATGTCGATGGGCAGTCTTGGTATTCTCCCAAACATCAGTAGAAACGGTGCATAACCTGTGGTCTCGTGGATGGTGCAGTTATATGCAAAGGTAAGGGACTTAAGCGCCTGTGGCCATCTGTGTTTGGCTTTCGGGGGTAGAGCCCGAATCATGTTGCCCAAGGTTCTATTCATTCTCTCACAGCATCCATTGCCCATAGGATGGTAGGGCGTAGTATGGAACTTATCGACACCAGCAAGACTCAAGATTTCAGCTATCAGAGTACTCTCAAAATTTGCCCCCCTATCTGAGTGAATGCATCTTGGAAAGCCATAAACAAAGAAATAGTTATTCCACAATTGATGAGCCACAGACTTGGCAGACTGGTTTGGACACAAAAAGGCATGTGCCATTTTAGTGAAGTGATCGGTGACGACAAGCACATCCAATGACTTGTTTGCAGAATCTTCAGCAGACCAGAAATCTATACTAACAAGCGCAAGTGGCTCAGTCGTGATGATGTTCTCTAACGGTGCTCTGGCCGCCGGCTCAGGAGTATGTGAAATGTTGCAGGCGATGTGTGCTGAGCAAGGCTCAGCACACATCGCCTGCAACATTTCACATATTCCTTAACATCTTTTTCCAGGCCATGCCAGAAAAACCGTTGCCTGTTCAGGTACAAAGTCCGCTGTTGGCCCTGATGACCTGCCCCATCATGGACTCCATCCAAGACCTTTGCTTGCAGCGAAGCAGGAACCACATACAGGTAAGTCTTCTTCTTAGTAATGGCGTTCTTCGATATGGGATACAGCACACCTCTCTTCATCACCAGCTTCTCCCAAGATCTCAGCGACCGGAGGATTTCAACCGACTCCTTAGCACGCTCCCTCCTTGAGGGTCTCCTTCCCCTCTCCACATAGAAGATCACTCTGCTCAATACATGATCATTCCTCTGCTTATCTATCAGCTGATCATGAGACAGCACCTCCCCGCCAATTGGTTCTGATGGCATCACCTCCTGCGGGAGTTGTGGCAGCAGCATCGCATGGGAACCCACATCAGTGTCCAGCAGCTTGCGTGACTGAAGAACGGCGGCCACTTCCTGTTCAGACAGAGCACCAGATTGGGAAACAAATGCACACTGGCAAACAACAACAGGCTCAACATCAGAGGCTGTGTCAAATGGATGATTAGACCAGCGGAACACATCTTGCACCTTGTCTGTGTGCACAGCATCAGCTTCACCCAGCAGTTCTTTGTATGCAACCCTCGTCAGACGATGGAGTGCACTTGGTCGGACAAAGGGTTCTCGGCTCAGGGCATCTGCGACAATGTTCTTGGTACCCGGAATATAGTTAATATCAAACTGAAACGGTGCAAGTTTGGCGATCCATCTTTGTTCGCACGCGTCTAGTTTTGCTTTGGACAGAATGTAGGTCAGCGGGTTATTGTCAGTCAACACTGTGAACTGGTGTCCTCTCAGCCAATGATGAAACTTGTCGCAGATAGCCCATTTCATTGCAAAAAACTCCAATCGATGTGCCGGATATTTGGACTGTGCATAGGTGAGTGACTTGCTGGCGAAAGCAATTGGCCTTGCTGTGGAGCCCCCTGTAGGCACCTGAGATAACACTGCACCAAGCCCATTACAGGACGCATCCACTGAGAGCAGGAAGGGTTCACTGAAATTCGGATGAGCCAAAACAACCTGATCCAGTAAGGCTTGCTTCAGCTGATGGAAAGCCTGGCTTCACTCTCCAGTCCAGTCTGCAGCTGTCAGTGTTCGCTGAAGTGGTCGGCGCTTTGTCCTCTTCGTACGAGGGGACTTGTTCCCAGTTGTCAGCCCAAACAGCGGTTTGGCTATAGAGGAACAGCCCTCGATGAATTGCTGATAAAAGACCACCATTCCCAGAAACGACCGTATTTTCCGCTGCGATGGGGTTGCTGTACCATCTTCCATGAGATCCTCTTCTGATAGAGCAGTAATGGTCCTCACCTTCTCAGGGTCCGTAGCAATGCCATCAGCGCTAATTACATGCCCAAGGAACTTCACCGATCGCTGCAGGAATTTGCATTTCTTCGGCGCGAGCTTTAGGTTGTGAACCTTGAGGCGCTCAAAGACCATCTGCAAGCGTTCCATTGCCAGTTCTTCAGTGGGTGCAAACACCAGGACATCATCGAGGTAGCACAGTAGGCTGAGGAAGTTCTGATCCCCAAAGATGTTGAGCATCATCCGCATAAATGTCGCAGACTGTTGCAGAGCCCCTGTGGCAGGCGGCTATACTCGTACAGTCCAAACGGCGATGAAAAGGCTGTAAACTTTTTGTCATCCTCGTGAACCTCGACATTATAGTAGCCGGAGGTGAGGTCCATGGTAGAAAAGTAGGCGTTGCCACCCAGTGCTGCCAAAGCATCAGCCTGGTGAGGAAGGGGATGCGCGTCTTTGATGGTGCGAGCGTTTATCCAACGGAAGTCATTACAAAGTCTTAGGTCGCCAGACTTCTTCCAGACAAGGACTAAGGGTGAAGCATAGTCACTGCTGGACTTCCGTATGATCTCCCGTTCCTCCATTTCATCCAAAGCCAGCCTGAGCTTTTCATATTGGTTCGGTGGAATGCGTCGGTATGGCATTTGAAAAGGCTTTTCGTCACTGAGTCGAATTCTATGAAGGCAGCCTGTAGCCTTTCCACAGTCCAACTTATCCTTTGAGAAGATGGATTGGTACTGGGTCAACAGGTGAACAACTTTCTCTCTACAGGAGGCAGACACATCACATGAATCTACATCTATGTCTGCCAATCCTAAGTCACGTAAGACAGCGCTGGGACTGCTTCCAGGTCCGTTGGATCCGCCATTTCTGGGACAGCCGTTAGCTATGGTGGAAGCATCAGATGTCAGGCTCGACACAACCTGCCTTTCAGTCAATATGTCAGCTGCTTCCTGTGTCTGCTGCTGCACACAATGCTGTGAGGTGTCACTCACATCAAAGCAGTCAAAGTCCTTCAATGCCATGCAGGGATATACGTCTGCTATCTTGGCATTACGTCTTAGTATCACATGTTTCTCTAAGGGGTTTATCACCTTCAGGGGAAGCCATCCATCACTGCGCAGCAGGGCCACTGTCTTTCCAACCAGAACTGACCTGTGTCTTGACCTTGCGGTGGTGGGCTCTACAATGACAGCACTGCCAACTGAGAGATTTCCCACACTCTGCAGCCTGCCCCAGACCAAGTGCTCACTTTGAGGCTCCAGCGTCACAGCTCTTTTTATTCTTACAGTCCCAACTTTGTCAGGGACATCACTGCCAGCCCACGTCTCCATGTTAGCGATCAGAAGCTGGTGCTTCTCAGCTTCACTGTGTTCAGAGGCGGACATGTCATCGCACAAGTTATTAGACATCTTCAACTGGCGAATCAAATATCTCAAGAGGTTACTGCCAGCAATGAGGTCATCCCCCTGGTTTTCAACGACGAGTGTGGAGACGGCCACACGACAGCCGTACACCTCCATCTCCAGCTCACACACTCCTAGAGGCTTCGTCCTTGACCCACCGCACCCAATCAAAATTACATCTGAAGGTGTCAATGAAGGGCTTTTTAACACTCTCTCCTCCAACAGTCTGTTCCACATCTTGGAGCTTAAAGAACAAGCCATTGAACCGCTGTCCAGCATAGCCCTCACTTCAACTTTGCCACCAAGTAATACTTTTTCATAGAAGAGATCATCGTGAGGGTGCAGTTTTTGTGTGTTCTGTATTATTACTTGACTCGTTAATTTTAACTCTTCACACACACTCTCGTAAACCGATTCAATATCGTCCTTCATTACTGGGGGATCAATAAAAGGCTCAACACTCACCCCCTCCAAATGCTGGCCTTCTAGTTTTCCTGACTTGGGGTGGCTGGTCCTGTGGGCACCATGCCAGCTGGCTTTACGGCTGTTGACTTAGGGCATACTGCACTTGTGTGATCAGGCGCAAAACACAGAAAGCAGAGATGGTCAGCCCTACAGTGAAATCGGGTATTATGGCCAACATCCCCACACACCTCACAGACCAATGAAGGCCTGGCCCTGTTCCTTTGGCCTCTCTGGAAAAGAGGGTTTGACCTGCCCTGAAACTGGGCCTGCTGCGGTCTCTGCTCAAGAAGACGCTCCAACCTAGCGATGATGTGCTCTAGTTGCCCAGCGGACCCCTGAGTCGCCTGATTTGAACTGGAGGTTAGGCTGGCCTCATTGTGAAGCATACCAGCAGGCACTGTGGGATGAGCCGTTGAACTGACCTCTTGTCGTAGCGAGGTGATAGCAGGGGCTGTCTTTGAATGAGGTGAGTACCTCTGAACCCTCTTATGTTCAACCAGCTTTTCATGAACCTCAGCTGCTGTCCAAAGCTGTGAAGCTTTACACCTGAATATGAGAGACAGTTCGGGGTCGGGACAATGTCTAATGAACATGGCAGTGAGCTCACAAGACGGATTATCAATCATCTTGTTTTGTCTCTTTAAACAGTCTTCTGCAATCTCCATTGCCCTGTTCAGTCTTAACCAATACTCAAAAGGGCATTCGCTAGGGGCTGGTAAAGTAGCATAAAAATCAGCTAATGGCATAGTGGAGAAAACCGTGTCACTGAAATGCTGCTTTAGTGTATCAAAGATAGGGGCTGGACCATTAGAAAGATCGAGTGAAGGGTTACTACGAATCACTACCCCCTCCCCCTGAGCCTGCTCATCACTTCCTCAGCTTGCTCAGTAACTGGAGTCCCCGTTTTCCGAAAGTATGTTGTGAGAACCGTCTCCCATTCATGAACTGTGCACATATCTGAATCATCACCCTTAAAGCACACTGGCTCTGTAATGTCAGACTTCACCACTAAGTTCACCAGAGAAGGGCCTGCCCCACCTAAGCTGTTTGTATGCCCTGCAACATCGGGCCCCACTCCGCTGTGCAACTTGGACCCTATATGAGAGGTAATGCTCTCACCAATGGCGATCCCAATCTGCTGTGCTATGCCCGCTATCAGATTCACAGAAGCCCCCTCATTCTCAGCGCTGGGCGCTCCAACTCCCACTGAACGTGGAGGGACATAGTAAGTATCATTGCCAACTGACATATTCTCAAGATCCGGCATGGGTGTAGATGTGATAGGATCAGACAGAAATCTGGCTGTACCCTTAACAGTGGATGGTATTGGAGTGCACAAAAATGTCCCTCTTCCCCTTCCAAAACCATTTAAACCTGCCATAATATGGCACAAAGAAAATTTTTATATTATTTGCAAGTCAAAAACAGAATAAAACAAAACACCCTTTCAATAACTTCCTTTTGTATAAAAACACTATACTCTTCCAATAGAAGACATCAGTCTTTGCAAAAAAAAAATGTATATGATCACATCATACTTTTGATACCCAAATTACATGTAAATGTAAAAGTTAAATTAAATGTAAAAGAAAACGGTAATGTCTCTTCTCATTAGCCCTTTATTTTATTTCTTTGTATTGTGTATATATATATCTATTATATAGTCCATATATATATATATATATATATATATATTTTTTTTTTTTTTGTATTTTCTTATATTAGAAACCTCAAAATTCTCAAAAAGCTCTAGCACAGCTCTATTTTAACAACCAAGGAAAACACTCATTAAACCAGTGGTAAATAAAACAATATTGCCCCCATGTGGCAAAAAGTGGCACTGCGCTACAGGCAGATAAATGCGCTCTGGTGAGCCGACTCACTCACTCCCTACTACGCAACACCAGCCGACTTCTGGAACCGGCGAATCCTCCCGCAATGCGATGATTCCAGAAGCACGGTCACGGCACCATTGTAACCCATGTGATCTCTGCGTTGTGTAATAATTGAAGACTTCACACTGGATTCTCAATCTTGTCGGGTTTATTCTGGTAAACAAAGAATTATATCCTGGTCAGCCACGTAGGATACAGCGTACACACGTCATTCACGGGCACACTCCTCGTGCACTGGCCCCGCTAAATCACGTACAATGGCATATATAATATCACAACATGACATTAAATTGAACAAATATGTAGACAAAAAATACAATATGTACCTGGTAAACAAAGAATTATATCCTGGTCAGCCACGTAGGATACAGCGTACACACGTCATTCTAATTACAGAAGGACAAAAGCAAATTAGCGACCTAGCATGCTACGCTAACTAGCCAGCTAAGCTAACTAGCCGGCTAAGCTAACTAGCATGACCTGAGCACTTTCTGTACATTGCACGAGATAAGCATTTCAAACAGTATACATAGCCGTCGCTACATTCTACCGAAGAATTTATACATCATCATATCAGCATGGCATGTAAATGAAATATTATTAAAAGAAACAATTCAAATGTGCTTATGACTGGGTGCGATCCAACCTACCACAGGCACACTCCTCGTGCACTGGCACCGCTAAATCACATACAAGGGCATATATCTACAGAGGGGACGCCCACTGACCAACCACAATACAGAATGTCAATGCAACCTCTTGGTATTGGACGATTAAACCCTGGCAAGTGGAATCACTAAATAACTCTGTTACACTTCTTTGCCAAAAGGGCTGTCACTCAGAACAACTTGGAAGTCCATTGCAAATGCTAATAGCACAAATACACAGCACAATAATAATTACATTAATAATATCATCCTTTAATCCCATTTTTGAGCAGAATATTTTTGATTCTACATCTACAGAAACTGATGTGGATGAAGGCCATGACTGGGACATCTTTAACATCAATGAAGGTTTGTCGACACTATTTTTGTTTTGCTTTGTTGTATAATGTCTCGATGCATCTGAGGATTTTCATCAACCAATACAATTTTCCTTTGCAGTGGCTGGGCTGGACCTGCTGGAGGGAGACATTGAGCAGGAGGAAGTAAGCCATATATATATATATATATATATATATATATATATATATATAAGACCACAAGCACTCACCTCAGTGAGTCTGTTGAAGTTTGCACTCTGTTACTCCTTCATTTATCCCTAATTGTATACCTGTTGTTCACTGCATTCCCATCAGACATTCAGCAGAAACTCCATTATAGGAGACAAGTATCGTTGGCCAACAACCATTCCCTACTATCTCGAGGACAGTCTGGGTAAGAAACTCACATTCCTAGTACTTATGTTATTATGGATATGCACTAAATTAGGATGCTTTCTCATGTTTCTTTGTCATACACCATGTAACATGTACTGTAGACATGAATGCAAAGGGAGTGATCCTGAAAGCATTTGACCAGTACAGACTGAAGACCTGCATTGACTTTACGCCATGGAAAGGAGAGGAGAACTACATCTCTGTGTTCAAAGGAAGCGGGTGAGCACTGTGTTCACTTAATATCGCTGTATTCTTGAACCAAACTGTCAGTGCTTATTACATGCCTGCTTGTTGCATGTGTCCTAACACATGAAGCCACAACACATGTTAATGCAATCACTGCATCCTCAACAAAGGTTTGAAGGTGCACTAATAAATACTTTTATATACGCAATGGGTGAAATGTCTTGTAGTGGCAAACCTACAGAGAATTATCACCAGACTCTGCAGTTCCCCTCAGCGCCTCAGTTATGTGCCGTAAGGTTTTACGGCACATAACTTTAGACGTATTCAGTGAAAAACCTCTGATAAACTGTCCAGCATAAAGCGGCAGACTGATAAAGTTAACCACCAGCAGGTGAGCATAGTGGCACATGTAGCAGACACATATTTTTCTCAGTAGTCAATGACCAAATTAGAGCTCAAAGGAGAGTCAATATTTGGACTTACAGTTGTCGGTTGACCACAAACATGAATCTAAATGATGCTAATGTTGTTCTTTGTCTGCTAGATGCATAAATAGGCACTGTTTGTTACCAGCTCTATACAATCTGCTGTCCCCAAGTGGCAAAACAAATTAGTATTACTGCTCACAGACAAGTTTACTAAAACCTAATGAAATTGTTACTGAGGCTGGTTCTGAGCTAACGCCAGCTAGCTAAGGCTATCTACAGGTGTATTTGTCATCCTCTAAATGATGGCCTTCTCTCCGCGGCTTGAAAGACCATTTAGTCAAGAGTGCTTGCTTTCCCTCTCCATAGATGCTTTTCCTCTGTAGGCAACCAGCATGTGGGGAAGCAGCGGCTGTCCATTGGTAAAAACTGTGATCGTCTTGGAACCGTTGAGCACGAGTTCCTGCACGCTCTGGGCTTCTGGCATGAGCAGTCCAGAGCTGACCGTGATGATTATGTCAACATCATGTGGGATCGCATTGAACCTGGTAATAACAACACCTTGAATTACATCTCAACACTTTTTTTTGGGCCGAACCGCCAAGCTTGGGGGGGTCTATAAACACGAAGGTCTGTCGCTCTGTCCCTCTGTCGCTGAGTGATAAAGTTACACCATTGGTCGGAGTGAGTGATGACTTCGGTCAGGTCGGAGTTGCCCATTTGGCCGTTGCTCTTTCAAAATGAATTGTGGCAACAGTTACAACACCGATCGTATAGGATCTACACTGTACATTTACTTTTAAGTAAAACTAAAACCTACACTGTAGGTTTTAGTTTGTCCATGCTGCTTTTCAAGACCAACATTTGAGGCTGTGAACATGTTCATAATTTTAATGGGTTGCAACCTACGTAGGTCTGGTCTGTTTAACAAAGTTACATTAATTACACAATGACACTTTAGATGAGTAATAGTACACTTTAAAAGCAAATACCTGGACCACTACAGATGAACATTTGATATCCAAGAATTCACGTGATAGACGCCACTGACTATCCCTGTAACAAGATGGCCGCAATTAAGCACATTGACCATGCGGTCCACTATACACTAGGTTTCTACCTGGTCTTGTCAAATTAGTGTATGTAGTAACGTATTATCTCCTGCATTTTTCTCCTTATGCGTGCCTGCCGTCTGAATACATTTTCAAAAACAAAGGGCTATATTCTTCCTGATATTGTTTTAATGCCTTCCTCAGGTAAAGAGCACAACTTCAAAAAATACGATGACGCAGTGTCGAGTGCTTTAGGTGTTGCCTATGACTACGGCTCTGTAATGCACTACACAAAGACATCCTTTAACATTGGCTCTGAGCCCACCATCGTCACCAAGATCCCCCACTTCATGGATGTGATTGGTCAGAGGATGGGGTTCAGTGCTAGTGATCTGACCAAGCTCAACCGTCTCTACAACTGCAGTGAGTCATCTCATTCTCAACCTGTCATTGTGTCCAATAAATGAGACATAAAACCTGCACTTTGAGTGTTGGAACAATCAATAAACTAAATCACCTCATAAAATAAGAATTATTTTTATCCCATAATAACCTATCTACAGAAGAGGATTAGGGCCACATGTGAAAAATGTATTTGAGTTCTGAGTTTTAAATCAGAATTGTGAGATTAAAGCGCGAATTCTGATAATAATTCCTCTCAGAATTCGGACTTTAAACTCAGAACTCAAAAATGTTTTTCACATTGGTTCTAATTAGGGCTGCACGATATGAGGAAAATATGTGATATGCGATGTTGTTGAATATCGCGATAAAGATATTACTTGCGATAAATAAACAGATATTAAAGTGTTTCTTACTTATGCCTTTCTGCTGGTTACAGTGTTCTTCTAAAATACAACAAATTACTTGTTGAATTTAAAACAAATGAAAGGAAATCATTTACAACATTCTTCTATGGAACAAATTGAACACTGAATTGAATATAAATTGGAAATACTAAAAAAAGAATGAGTTACATTTTAAAGTGCAGTTTTCTTCTGCTTTTTTCTTTCAGCTAACACAAAACATCACTGAGTGTCTTGTGCGATATGTCGCAACCTTTCGCGATTTGTATATTGCGCCAGTTGATATTGCGATGACGATAAAAAAACAATATATTGTGCAGCCCTAGTTCTAATCCTCTTCTGTACCAGCCAGCTCTTTTCTGTTCTGTGTTCTTTTTTTTCTTGGTCCAGGTGAACTTCTGTTGCAAGATGATGTAACAATATTTGTGTGGTGGCACTTTTGCTCTCTATCTGCGTTATCAGCCCATAGTTATCAGGCTGACAGATAGAGCACTGTGGCATATCGACACATTTATCACTCCTTTAATGGAGGGCAAAAGAAAGCAGGATTTGTGATAACACATTTGACCAGAGGTATCCTGATTAAAAACACTGATACAAGAAGTTTCCATCAAATAGTTATTGAGACTGGTGCTCTAATTAGAAATAGTCTGGCATCTACTACTACAAAGGGCCATGGGTTGGTGTCGAACCCCAGGCCGCTGCTGTAAGGACTCAGTACCTGTACCGAAGTATCTTGATGAAATTGTGACTGTTTCCTCTCCACAGCCAAGTCTTCTAGCTTTGTGGATAGCTGTAACTTTGAGGAGGAGAACATCTGTGGGATGATTCAGGGTCCTGGCAACGCTGAGTGGGAACAACGTAGTTCTGTGAGCGGAGGGCCTCAGACTGACTTCTCCAACATGGGACAATGCAAAGGTGACTGACAACCAAAACAAATACCTGTTACGGACTTTCCTTTTAAAATTTGCTGGAAAAAGCTTCAAGAGATACCAAATATGTCACAAAATATCTAGAACTCTCAATTTTAAGGAAATAATGCAGCCACAAGAAATGGCATCTTGGGTTTGAACATTTGAATTTTATTAATGAAACACTGGAAACTGCAGATAAACTGTATAGGCTACAGTATAATCTTATATTATACACATCCCTATGTTGTTGTCCAGTTAGCAGTTATTAAAGAAAGCTAATCACTTTATCACCTCATCTAGTCTCATACATAAATAGCTGGCCTTGGTGTTTAGTGTATCAGTGTGTGTGTGTGTGTGTGTGTGTGTGTGTGTGTGTGTGTGTGTGTGTGTGTGTGTGTGTGTGTGTGTGTGTGTGTGTGTGTGTGTGTGTGTGCAGTGTCTGAAGATAAAAACAAAGGTGCCTGAAGTGATTTATAACATAACCTGTACAAAGTACAGGCTGTCAGTAAAAACAATGCCAATGCCAATTTATTAGTAATTTATTAGATAGAATTTAGAGCGTTTTCTTTCATTATTTGTTATAAAAAGCTGAAACATAATGTGGGTATTACTGTACATTGTCAATGTCATCAATAAACATATGAAAATGATTTATTAGCCTTTAACAAAATTGCAGTACAGTGTAATGGATGTCTCTGCTGAAATTTGGCCAATTAGTTCTAAGTCCAGGCAGTACCACTGGAGGAGACTTTAATCAACCAATCAACCAACCAATCAATCAATCAATCAATCAATCAATCAATCAATCAACCAACCAACCGACCAACCAACCAATCAATCAACCAGTCAATCAATCATTCAATCAACCAATCAATTTGTCACATGAAATCATATAAAATACAAATACAACTCCAGTGAAATGTAATAAGCATAGTAAGCATACTGAATTGACAATGATGAAGTATGTTCTTGAATATGGTACCATAAAATGTAATGTGACAAACTTCTGAGGCCCAACATTAGCCCCTGTTGTCTCCTCCTGCCCTCAGGAAAAGGCTACTTCATGCACTTCAGCACAGCCTCTGCAGAACCTGGTGACCGTGCATTCCTGGAGAGTCGTTTGCTTTACCCGAAACCTGGAGCCCAGTGTCTGCAGTTCTTCCTCCATAACACCGGGGCAGATGATGATATTCTCAATATCTGGGTGCGGCAGTATGATGAGGCCAACCCCAGCGGTAAACTGAAGCTCTTCAAGAGTATTTCAGGTAAGAAATGAAATATTACACATTGTGTGACACACCCGTATAGTTATAGTTAAAGCCCACTGAATGCATGATTTGGAAGTTTGTGACTTTGGCCACCCCAAGCAACACTATGACTGCACCGATGTTCACCAGCATTCTCTCATTTTTTAACAAACAAAAAACATATATTATGTAACCAGAATAATTTGAAATAAGCTGAAATCAAATCAAAAACAAAACACATATTTCACCTACAATCTTATCCATATAATAAATGGGGACTGTTACTATAACTACGTTCCTGTAACTACTTGGTCGGAAAGAGACTAATGTCTATTCTCTGTTCTACCTGTTCTCTTTACAGGAGGTGCCATGGGCTCCTGGGAACTGCATAACATCAATCTGAATATGACACAAAAGGGCCGTGTGGTTTTTGAGGGCGTGAGGGGAAGTAGTCCATCGAAGGGAGGTTTCTCTCTGGATGACATTAACCTGTCATCCACAAAGTGCCCTCAGCATGTCTGGCACATCCGCAACATCACTCGCCTGCTGGCCACCACACCAGCAGGAGGTAAACTCTACAGCCCTCGCTTTCTGTCACCAGCAGGTTACTCCTTCCAGGTAAATGCCTTTTAAATGTTTGATTCTCTCAATCTTGAAGAAATCCAAAGCTTTTACATACCTGTTGTGTATAGTTATGGTTGCTAAGCTATAATTGGTCAATTGCTTATCTGGGGAGGCATTTGGCAAATGGTCAATTCACTTACATTATCATCACTTCCTTGCATAGTACCCTAACGTCATTTCATACTACTCTGTGATCTGTAGGTTGGTGTGTACCTAAACGGAACAAGTGACAGTCCAGGGAAAATGGCCACCTACTTCCACCTGACCTCAGGTCCCAACGACCACAAACTCAAGTGGCCATGTCCATGGCAGCAGGCAACTATGGCCCTGATAGATCAGCAGTCTGACATCAGACAGCAATTGAACATGCACCGAATGGTCACCACTGACCCCGACAAGAAGTCCTCTGATGGTAAGAGATGAGGGGATAACTTGTAGTGTAGCAAGCCTCACTAGCCACTAATTTTGTTCTTTTATAGCAGTGATTCCCAACCAGGGGTACGTGTACTCCAGGGGCTACTTCTGCAGTTACTAGGGGCTATGTGGAAAGACAGCCCGGTCTCACGGCAGTTCGTGTAAATGTCACATTATTTTTAATCTATTGATACGTGTTCACAAGGACGTTTTTCTCGTTTTTTATGTGGTGGCCAGCACGAAAATGTGAAGTAATGTATTTCAATGGGAAGCATATTTCGTGGTCACAGCATGAAAATGGTAGGGAGTAGTATAAAGAGTCGAAAATCCACGTAGGGAGGATGGTCGGGGTGGTGCATGGGTCAAACAACACAAGACTTTCACCCGGGCGAGCGTGTAGCGTTTTGTTTCCCGTAGTCTTCCTAATCACAACCGTCCCGTTATTGTCGCACGTCCCCAGCGGCCGTCCACAGCGGCCATCCCCAGCGGCCGTCTCCCGGCGTGTGAGGCGCCCTTTCCCTGTAGTGTTTTTCTAAACCCAACCTCCGCCATCCCGTTATTGTGGCGCGTCCCCAGTGGCCGTCTCCCGGCGTGTGAGGCGCCCCGTCCCGTTATTGTTGCGCGTCCCCAGCGGCCGTCCCCCGCGGCTGTCTCTCGGCGGCCGCCTCCCAGCATATGGGGCGTCCTTTCCCTGTAGGGTATTTCGTGCTGGCCACCACGTACAAAACGAGAAAAACGTCCCCATGAACACGTATCAATAGATTAAAAATAACGTGACATTTACACAAACTGCCGTGAGACTGGGTGGGGAAAGATTGTAGAGTAGCTCAACTAATTTGAAAAAATAGAAATTATGTTTTGATTGGAAGAATATATCCACAAATTAACATGAAGTCAACTAAATGCCTGAACACTACATGTTGCAGTTATATAAGAGTGAAAAGTAAGCAAGCAAGTGCAGTTTAGCTAAAAGTAATGAATAAATGGTAGAAATAACTAGTTAAAAGTGATGAATAAAATGAATAAACAGTTTGAATCATTAGCTAAAGTAATAGAGAAACAATTAAAAAAGCTCAAATTTGAAAAAGCTAAAAGTGATGGCTTAGAGTAACGTTAATGGATAAATGGTTGAAACATTCAGCTTCACTCAAAGTAGTAGTAGAAGAATTGTTGACCAAACCCAACTTCAATATTGACAGTTCAGTTGTAGGAAATAATTAACAATATCCACTTTTATATAATGAACAGTGTTATATTTAGAACATACAGTGTGAATTGATGAAGAGGTAAATGAGTTCATCTGACAGGGCTGTAGGGGTACCTGAGACCAAAAAGTTTGGGAACCACTGCTTTTTACAATGAATTGTTGCTTTGTTTGTCAGATAGAGAATGACAGTTCACCTGTTTCTCCCAGGCACTGAGTACTACTGGGACGATCCCAGGAAGGTGGGCAGTAAAGTGACTGTGTCTGATGGCAGCTATTACTATCGAGGCCCAGGCAGTGGAACAAGTGCCTTCATCACTCACAGCAGACTAAAGAGCAGAAACTTCATCAAACAAGAAGATGCCTTCTTTGTTTTCAGTCTGGAAGGTATGGAGCCATTCAGACGTGACAGCTGTACTGTACTGTATATCTAAGATCAACCTGTCTCTGAAAGGTCACGGTTGTGCTTCTACTTGTCCTCAGATATATCTGATCTGCTGCTATCTCAGCCTCTTCCCCGCTCGGCTGTTTATGCTGACGCCGGTCTGATGATGAAGGCTGTAGACCAAGGGGCTCCGCAGGGAGCTGCTGATAACTCCATGCTGGTCACAGCTGTGGCAGGGTCAGTGGTAGCAGTCATGTTGGTGGTTTCCATGGTGATCATAGGGAACGCCTGGAGGATGAGGAGGAGGAGAAGACAGCAGGAGAGCGACATGGTGGTGATCATACAGGACATGCCTGGATTCATGGAAGCCAATGTGAGTTAAACATCAGGTTCAACAGTATTTCACATCATTGCAATTTAGGTTAGCGATAGTTTACCGTTCCTCATTTGTTCTTAAGCATCTAAAGCAAACTGTTGTGTTTTTAGTTTGTCTTTGAAGAATCTGTACTTAATACATCTCTATTTCATTACAGGAGCACCAGACCAAAGATCTACCATCTCCTTTCACTACTCCATGATGTCCAGATGAAAGGAAACAATCACCAGTAGAGCACATTACTAAATGATCTATTTAATCAGATTGTCACGTGACTGATTATCATATATAATCTGAATTTGTATTAAAAATTTGTTTGAAATAAAATCTCTGACAGCATGCATGTTCGAACGATTTGTCCACAGCAACCCTCCTCGTGTAACACTCTTACATGATAATTGCGGTCTTATGGTTAGAGACTCGAGCGTGTGACCTGAAAGTTGTTGGTTCAATCCCCAGACCGACAGGATAAAATCTTGTAACCTGTTTACATGTACATGGTTATTTTGAAAAATGTAGACATTTCCCTTCGTTTGTGCCCTTCGTTTACACGCAAACGGAGTTTTGTCTCTGAAAACGATTCTTTCTAAAAACTCTGGCCAGAGTGGAGATTTTGGAAAACTTCGTTTGCACGTTTGCATGTAAACTAAGACAAACGGAGGTTTAGGCAGCCAAGGAAGTGAGGAAGATAAGACAGAGGAAGTGATTCGTTGCTACACTGCCACCTACAGGTTTGGCATGCTCTTGACGGCATTGACGGCATATATACACGGGTTCGTGTAAAACACTTTTCTGAAAACTGACAGCTGTGCACGATGTTATTTTTGAAAACGGAGAGGTTGAAATGTCCGTTCATGAAAATAGCCGGCCACGTGTAAACGTAGCATGGGTGGGGAAAGTGAAAGAACAGCGCTTGTCCCTCCCTCATAACCACCACTGAGCTGCCGTTGAGCAAGGCCCTAACCCAAAAACGGCTGTCAGTGGCCAGCAGATCAGACTGTGGTTGTACTGGGCGATTTCCAGGTATGAATGTGCAACTGTGTGAATGTGACAGGTCGTTCCTGCAAAAGAGAGGCTTCCTCTCAGTGAACCTTCTCCGAATAAATAATAAATAATATATCCATGGCCTCTATAACCCTTGTTAATTTAACATTGCAATGGAGTCAAATTACCAAAGACTATAACATATCAACCTATTATGCATCATGTTATTCAACTATTTTCACTCTTAAATGAAGTCTCTCCTGATTTAACTGCCATTACATCATATTCAACGCGACACCAACATGGTGTGTTCTCTCACTGGATCCTTTTATCAGCAACCAAACAAAGGAACGTCTGAACTTCAACAATTAACCTCGGTGTGGTTTTGTGGCCTGCCACTTTTTTGAATCTGGGTTGAATAAAGAAGAAAACTGCAGTGACTATTGACGGTGGCATGGCTATTTAAATGGCAGGTTTGTCCAGGATGTCCCGTGTCGGGCTAGTGATGATTCTCTCCCTGACCAATCAGTGGTCGGCAGTGTTTTAGCTCCACCTTAGTGTCGGCTCAGCTCGCTCAGAACCTTGACTGAGGTGATACAAAAAAAAGTACCAGGAACAGTACCAGGTGGAATGTAACTAAGTACATTTACTCAAGTACTGTACAGTACAAATTTGAGGTACTTGTACTTTACTTTAGTCTTTTCTTTTCATGCCACTTTCTACTTCTACTGTACTGTTTACTCCATTACATTAATCTGTCAGCTTTAGTGATTGGAATGCTGATTTAGCAGCATTCACAGTATTGTTATCGGATTCTTCCGTTTGACTTTCGGTAGCCTACTACTTCTGCATACTTTCAGCTACAAAACCATTCAAATATCAAAATGTTCAGCTCTTTAAGGGAATTTCTGCTTGTATTTCTACTTTTTTTCTTTTTACATTGAAAGTCAATGGAGGAACCTTCAAATACTTCTAGGCTTCTTCGCCTTTGAAGTGCTACTAGGAGTAGCACTTCACCACATACTTTCGCCTACTGTCATTCTATTCACAAGACCATCAGCTATTAGAAAATGATTCCGCTTATTGATATCTTTTACAGTTTTTGTGTTATCACTGTATAGGATTAGTGCTTCTTTGGGCTTTTTCTGCATGTTAAAAGCTGCTCAGTGTGGGTGATGTCACAGCTACAGTGCAGAGGAGAGAGAAGATCGTCTTAAAACTTTCTCTTTAACTTGCTCTTAGGCCACAATTTTTACTCCTCATACACCATTTATACGTCAAAACGTAGATAAACTTATCTTTTTTCAGCCAATGGGCTCATTAAAACAATGGGACTCATACATTTGGATCTGTGAGCAGCCAAATGGAAAATTCATTGACAGCCGTTGTTTAACATCCTCGATATTTATGGACGAAAGCACAGGGTAACAGTTTTTCAAATCGCTGATATGCCCACATTGTTTACTTTATCCACACAAATTATATATCAATGTGTTCGCAAATGCTTTCTATTGCTCACAGTGGGGTCATTATATTGATACCACGTTTTGTTTGTGTGCTAATTAAACATCAAAACCAGGGAAAGGCTGGATTTCAGCTGTAAGAGGCAGCTGCTGTTCTCCAATACCATGACTCCGCACTTTTCCCAAGACAGAAAAATTACAACTACAGACAGTAATATGAACATTACCACATTACAATCGATTTATATTAATTATATATAAAGTATATTGTGTGTATATGTGTTTTATGTATTTATAACAACAATAATACATTTATTAAAATTACTTTTTTTTAAAAGTACTATAATATGACTCTTTCAACGTGCAATACTATAACTTTTTATCACTTTTTTCGACACACTATATTACTTTTTTACGACTTTTTTTGACATATTATACTGACATTTTTTGACTTTTTTATGACTTTTTTCGACATACAATACCATGATTTGTTTCATAGCTCAGTCTGTAATAAGTCAGGTGGGGGAGTCTTATTTTGGGAGTTGAATTCCTATCAGGAACTGTTTATTTTTTTAGTCAAATGTCTAAAGTAAAGTCACACTATACTATGACGTTTTTATCACTTTTTAGACATACTATACTATGTCTTTTTTCGACATGCTATACTATGACTTTTTTGACATACTGTACTATGACTATTTTTGACATACTATACTATGATTTTTTTTCGAAATGCTATACAATGACTTATCACTTTTTCAACATGCTATGCTATGACTATTTTTGACATGCTATATGGTTTTGTGACCAGAGCCCCTTATAACACCCACCAACCTCTATGCATTAGTTGGCTGGCCCTTGTTACACACCTGACACCTAACTCACTGGTATCAAGTCATTTACAAATCCTTGCTAGGCAAAGCCCCACTGTACCTACGCTCACTGGTCACTATAGCTTTACCCATATAGCCTTCGCTCAAGCAGTTACATCTCCTTGGTCACTCCGAAAGCCCACACTTCCAGGCCACTACTCCTTCCAGTTCTCAGCTGCAAATGATTGGAATGAACTACAAAAAACCCTGAAACTCAAAACCCTTATCCCACTAACTGCCTTCAAAGCACGTCTGTCTGTGCTCCTGTCCGATCACTGCACGTGCTAACTGTTCTCCATCATTCATACTCTGTTTTTGCACACCCTTACTCCATTACTTCATTATCTCTGTCATGCCCCAATGCATAGTTGCACAGATGCACATCTTCACCTGCATTAAGATAAGATAAGATGAGATAGACTTTATTAATCCCACAGTGGGGAAATTCCTGTGCTACAACAGCTCAAAAGAAAATGTACACACATCAGAATAACACAAATACACATTAAATAGACATAGGAGAAAAAATATACATAAAGTATAGGGAAAGGAAAAATAGAATAGAATTAATTATAATAATAATAATAATAGTAATAAAAACAACCGTATTTGCACAATGAACAACCTTATATAAACAGACAGTATATAAACACAGATATACAGATGAGTAAGGTGCGAATGAGTAGCACAGTTGGAGGTGACACAGAGAAATTAATAGATAAATGTGCATAGTGCAGAATATTGTCCATTGATGGCTCATATTGTTGAAATAAAATATAGGTCCGCAACCCAAGGCCAGATTTATAGGCGCGGACCTTATCGCCAGCTGCACTTTGTCAACTTCTCTTCAAGTTCTCTTCAAAGTATGAAAAAGTCCCAGAACGAGGTCTCAGAAAATTCATGCAGAGTCAGAATCAGATGTGAAAAAGAAGTTTTAATGTGCACGAAAGATAACATAGAAAAACCCAGAGCAAGTACCGGTAAGCTTGCTAAAGATTTATTTGTTCTGCAGCGTCTTATATTATGCCAAGACAGACTATCCCCCAGAAAAACCTTCCAATGACCACCTTCAGGACATGCGGTGTAACAATTCAATTGGCTACCTTTGAGTCTAAGACCCTCCTATTTTGGGAAATTTCCACTTGTTGAAGTCATAGTGCTGATTTAGCTTATTTTTAGCTGAGGTTGATGTCTCTGAAGTTCATGCTTAGGGCATGGGCAGGGGCTCTGCACCAGTCTTTCTGTCTGCGGCTGTGTAGCCTCTACTGAGAGGAGCTGCACAAGGGGGGAGAGTCTATGTGTAGCAGTGAGGAACGCAGCTGCGGGAAGCACTGGGAGAGAGAAAGTCTGGGACTCCCACCAGGCAGACACATTGACGTGTCTTATCTATATGACATTGATACACGTTGTATATGTCCCCATAATTCAATTATAAACCAGATGTAGTGGCAATCTGTCAACAAAAAATGCCACTACAGGGATTTTGAAGCCATTTCCAACTCTTGCTGTTGCAAAAACTGCGGTCCTCCATCGTCGTATAATTCATTCTTTATTGTATAAATGTATTTAAAAACACATACAAAAGACTGACTTGAAAGATTAAAAACGAATAGACGAGATCTAAAAACCATCACTATCACAGAGCTGAGGTTGAAAAACTGTGTGGCTTCCTAGACTCGATCCCATCACTGGCTCACCTGTGATTCCCTTACTACCCTGGCTGATTAGCACATACATCCAGGTGCGCAGGTGACGTAACCTAACGAACAAACCATTCACACAAACCTACCACCCACACATACTAACATGCACACATATCCAAATTGGCCACAACACAACGCCCCTGATTGTTACTGTATAATAACACAACAATTCACCAAATTAATAATGGAGCTAATGACAAATCATTCAATAATGTTCATAGTGCAAGTGTGCATTTTCATTCAATAATGTTCATGTCGAGTAAATATCCATGAAGTAGGTAACCTCAAGGTTGAGATTTCAGCATTACAAAAGTCTTAATCAGCCTCCAGCAGAAGACAGATCTTTGTGATCGGTCGCTCAAGTATGTTATATTTAGTCAGGACTTTGACAGACCGTACCAGTCCCTGTGTGTCTGGAAAGGTCTGCAACACCTTTCCTAACAGCCAGGATCCACAAGGGGCAGTAGAGTCTGCCACAAGAACAACGTCCCCTGCAACAAAGCTCCTCTTGTCCTTTGACCACCGTTGCCGTTCCTGTAGCAATGGTATATACTCCCGAACCCATCTGTGCCCATCAGCAAGAAACTGAACTTGCCTCCATCGCCGTCTGGTGTAGAGATCACTTGTGTCAAAAAGTCTTGGTGGTAGAGCAGGTTTGCCTTTTAACAAGATAATGTGATTGGGAATCAGGGGTTCCAAATCATTGGGATCATCTGAAGTTTTTGTGAGTGGACGGTCATTAAGGATAGCTTCCACCTCACACAGAAGAGTTTGCAATCCTTCGTCATCTGTGATTTGCTGATGAAGTACGGAATTCAGCACCTTCCTGACCATACGAATGATTCTCTCCCATAACCCTAACCCTGAAGCACTAGGGGTGTCCTAGTGTCCTAGGGGAAGGTCCATTTTACTCCAGATTGAAGTAATGTGTTTTGAATTTGCTTGTGGTTCAGAGCAGATAGAGCTTGTCTCAGTTCGCGTTCTGCTCCGACAAAGTTGGTTCCGTTATCAGATCTGATGTGTGGCCTTGTCTTGAAATGAATCGGCGCAGTGCATGGATGCAAGAACTGGTGTCCAATGAGTATGCCACTTCCAAGTGCACTGCCCTGCTCGCCATACAAGTGAAGATAACTCCATATCTTTTGATGCGGCTACGGCCTGCCTTCACCTCAAAAGGACCAAAATAATCGACGCCCACATTTGTAAATGGTGGGAGATCTGGTTGGAGTCTTTTCTTTGGTAAATCTGCCATCTTTTGTTCACCCAGCTTTCCCCTATAGCGTCTGCAAATAACACAAAGAAAGGATCTTTCTGGCTGCAGAATTAGCACTGGTGATCCAATACTGTTGGCGAAGTCTGGAAAGCAGATGATTTCTTCCACAATGTCCCAGTTGCTCATGAATGTGGCGCAAAATGAGAGTTGAGATGTGCTGATTTTTAGCAAGAATGACTGGGTGTTTCATGTCATCAGGCATTGCCGCTTTACTGAGTCGTCCTCCCACTCTCAAGAGCCCATTTTCCAGCACTGAGTCAAGTTTGTAAATCTGACTACTTTTCTTAACTCCAGATGTTCCACTTTTCAACGCAATTATTTCATCGCTGAACTTTTCCATTTGGCAGTACTGAATAATGGCACTTTCAGCGGTGTTAATATCTTCCAATGGCAAAGTCTGATCACCCAATGTGGCTTTGAAGCTTTGCATCTCCTTTTCCACTTTGTTCTTCTGTTCAGTTATGTCAAGTCCATTAACAGACACACATGCTTGTATTTCCTGTCTTTTCTGACACAACAACTGCAACACCTTTCTCAACTGATGAAACCAAGCAACTGAGGTCTTTAACCTTTTCCAAGATGAGAAGTTGGTAATCAGCTCGGTTGTTGCATTCTGTGACTTTTTGATGATCACATTATTCACAATAGCCTGTCCTTTAACCTCAGGGTCATCACAGCTGAAAGAAGCAGGCTCCACCATATTAATAGGCCATTCAATTTCATTCTTGAAAAGGAAGTCCGGACCGTGGATCCATCTGCAACATGTAAGGAGTTCCTCAGCATTCAAACCCCGAGAGGCCTCGTCCGCTGGATTCCGTTTTGTGTCAACATACCTCCATTGGGAGACAACAGTGGCTTCTTTGATAATGGAGATCCTATTTGACACAAAGGTGTGAAAGCGTTTTGTTTCGTTCCTGTCTAACTGTTATGTCTCTAATGTCTAACTGTAATGTCTGTAATGTCTAACTGTGATGTCTATGTGTAATGTCTAACTGTAATGTCTGTAATGTCTAACTATAATGTCTGTAATGTCTAACTATAATGTCTGTAATGTCTAACTGCAATGTCTGTAATGTCTAACTGTAATGTCTGTAATGTCTAACTGTAATGTCTAACTGTAATGCCTGTAATGTCTAACTGTAATGTCTAAATGTAATATCTGTAATGTCTAACTGTAATGTCTGTAATGTCTAACTGCAATGTCTGTAATGTATAACTGTAATGTCTAACTGTAATGCCTGTAATGTCTAACTGTAATGTCGGTAATGTCTAACTGTAATGTCTATGTGTAATGTCTAACTGTAATGTCTAACTGTATTGTCTGTAATGTCTAACTGCAATGTCTGTAATGTCTAACTGTAATGTCTGTAATGTCTAACTGTAATATCTGTAATGTCTAAATGTAATGTCTAACTGTAATGTCTGTAATGTCTAACTGTAATGTCTGTAATGTCTAAATGTAATGTCTAACTGTAATGTCTAACTGTAATGTCTGTAATTTCTATGTGTAATGTCTAACTGTAATGTCTGTAATGTCTAACTGTAATGTCTGTAATGTCTAACTGTAATGGCTGTAATGTCTGTAATGTCTAACTGTAATGTCTGTAATGTCTAACTGCAATGTCTGTAATGTCTAACTGTAATGTCTAACTGTAATGTCTGTAATGTCTAACTGTAATGTCTGTAATGTCTAACTGCAATGTCTGTAATGTATAACTGTAATGTCTAACTGTAATGTCTGTAATGTCTAACTGTAATGTCTGTAATGTCTAACTGTAATGTCTGTAATGTCTAACTGTAATGTCTGTAATGTCTAACTGTAATGTCTGTAATGTCTATGTGTAATGTCTAACTGTAATGTCTGTAATGTCTATTTGTAATGTCTAACTGTAATGTCTGTAATGTCTAACTGTAATGTCTGTAATGTCTAACTGCAATGTCTGTAATGTCTAACTGTAATGCCTGTAATGTCTAACTGTAATGTCTGTAATGTCTAACTGTAATGTCTGTAATGTCTAACTGTAATGTCTGTAATGTCTAACTGTAATGTCTGTAATGTCTAACTGTAATGCCTGTAATGTCTAACTGTAATGTCTGTAATGTCTAACTGTAATGTCTGTAATGTCTAACTATAATGGCTGTAATGTCTAACTGTAATGTCTAACTGTAATGTCTGTAATATCTATGTGTAATGTCTAACTGTAATGTCTGTAATGTCTAACTGTAATGTCTGTAATGTCTAACTGTAATGGCTGTAATGTCTAACTGTAATGTCTGTAATGTCTAACTGTAATGTCTGTAATGTCTAACTGTAATGTCTATGTGTAATGTCTAACTGTAATGTCTGTAATGTCTAACTGTAATGTCTGTAATGTCTAACTGCAATGTCTGTAATGTCTAACTGTAATGTCTGTAATGTCTAACTGTAATGTCTAACTGTAAAACCTGTAATGTCTAACTGTAATGTCTTGAATGTCTAACTGTAATGTCTAACTGTAATGTCTAAATGTAATGTCTGTAATGTCTAACTGTAATGTCTGTAATGTCTAACTGCATTGTCTGTAATGTATAACTGTAATGTCTAACTGTAATGCCTGTAATGTCTAACTGTAATGTCTGTAATGTCTAACTGTAATGTCGGTAATGTCTAACTGTAATGTCTATGTGTAATGTCTAACTGTAATGTCTATGTGTAATGTCTAACTGTATTGTCTGTAATGTCTAACTGCAATGTCTGTAATGTCTAACTGTAATGTCTGTAATGTCTAACTGTAATGTCTGTAATGTCTAAATGTAATGTCTAACTGTAATGTCTGTAATGTCTAAATGTAATGTCTAACTGTAATGTCTAACTGTAATGTCTGTAATGTCTATGTGTAATGTCTAACTGTAATGTCTGTAATGTCTAACTGTAATGTCTATGTGTAATGTATAACTGCAATGTCTAACTGTAATGCCTGTAATGTCTAACTGTAATGTCGGTAATGTCTAACTGTAATGTCTATGTGTAATGTCTAACTGTAATGTCTAACTGTATTGTCTGTAATGTCTAACTGCAATGTCTGTAATGTCTAACTGTAATGTCTGTAATGTCTAACTGTAATATCTGTAATGTCTAAATGTAATGTCTAACTGTAATGTCTGTAATGTCTAACTGTAATGTCTGTAATGTCTAAATGTAATGTCTGACTGTAATGTCTAACTGTAATGTCTGTAATTTCTATGTGTAATGTCTAACTGTAATGTCTTTAATGTCTAACTGTAATGTCTATGTGTAATGTATAACTGTAATGTCTGTAATGTCTGTAATGTCTAACTGTAATGTCTGTAATGTTTAACTGTAATGTCTGTAATGTCTAACTGCAATGTCTGTTATGTCTAAATGTAATGTCTGTAATGTCTAACTGTAATGTCTGTAATGTCTAACTGTAATGTCTGTAATGTCTAACTGCAATGTCTGTAATGTCTAACTGTAATGTTGGTAATGTCTAACTGTAATGTCTGTAATGTCTAACTGTAATGTCTGTAATGTCTAAATGTAATGTCTGTAATGTCTAACTGCAATGTCTGTAATGTATAACTGTAATGTCTAACTGTAATGTCTGTAATGTCTAAATGTAATGTCTGTAATGTCTAACTGTAATGCCTGTAATGTCTAACTGTAATGGCTGTAATGTCCAACTGTAATGGCTGTAATGTCTAACTGTAATGGCTGTAATGTCTAACTGTAATGTCTAACTGCAATGTCTGTAATGTCTAACTGCAATGTCTGTAATGTCTAACTGCAATGCTGTCTAACTGTAATGTCTGTAATGTCTAACTGCAATGTCTGTAATGTCTAACTGTAATGCCTGTAATGTCTAACTGTAATGGCTGTAATGTCTAACTGTAATGGCTGTAATGTCTAACTGTAATGTCTGTAATGTCTAACTGTAATGCCTGTAATGTCTGTAATGTCTAACTGTAATGTCTGTAATGTCTAACTGTAATGGCTGTAATGTCTAACTGTAATGTCTGTAATGTCTAACTGTAATGTCTGTAATGTCTAACTGTAATGTCTAACTGTAATGTCTGTAATGTCTAACTGTAATGTCTAACTGTAAAACCTGTAATGTCTAACTGTAATGTCTTGAATGTCTAACTGTAATGTCTAACTGTAATGTCTAAATGTAATGTCTGTAATGTCTAACTGTAATGTCTGTAATGTCTAACTGCAATGTCTGTAATGTATAACTGTAATGTCTAACTGTAATGCCTGTAATGTCTAACTGTAATGTCTGTAATGTCTAACTGTAATGTCTGTAATGTCTAACTGTAATGTCTATGTGTAATGTCTAACTGTAATGTCTATGTGTAATGTCTAACTGTATTGTCTGTAATGTCTAACTGCAATGTCTGTAATGTCTAACTGTAATGTCTGTAATGTCTAACTGTAATATCTGTAATGTCTAAATGTAATGTCTAACTGTAATGTCTGTAATGTCTAACTGTAATGTCTGTAATGTCTAAATGTAATGTCTAACTGTAATGTCTGTAATGTCTAACTGTAATGTCTGTAATGTCTAACTGTAATGTCTGTAATTTCTATGTGTAATGTCTAAATGTAATGTCTTTAATGTCTAACTGTAATGTCTATGTGTAATGTATAACTGCAATGTCTAACTGTAATGCCTGTAATGTCTAACTGTAATGTCGGTAATGTCTAACTGTAATGTCTAACTGTATTGTCTGTAATGTCTAACTGCAATGTCTGTAATGTCTAACTGTAATGTCTGTAATGTCTAACTGTAATATCTGTAATGTCTAAATGTAATGTCTAACTGTAATGTCTGTAATGTCTAACTGTAATGTCTGTAATGTCTAAATGTAATGTCTGACTGTAATGTCTAACTGTAATGTCTGTAATTTCTATGTAATGTCTAACTGTAATGTCTGTAATGTCTAACTGTAATGTCTGTAATGTCTAACTGTAATGTCTGTAATGTCTAACTGTAATGTCTGTAATGTCTAACTGTAATGTCTAACTGTAATGTCTGTAATGTCTAACTGTAATGTCTGTAATGTCTAACTGCAATGTCTGTAATGTCTAAATGTAATGTCTGTAATGTCTAACTGTAATGTCTGTAATGTCTAACTGTAATGTCTGTAATGTCTAACTGCAATGTCTGTAATGTCTAACTGTAATGTCTAACTGTAATGTCTGTAATGTCTAACTGTAATGTCTGTAATGTCTAACTGTAATGTCTGTAATGTCTAAATGTAATGTCTGTAATGTCTAACTGCAATGTCTGTAATGTCTAACTGTAATGTCTAACTGTAATGTCTGTAATGTCTAACTGTAATGTCTGTAATGTCTAACTGTAATGCCTGTAATGTCTAACTGTAATGGCTGTAATGTCCAACTGTAATGGCTGTAATGTCTAACTGTAATGGCTGTAATGTCTAACTGTAATGTCTAACTGCAATGTCTGTAATGTCTAACTGCAATGCTGTCTAACTGTAATGTCTGTAATGTCTAACTGCAATGTCTGTAATGTCTAACTGTAATGCCTGTAATGTCTAACTGCAATGTCTGTAATGTCTAACTGCAATGTCTGTAATGTCTAACTGCAATGTCTGTAATGTCTAACTGTAATGCTGTCTAACTGTAATGTCTGTAATGTCTAACTGCAATGTCTGTAATGTCTAACTGTAATGTCTGTAATGTCTAACTGTAATGGCTGTAATGTCTAACTGTAATGGCTGTAATGTCTAACTGTAATGTCTAACTGTAATGTCTGTAATGTCTAACTGTAATGTCTGTAATGTCTAACTGTAATGTCTGTAATGTCTAACTGTAATGTCTAACTGTAATGCCTGTAATGTCTAACTGTAATGTCTGTAATGTCTAACTGTAATGTCTGTAATGTCTAACTGTAATGTCTAACTGTAATGTCTGTAATGTCTAACTGTAATGTCTAACTGTAATGTCTGTAATGTCTAACTGTAATGTCTGTAATGTCTAACTGTAATGTCTAACTGTAATGTCTGTAATGTCTAACTGTAATGTCTGTAATGTCTAACTGTAATGTCTGTAATGTCTAACTGTAATGTCTGTAATGTCTAACTGCAATGTCTGTAATGTCTAACTGTAATGTCTAACTGTAATGTCTGTAATGTCTAACTGTAATGTCTGTAATGTCTAACTGTAATGCCTGTAATGTCTAACTGTAATGTCTGTAATGTCTAACTGTAATGTCTGTAATGTCTAACTGTAATGTCTGACTGTAATGTCTAACTGCAATGTCTGACTGTAATGTCTGTAATGTCTAACTGCAATGTCTGTAATGTCTAACTGCAATGCTGTCTAACTGTAATGTCTGTAATGTCTAACTGCAATGTCTGTAATGTCTAACTGTAATGTCTGTAATGTCTAACTGTAATGTCTGTAATGTCTAACTGTAATGGCTGTAATGTCTAACTGTAATGTCTGTAATGTCTAACTGTATGTCTAATGTCTGTAATGTCTAACTGTAATGTCTGTAATGTCTAACTGCAATGTCTGTAATGTCTAACTGTAATGTCTGTAATGTCTAACTGTAATGTCTGTAATGTCTAACTGTAATGTCTAACTGTAATGTCTGTAATGTCTAACTGTAATGTCTAACTGTAATGTCTGTAATGTCTAACTGTAATGCCTGTAATGTCTAACTGTAATGTCTGTAATGTCTAACTGTAATGTCTGTAATGTCTAACTGTAATGTCTGTAATGTCTAACTGTAATGTCTGTAATGTCTAACTGTAATGTCTAACTGTAATGTCTGTAATGTCTAACTGTAATGTCTGTAATGTCTAACTGTAATGTCTGTAATGTCTAACTGTAATGTCTGTAATGTCTAACTGTAATGTCTGTAATGTCTAACTGTAATGTCTGTAATGTCTAACTGCAATGTCTGTAATGTCTAACTGTAATGTCTGTAATGTCTAACTGTAATGTCTGTAATGTCTAACTGTAATGTCTAACTGTAATGTCTGTAATGTCTAACTGTAATGTCTGTAATGTCTAACTGTAATGTCTGTAATGTCTAACTGTAATGTCTGTAATGTCTAACTGTAATGTCTAACTGCAATGTCTGTAATGTCTAACTGTAATGTCTGTAATGTCTAACTGTAATGGCTGTAATGTCTAACTGTAATGTCTGTAATGTCTAACTGCAATGTCTGTAATGTCTAACTGTAATGTCTAACTGTAATGTCTGTAATGTCTAACTGCAATGTCTGTAATGTCTAACTGTAATGCTGTAATGTCTAACTGTAATGTCTGTAATGTCTAACTGTAATGTCTAACTGCAATGTCTGTAATGTCTAACTGTAATGTCTGTAATGTCTAACTGTAATGGCTGTAATGTCTAACTGTAATGGCTGTAATGTCTAACTGTAATGTCTAACTGTAATGTCTGTAATGTCTAACTGCAATGTCTGTAATGTCTAACTGTAATGTCTGTAATGTCTAACTGTAATGTCTGTAATGTCTAACTGTAATGTCTAACTGTAATGTCTGTAATGTCTAACTGTAATGTCTGTAATGTCTAACTGCAATGTCTGTAATGTCTAACTGTAATGTCTGTAATGTCTAACTGTAATGTCTGTAATGTCTAACTGTAATGTCTGTAATGTCTAACTGCAATGTCTGTAATGTCTAACTGTAATGTCTAACTGTAATGTCTGTAATGTCTAACTGCAATGTCTGTAATGTCTAACTGTAATGTCTGTAATGTCTAACTGTAATGTCTGTAATGTCTAACTGTAATGTCTGTAATGTCTAACTGTAATGTCTAACTGTAATGTCTGTAATGTCTAACTGTAATGTCTGTAATGTCTAACTGTAATGTCTGTAATGTCTAACTGTAATGTCTGTAATGTCTAACTGTAATGTCTGTAATGTCTAACTGTAATGTCTGTAATGTCTAACTGTAATGTCTAACTGCAATGTCTGTAATGTCTAACTGCAATGGCTGTAATGTCTAACTGTAATGTCTGTAATGTCTAACTGTAATGTCTGTAATGTCTAACTGTAATGTCTGTAATGTCTAACTGTAATGTCTGTAATGTCTAACTGTAATGTCTGTAATGTCTAACTGCAATGTCTGTAATGTCTAACTGAATGTCTGTAATGTCTAACTGCAATGTCTGTAATGTCTAACTGTAATGCCTGTAATGTCTAACTGTAATGTCTGTAATGTCTAACTGCAATGTCTGTAATGTCTAACTGTAATGTCTGTAATGTCTAACTGTAATGGCTGTAATGTCTAACTGTAATGTCTGTAATGTCTAACTGTAATGTCTAACTGTAATGTCTGTAATGTCTAACTGCAATGTCTGTAATGTCTAACTGTAATGCCTGTAATGTCTAACTGTAATGTCTAACTGTAATGCCTGTAATGTCTAACTGCAATGTCTGTAATGTCTAACTGTAATGTCTGTAATGTCTAACTGCAATGTCTGTAATGTCTAACTGTAATGTCTGTAATGTCTAACTGTAATGTCTGTAATGTCTAACTGTAATGTCTGTAATGTCTAACTGTAATGTCTAACTGTAATGTCTGTAATGTCTAACTGTAATGTCTGTAATGTCTAACTGTAATGGCTGTAATGTCTAACTGTAATGTCTGTAATGTCTAACTGTAATGTCTGTTATGTCTAACTGTAATGTCTAACTGTAATGTCTGTAATGTCTAACTGTAATGTCTGTAATGTCTAACTGTAATGTCTGTAATGTCTAACTGTAATGTCTGTAATGTCTAACTGTAATGTCTGTAATGTCTAACTGTAATGTCTGTAATGTCTAACTGTAATGTCTAACTGTAATGTCTGTAATGTCTAACTGTAATGTCTGTAATGTCTAACTGTAATGGCTGTAATGTCTAACTGTAATGTCTGTAATGTCTAACTGCAATGTCTGTAATGTCTAACTGTAATGTCTGTAATGTCTAACTGTAATGTCTGTAATGTCTAACTGTAATGTCTGTAATGTCTAACTGTAATGTCTGTAATGTCTAACTTCAATGTCTGTAATGTCTAACTGCAATGTCTGTAATGTCTAACTGTAATGTCTGTAATGTCTAACTGTAATGTCTGTAATGTCTAACTGTAATGTCTGTAATGTCTAACTGTAATGTCTGTAATGTCTAACTGTAATGTCTGTAATGTCTAACTGTAAGGCTGTAATGTCTAACTGTAATGTCTGTAATGTCTAACTGTAATGTCTAACTGTAATGTCTGTAATGTCTAACTGTAATGGCTGTAATGTCTAACTGTAATGTCTGTAATGTCTAACTGTAATGTCTAACTGTAATGTCTGTAATGTCTAACTGCAATGTCTGTAATGTCTAACTGCAATGTCTGTAATGTCTAACTGTAATGTCTGTAATGTCTAACTGTAATGTCTGTAATGTCTAACTGTAATGTCTGTAATGTCTAACTGTAATGCCTGTAATGTCTAACTGTAATGGCTGTAATGTCTAACTGTAATGTCTGTAATGTCTAACTGTAATGTCTAACTGTAATGTCTGTAATGTCTAACTGCAATGTCTGTAATGTCTAACTGTAATGTCTGTAATGTCTAACTGTAATGTCTGTAATGTCTAACTGTAATGTCTAACTGTAATGTCTGTAATGTCTAACTGTAATGTCTGTAATGTCTAACTGTAATGTCTAACTGTAATGTCTGTAATGTCTAACTGTAATGTCTGTAATGTCTAACTGTAATGTCTAACTGTAATGTCTGTAATGTCTAACTGCAATGTCTGTAATGTCTAACTGTAATGTCTGTAATGTCTAACTGTAATGTCTGTAATGTCTAACTGTAATGTCTAACTGTCATGTCTGTAATGTCTAACTGTAATGTCTGTAATGTCTAACTGTAATGTCTGTAATGTCTAACTGTAATGTCTGTAATGTCTAACTGTAATGTCTAACTGCAATGTCTGTAATGTCTAACTGTAATGTCTGTAATGTCTAACTGTAATGGCTGTAATGTCTAACTGTAATGTCTGTAATGTCTAACTGTAATGTCTAACTGTAATGTCTGTAATGTCTAACTGTAATGTCTGTAATGTCTAACTGTAATGTCTGTAATGTCTAACTGTAATGTCTGTAATGTCTAACTGTAATGGCTGTAATGTCTAACTGTAATGTCTGTAATGTCTAACTGCAATGTCTGTAATGTCTAACTGTAATGTCTAACTGTAATGTCTGTAATGTCTAACTGTAATGTCTGTAATGTCTAACTGTAATGCCTGTAATGTCTAACTGTAATGTCTGTAATGTCTAACTGCAATGTCTGTAATGTCTAACTGTAATGTCTAACTGTAATGTCTGTAATGTCTAACTGTAATGTCTGTAATGTCTAACTGTAATGTCTGTAATGTCTAACTGTAATGTCTGTAATGTCTAACTGTAATGGCTGTAATGTCTAACTGTAATGCTGTAATGTCTAACTGTAATGTCTAACTGCAATGTCTGTAATGTCTAACTGCAATGCTGTCTAACTGTAATGTCTGTAATGTCTAACTGCAATGTCTGTAATGTCTAACTGCAATGCTGTCTAACTGTAATGTCTGTAATGTCTAACTGTAATGGCTGTAATGTCTAACTGTAATGTCTGTAATGTCTAACTGTAATGTCTAACTGTAATGTCTGTAATGTCTAACTGCAATGTCTGTAATGTCTAACTGTAATGTCTGTAATGTCTAACTGTAATGTCTGTAATGTCTAACTGTAATGTCTGTAATGTCTAACTGTAATGTCTAACTGTAATGTCTGTAATGTCTAACTGTAATGTCTGTAATGTCTAACTGTAATGGCTGTAATGTCTAACTGTAATGTCTGTAATGTCTAACTGTAATGTCTGTAATGTCTAACTGTAATGTCTGTAATGTCTAACTGTAATGGCTGTAATGTCTAACTGTAATGCCTGTAATGTCTAACTGTAATGTCTGTAATGTCTAACTGTAATGTCTGTAATGTCTAACTGTAATGTCTAACTGTAATGTCTGTAATGTCTAACTGCAATGTCTGTAATGTCTAACTGTAATGCCTGTAATGTCTAACTGTAATGTCTAACTGTAATGTCTGTAATGTCTAACTGCAATGTCTGTAATGTCTAACTGTAATGTCTAACTGTAATGTCTGTAATGTCTAACTGCAATGTCTGTAATGTCTAACTGTAATGTCTGTAATGTCTAACTGTAATGTCTGTAATGTCTAACTGTAATGTCTGTAATGTCTAACTGTAATGGCTGTAATGTCTAACTGTAATGTCTGTAATGTCTAACTGTAATGTCTGTAATGTCTAACTGTAATGCCTGTAATGTCTAACTGTAATGTCTAATGTCTAACTGTAATGTCTAACTGTAATGGCTGTAATGTCTAACTGTAATGGCTGTAATGTCTAACTGTAATGTCTAACTGTAATGTCTGTAATGTCTAACTGCAATGTCTGTAATGTCTAACTGTAATGGCTGTAATGTCTAACTGTAATGTCCTGTAATGTCTAACTGTAATGTCTGTAATGTCTAACTGTAATGTCTGTAATGTCTAACTGTAATGCCTGTAATGTCTAACTGTAATGTCTGTAATGTCTAACTGTAATGTCTAACTGTAATGCCTGTAATGTCTAACTGCAATGTCTGTAATGTCTAACTGTAATGTCTGTAATGTCTGTAATGTCTAACTGCAATGTCTGTAATGTCTAACTGTAATGTCTGTAATGTCTAACTGTAATGGCTGTAATGTCTAACTGTAATGTCTGTAATGTCTAACTGCAATGTCTGTAATGTCTAACTGTAATGTCTGTAATGTCTAACTCTAATGTCTAACTGTAATGTCTAACTGCAATGTCTGTAATGTCTAACTGTAATGTCTGTAATGTCTAACTGTAATGTCTGTAATGTCTAACTGTAATGTCTGTAATGTCTAACTGTAATGTCTGTAATGTCTAACTGTAATGTCTAACTGTAATGTCTGTAATGTCTAACTGCAATGTCTGTAATGTCTAACTGTAATGCTGTAATGTCTAACTGTAATGTCTGTAATGTCTAACTGTAATGTCTGTAATGTCTAACTGTAATGTCTGTATGTCTAACTGTAATGTCTAACTGTAATGTCTGTAATGTCTAACTGCAATGTCTGTAATGTCTAACTGTAATGCTGTAATGTCTAACTGTAATGTCTGTAATGTCTAACTGTAATGGCTGTAATGTCTAACTGTAATGGCTGTAATGTCTAACTGTAATGTCTGTAATGTCTAACTGTAATGCTGTAATGTCTAACTGTAATGCCTGTAATGTCTAACTGTAATGCTGTATGTACTGTAATGTCTAACTGTAATGCCTGTAATGTCTAACTGTAATGTCTGTAATGTCTAACTGCAATGTCTGTAATGTCTAACTGTAATGTCTGTAATGTCTAACTGTAATGTCTAACTGTAATGTCTGTAATGTCTAACTGTAATGTCTAACTGTAATGTCTGTAATGTCTAACTGCAATGTCTGTAATGTCTAACTGTAATGCCTGTAATGTCTAACTGTAATGGCTGTAATGTCTAACTGTAATGTCTGTAATGTCTAACTGCAATGTCTGTAATGTCTAACTGTAATGTCTGTAATGTCTAACTGCAATGTCTGTAATGTCTAACTGTAATGTCTGTAATGTCTAACTGTAATGTCTGTAATGTCTAACTGCAATGTCTGTAATGTCTAACTGTAATGGCTGTAATGTCTAACTGTAATGGCTGTAATGTCTAACTGTAATGGCTAACTGCAATGTCTGTAATGTCTAACTGTAATGTCTGTAATGTCTAACTGTAATGGCTGTAATGTCTAACTGTAATGGCTGTAATGTCTAACTGTAATGCCTGTAATGTCTAACTGTAATGTCTGTAATGTCTAACTGTAATGGCTGTAATGTCTAACTGTAATGTCTGTAATGTCTAACTGCAATGTCTGTAATGTCTAACTGTAATGCCTGTAATGTCTAACTGTAATGTCTGTAATGTCTAACTGTAATGTCTGTAATGTCTAACTGTAATGGCTGTAATGTCTAACTGTAATGTCTGTAATGTCTAACTGTAATGTCTGTAATGTCTAACTGTAATGTCTAACTGTAATGCCTGTAATGTCTAACTGTAATGTCTGTAATGTCTAACTGTAATGGCTGTAATGTCTAACTGTAATGTCTGTAATGTCTAACTGCAATGTCTGTAATGTCTAACTGTAATGGCTGTAATGTCTAACTGTAATGGCTGTAATGTCTAACTGTAATGTCTGTAATGTCTAACTGTAATGTCTAACTGTAATGCCTGTAATGTCTAACTGCAATGTCTGTAATGTCTAACTGTAATGGCTGTAATGTCTGTAATGTCTAACTGCAATGTCTGTAATGTCTAACTGTAATGTCTGTAATGTCTAACTGCAATGTCTGTAATGTCTAACTGTAATGCCTGTAATGTCTAACTGCAATGTCTGTAATGTCTAACTGTAATGTCTGTAATGTCTAACTGTAATGTCTGTAATGTCTAACTGTAATGTCTAACTGTAATGTCTAACTGTAATGTCTGTAATGTCTAACTGTAATGGCTGTAATGTCTATCTGTAATGTCTGTAATGTCTAACTGTAATGTCTGTTATGTCTAACTGTAATGTCTAACTGTAATGTCTGTAATGTCTAACTGTAATGTCTGTAATGTCTAACTGTAATGGCTGTAATGTCTAACTGTAATGGCTGTAATGTCTAACTGTAATGTCTGTAATGTCTAACTGTAATGGCTGTAATGTCTAACTGTAATGTCTGTAATGTCCTGTAATGTCTAACTGCTAATGTCTGTAATGTCTAACTGTAATGCCTGTAATGTCTAACTGTAATGTCTGTAATGTCTAACTGTAATGCCTGTAATGTCTAACTGTAATGGCTGTAATGTCTAACTGTAATGTCTGTAATGTCTAACTGTAATGGCTGTAATGTCTAACTGTAATGCTGTAATGTCTAACTGTAATGCTGTAATGTCTAACTGTAATGGCTGTAATGTCTAACTGTAATGTCTAACTGCAATGTCTGTAATGTCTAACTGTAATGTCTGTAATGTCTAACTGTAATGTCTAACTGTAATGGCTGTAATGTCTAACTGTAATGTCTAACTGCAATGTCTGTAATGTCTAACTGTAATGTCTGTAATGTCTAACTGCAATGTCTGTAATGTCTAACTGTAATGGCTGTAATGTCTAACTGTAATGCCTGTAATGTCTAACTGCAATGTCTGTAATGTCTAACTGTAATGGCTGTAATGTCTAACTGTAATGCCTGTAATGTCTAACTGTAATGTCTGCTATGTCTAACTGTAATGTCTGTAATGTCTAACTGCAATGTCTGTAATGTCTAACTGTAATGTCTGTAATGTCTAACTGTAATGTCTAATGCTAAGCTGTAATGTCTAACTGTAATGGCTGTAATGTCTAACTGCAATGTCTGTAATGTCTAACTGTAATGCCTGTAATGTCTAACTGCAATGTCTGTAATGTCTAACTGTAATGTCTAACTGTAATGTCTGTAATGTCTAACTGTAATGGCTGTAATGTCTAACTGCAATGTCTGTAATGTCTAACTGTAATGTCTGTAATGTCTAACTGCAATGGCTGTAATGTCTAACTGTAATGTCTGTAATGTCTAACTGTAATGGCTGTAATGTCTAACTGTAATGCCTGTAATGTCTAACTGTAATGTCTGTAATGTCTAACTGTATTGGCTGTAATGTCTAACTGTAATGTCTGTAATGTCTAACTGCAATGTCTGTAATGTCTAACTGTAATGTCTAACTGCAATGTCTGTAATGTCTAACTGTAATGTCTGTAATGTCTAACTGTAATGTCTAACTGTAATGCCTGTAATGTCTAACTGCAATGTCTGTAATGTCTAACTGTAATGTCTAACTGTAATGCCTGTAATGTCTAACTGCAATGGCTGTAATGTCTAACTGTAATGTCTGTAATGTCTAACTGCAATGTCTGTTATGTCTAACTGTAATGTCTAACTGTAATGTCTGTAATGTCTAACTGCAATGTCTGTAATGTCTAACTGTAATGGCTGTAATGTCTAACTGTAATGTCTGTAATGTCTAACTGTAATGTCTAACTGTAATGCCTGTAATGTCTAACTGTAATGTCTGTAATGTCTAACTGTATTGGCTGTAATGTCTAACTGTAATGGCTGTAATGTCTAACTGCAATGTCTGTAATGTCTAACTGTAATGTCTAACTGTAATGCCTGTAATGTCTAACTGCAATGTCTGTAATGTCTAACTGTAATGCCTGTAATGTCTAACTGTAATGCCTGTAATGTCTAACTGTAATGCCTGTAATGTCTAACTGTAATGTCTGTAATGTCTAACTGTAATGGCTGTAATGTCTAACTGTAATGTCTGTAATGTCTACCTGTAATGCCTGTAATGTCTAACTGTAATGTCTGTAATGTCTAACTGTAATGTCTGTAATGTCTAACTGTAATGCCTGTAATGTCTAACTGTAATGTCTAACTGCAATGTCTGTAATGTCTAACTGTATTGGCTGTAATGTCTAACTGTAATGTCTGTAATGTCTAACTGTAATGGCTGTAATGTCTAACTGTAATGCCTGTAATGTCTAACTGTAATGTCTGTAATGTCTAACTGTAATGTCTGTAATGTCTAACTGTAATGTCTAACTGTAATGGCTGTAATGTCTAACTGTAATGTCTGTAATGTCTAACTGTAATGTCTGTAATGTCTAACTGTAATGGCTGTAATGTCTAACTGTAATGTCTGTAATGTCTAACTGTAATGCCTGTAATGTCTGTAATGTCTAACTGTAATGTCTAACTGTAATGTCTGTAATGTCTAACTGTAATGTCTGTAATGTCTAACTGTAATGCCTGTAATGTCTAACTGTAATGTCTGTAATGTCTAACTGTAATGTCTAACTGTAATGTCTGTAATGTCTAACTGCAATGGCTGTAATGTCTAACTGTAATGTCTGTAATGTCTAACTGTAATGTCTGTAATGTCTAACTGTAATGGCTGTAATGTCTAACTGTAATGGCTGTAATGTCTAACTGTAATGTCTGTAATGTCTAACTGTAATGGCTGTAATGTCTAACTGAATGGCTGTAATGTCTAACTGCAATGTCTGTAATGTCTAACTGTAATGTCTGTAATGTCTAACTGTAATGCTGTAATGTCTAACTGTCAATGTCTGTAATGTCTAACTGTAATGTCTGTAATGTCTAACTGTAATGTCTAACTGTAATGGCTGTAATGTCTAACTGTAATGTCTGTAATGTCTAA